>NC_056756.1:23151479-23491479 GCF_018687715.1 Carya illinoinensis | reverse complement strand
TTTATCTAATAATATCCACAAAATTAGCTTAAGATATTTTTATCCAATAATATCTACAGTTTTGAACAGACGTTTTGTCCGAAAATATGAAAAAATGTTATTGCGTCATAAGACCTTAAATAACCCTCCGAGTCTAATGGCACAAACCATAATACATTTTGACACTTCTAACTATCTCCAATAATCAAAAACACACTTCTGATGCCATAGTAAATAATAACACTAACTATGTAGTTAGACAAAAACCTATACGATTAATGGATTCGTGAAAACTTATGGGTCTTCACGAGATTCCTAAAATTAATAAAAATTTCACAATTAAATTTCTAGCGGGCTGTTACACAAACAAACCTGTTTTATCGAGTAGTGGGCTTGAGAAATTATCTAAAAGTCCTAGAGTATTTATTTAATGACCATACTAGTGAGAAAATTTAACATTCAATATAATATCCATATGTCATTTTTGTTTCTTCCTAAAAAACATTATACACTATTATTAGTTTCTCACTTACATTAAAATACAATGAACAATACATGACTACTCGCCTGACTAAAATAAACATCTTAAAAAATACAAAATCCATTAAACAGGGACAAGTCTCCGTGTCTACACCTTGGGCTCAGTTGGTCCTCATTCTTCTGAAAACTCTACTTGGGCTAAATCTGCATCAAGATCTATAGCTCTTGTAAATAAAATTACATATGGGATCACCACATTGAAACTTCTAAGAAACCTCAGTAAGTTAAAACCCATGACAATACTATTAATGCGAGACAATTGAAATGAATATGCATGCACTGTTTCATGTAAATAAATTTGTGAACACATATTTATGCATGGCGAGGAATCACTCTCTGGGCAGAAACACATGGATTGTGATGCCTCCAAACTTTGCATGGGATTTGATGGAGATTGAAGTGTTGGGACATGCAATACAAGGTCACATACCCCTGTTCATAACTGTTGAAACAATGTACCTAGCATGCGTCTAACAATATGTAGTATTCACAGTAGATACATTCTTTTTCCCAACATGCAATGTACCAGAATGTTGTATCCCAAAACATGATAATAATTTTATAAATATTCACATATCCAAAGTTATATAATAAGTCTTAATCAAAACATGTACTGGAGACTGCACTCCATAAGTGAAGGCATAAATACAAACTACTAAACAAAACACCAATCCGCTCACGCAATTCGACTATAAGCACCAAAATGTTATCCAAAAGTTGGAGCACCAACTCCATAAGCTCCTCAAGTGCCCTATGCGGTCTACTCAACCTAGTCTAGTTGGTTCAGTCCTGATCGTTGGTATCCTAACCTTGTCTAGCTGGTGTTTTTGGTCTAATACTTTTATATAAATTCCAAGGACCTCAAAAGTCCATAAATAACTCTCCTAGCATGTTCATCATTCAAACTTAGGTGATAGCATACTTGACTAATCAACCAAAATTCACAAAACACAACCTAACTAGATCTAATCATTTAATCTATCATAATTTATCAAACCCAAGAACCCCTAGATTGAGTTTAAAACAAACTCTTGCATGTTCATCATCATTCCATCAAAGATCTAAACCATATCTCCTCAAAATTAAACTCTTAACCGATAGATCAAAGTTTCAAGAACAACATTCATAAAATTAAGAGCCATTGAATTGAAATCATAGAGCTAAAATCACAACCAAACCAAACAAAATTCCTTTTGAACCAATTGATTTCTACCTTTTAAAAAATCATACAAACCCATTTTGTAAAAATAAAAACATGTTTTGAATCAAATCATATATTGCATGTAGACATTCTAACACTTCATCATATCAAGACCTACCCAATATTTCATCTACCAAAGTTCATTACAAGCACCAAAACTTGTCTTCACTATAATATTAAGTTAAGTATTCTAGACTCATTACTAAACAAAATACAGGTGCTTAGAGCCTTGAAAATAACTTACAAAGCTTGAAATGAAAAATATAAAAACTACCCAGATTTATCTCAATCTTTGGCTCTCTTGGAAAACAAATGAAAAGTGGCCAAGTGTGGGAAGCAATGCATGGGGCATGGAGTATAGATGAAGACTGACTTGTGTGGGTGAATGAATGACTAAGTGATGTAAGTTTGACTTGTCAAAAAGAGAAGGAAAAGGGGCTGAAGTGCCGTTGGAAATCTGTTGTTGTGTTGCCAAGTGGGTGAGGTTGGTTTTGAAAGTGTAGGTGGCCATAAATGGCACTATTTGGGGCAGCATATTATGACATGGTAGCCAAGGTATGACCTTATAAGGAGGGGGAAACTTATGGAGGAAGCTTGGCAAAGGGGTGGCTTCGGTGGGACTAAAGTGGGCTAATACAAATGCATCTAGTTTGGGGTTTAGTTAGGGTTTCAATCATGATTTGGTTCAAATGCAACTTTTCTTAGTCAAATGAAATTACTAAGATGTAAGGCAATGTGTAAGGGAGTAAGAAGAGTATGTACTTGAGTGGTAAGTTGCATGTACAAGTGATTTAACCAAATGATAAATTACTTAGTTTCAACCGACTGCTTTAGGATTTGGAAACCAATTTCGCGTTTTGATTTCCTCAAGTGGTTTAGGGTTTCGGTTTGCTTCCAATGATTTGGGATTTCATTAGGATTGAAACTTTCTTTTGGCTAGCTAAATATTATTTGATTGGATGGAATAGTGTTTAGTGTAAGAGGTATGACGACAAACTTGAATCACACTCCATCTCTTGACATGTGTCTAGGATTTTCAAGTGGATAACTAGGATTGTGCCATGTGTCTAACTAAAAAGTTTTCTAGTGATCTTGAGCATATATTTGGACATCATACATGGTGATTTGATAGCTATTTTAACCAGATGCCATGTGGCGCTCTTTTGAAGGGTTACTATTCACCAAAATAAACTTAAATCTTTTTATTAGATCATAAAATCCTAAATATTCATATGAGTCTAATGGTGCAATTTGTTTTATAAAGACACATTCCAAAATGTCTTAATTAAATAGAAAGACAATTTCGAGACCATAGTAGATTGTGATCCAACTACTCTAGAGGACTAAAACCAAACTAACTACTTAATTCATCACAACATTTTTAAGGTTTAAAGAAATTCATCTATTGAACTTCTTTCATTCGTTACATGCATTCATAATTATGGTGAGAAATCACCTTATTAACAAATCTCATAATGCATAGTCATTATTAAGATGAGGATAGCCCTCTTATCAATCCACATGAAATCCTCAATATGTCATCATATAAGTATGAATGGAAAATTGCTCCACCTATTCGACATAAGGAATCACTCTATTCGATTAATGTGTGATCTCATTCACGAAATCTAACTCGTGGAATCACTCAACCTAGTCAACACATGTTGTGCCTAAACTTTGACTCAAACAATGAACCAAAACTTTAGTGCAGTTTTACCTGCAAGTATACATGTGTTGTAGTACCTGACAAGGTCGAATCCACAGGGATTGACTTTTGTGATAAAGAAAATAAATTCAAACAATGAAAAGAAATTACTAAAAGAAACGTACAATCGAATATAAAATAAAATTACTGAGATGAAGATTTGTAAAATAATTGAATAAAACTGAAATGATAAAATGAATTGATATGGAGAAAGACTAAGGTTTCGAGGATTAGTCTAATAATTTATAATATTATTTCCGATCAATTTACTTCAATTAAACTAGAATAATGATTTCATTTAATTGGAAGATTTAGCATTTAAGGTCAAGAAAAAAAGTCGCTAATGATTGAGTATGAACGATTGATGATTAAAACATTCACAAATCTATTTGAATATTACAGGGATTCTTCAAGCATTCACTGTATTCAAAAATTACAATGAATCAAGATAAATATATAGATAATCAAAATATCTAATAATAAAATCCTTCAATCAATCAAGCTCACAAAATAAATTTTACGTTGATCCGAAAATAATGTTTAAATCATTAAACTTCACCTCTAATCTTAGTATGAAAATTTAGCCAACCATGTTCATCACAAGTGCTATAGATATTAAATAAACAGTTTCCATGATAATACTAAAATAAAATACAAGAAAATAACTACAATAAAGTAAAAGTGGAGAGAGGATTGTGCTCGAAAATAACTCCCCAAATGAAGTGCATTCAAACATGGGTCCCGGCGTTAGACGAACAAGCTTCCCCCGTGAGTCCTTTTTTTTTTATTTTATCTTTCCGTCAGCGTGAGTCTCCTCCTTCTGAACCAGTCCCAGTTTCGTATGCTGTCCAACCAAGAAATATTCTTCACGTCCTTATCTCGCTCAACTCAAAACCAGCAAGCCTAAGAGACCACCTGCTGTCCAGCTGCTTTCACAAAAGCTCTAGACCGCTCACAAGTCCAAGCTCCTCATGACTTGAACGAAACCAATCTCCTGCTGCGTCCCTTCACCAATCATTTATTTTCCAGCTCTTCACATCTCCTTTCAGTTGAAATCCACAACAGAAAATAACCCCTTCAGTCTGTGCCTTCCCAGCTTCTCACATTCCCACCGACCGACTCCAAAATGTAAAACTAAACTACAAAAAAAAAAAAATAAACCAAGCCGCCGAACAAAAGGTCTCTACGAAAACTCCCCTTCAACCTTTAAGTCCACTAAGAAAAATATAATATATATCAACCGACCGACTCCCTCTCCATTAAAAAAAAAAAAAAAAATTATTCCAACCGACCCATAAATATCTCTTGTCTTTTTCTGCATAAACGTCCAAAATCCACCAAACTAGCCAGCCTCCCGTTTTACGTCTCAGTTTCTTTTTAGCCTCTTTTTTTTTTTTTTTTCTTTCCATATACGTCCAGACTAGCATGCCTTTTCCTCCGCTTTTTGCAAGCGTGCTTTGCTCCTTTTTCTTTTGTCAATCCCTCTTTTTTCTTTTTCAACGTACGTGCCTCCACTTGGTTTCAGCTCCCTTCTACGACTTTGACGTTGCATGTGGTGTCCACCCAAAACCATTTTCTTCTTTACGTAAAACTCACTTTCAACTTGCCTCCGTGATTCATTCTCGCCGAAAATTATTTTACGTTCAAAGTCATCTTTGTATTTATTTTTTCAGCTGCCCAAGTACACCACCTCCTTCATTCTCTTTGTCTTATCTTCTGCATGTTTCTTTATATTTCCTCTCAATTAGCATGTGCTTTTGGTCAAATATTTCAACCAGATCCCATGTGAATTTTATTTAAGCTGAAAATAAGGAGAGAAAAATAACACTAAAAAATAAATTAAAAGAAAAATAGATTATAAAAAATATGTTATATATGTAAGGAAATATTGTCCAATTAAATCATAGTTATAAAATTAAACATAAACATGATATCAATCAATTAAAAATCACAACTCGTATTTATGCTTATTAATAATTTTTTAATCTAAAACTAATAATAATGTCATGAAGCATTTAAAATACATTGGTTTTAAATATATAAAATCTGCAATATTTCAGCCCAATCAACACACACAAGGACAATATGCATTATTAACCTAGCCTCTTTCTACCCGTATTATCAAGTGAGGCCGTTTCACCCCAATCATTATGGGAAATCACTCTACCTGTATGAAATACATGGCAACATGCAATCGAAATGGCACATGGACTCCTCAACTCGTCCATGATAACTGACACACAGTGAGACTTAATACTTAGAATTCCGTAGACTAACTCCATACATGACATCACTTATAGAGTGTGTGCCTTTGTGTAGAACACCCGCGCTACCCTTTGAGCACTTCAGTATTATTTGGGAGAGCTCCTACATCTGCATCAAGCTTATCCTTTCCCGTTGCTCACCCTGATATAGTTAAGACATTATTTGCTCACCTGCCATAGGGTAAAAAGTCTTTTATTGCCCAATACTGAGTTGTGTCTACCAGACTTTCTACGTAGTGTCGCTCAGCCTTTTTCTGGACTAGCTACCTTTTTTCATTTGAAGGGGATCTCTTCTTTTACTTTAGTGCAGTCCTTACATCCCCTCTTTAAAAGAAATTTTTTCCTTGAAATTTTGAGAGAACTATCCCTCGTGGTTGAATTGCTAGGGATGTGCTTGAGGTTGGGCACCCTCATTCCTTGGTCCACTCACTGACCTTATCACCTGCCATTGGATCAAGGGCTTCCTCCCCTTGTATTATTTGTTGATTGCTTATATAGCCTCTGATCCTAGTGCTCTCTGTTGTTCTAGATCCTCAGCTAGATTTGGTGTTACTGGACATCGGTGAAACCTCACCTTTATCCTTATCTTGCTCATCATGTTCCCAGATTGTTTGTTTCTCTCCATGTTGCCTCACGGCTTTGTCATCGTGATCCAATATCTTTTAAATCAAGGCCTTAACCCTTTGATGGTCCTCTTCATCTCTACGATGTTCCTCCTTGATTCACCGACATTCTTCTTCTAACCTAGCCACTTCGCATTGAGTTTTCCTTCTATAAAACTTTAGGCTACTTCTAGCGGTATGGTTGCCTTTGGTATAGTTCTCTTTTCTTGCACCATAATGAGGATTTTGAGATTCTAAGTGTTGTGATTAGAAGGGATAGCTTGAAGGCTATATATAGTCGTGCTCCTACTTTTGGATTGACCAAACTACCCTCACTTATTGCATTTTAGGTGAGTTACTGCAACTCGAATAAATAGGGAAATTGCAATTGCGTGACCCACTTACTTTCCCATGTAAACTTCTATTTTTTCAGGCCCCCATTGTATATTTACCAACGGTATAGTTTTATATCATAGTCTCTGTTCTTTCTAGTCTACAATTTGTATCGGTCTTTCCTTGTAAGTGTGTTTGGACTAATAATGTGGGGTTATTAATTCCCAAAACTTTTCTTTAATGAGGAAACACGAAACACGTTATGGATCCTTTCTTATTCGTCTGGTAACGCTACTTTGTATGCTATTGGACCTACTTTAGTTTATTCATGATAGGGTCCAATGTACCTTGGGTTTAGTTTTCCTTTCAACCTAGAATTTTGTGAGACCTTAAGGTATATCCAATCACTTTCTTCAAAGGTTAACTATCTTCTTCTCACATCGGCATAGCTCTTCTGCCTAAGCCATCACCATGCTTTCTAATATGAGCCCAAAATTGCTCTCTCATCTTTTGTATTATGTCTAGCCCGATTATTTTAGCTTCACCAACCATGTCCCAACATAAAAGGCAATCTACATTTTTTTTCCATATAAGGCCTTGTATGGGGCCATCTGGATAATCATTTGATAGGTGACATTGTAAGCAAACTCAATGAGTGGGACGTGGCTTTTGTAGGAGTCCTTGAAATTCAACATGCAAGCTCTCAGCATATGCTTTAGTGTCTAGATGATCCTTTCCGATTGTTCATCGATCTAAGGGTGGTAGGCATTACTGAATCTTAACTTAGTGCCCATTGCAGCTTGTAAGGTTTTCCAGAAATGAGACATGAAACTCGGAGCCCGATTTGACACTATACCATAAAGCCTAACTATATCCTTAACATAGAACCAAGTCAATTTTCCTAAAGCATCTATGGTAGTGATCGGGATAAAATGGGTGCTCTTGGTTAGTCTATCTATGATTACCCAAATCGCGTTCTTACCACTTGGGGTTTGGGGTAAACCAACCATGAAATCCATAGTTATGCTCTCCCACTTTAATTCTAGAATAGGTAGGGATGGTAAGTTTCTGGTAGGTTTTTGATACTTAGTGTTTATAAGTATCACAAATTTTGATGAAGTGGACAATGTCTCGTTTTATTCATTCCAGCCAAAAAATATTTTTCAAGTCCCGATACATCTTTGTGCTTCTTGGGTGTATCGAATATGGCGATGAATGACCTTTTGCAAGTACCTTCTCCTTAAGTCTTGATTCATCGGAATCACTCTTCACTCTTTGTAAAAAAGGTTTTGTCCTTCTTTAGCCTAAAATGCAAATGTCATTTCTCTCTTCTGACTCTTTGGTGATGATATCCAACAACTTTGGGTCCTTCCTCTGCTATTCCTTTAGTTCGTGATAGTCCATCACCCTTAACTCTTGAATTGAGGCGAGAACTCTTCTTGTTGTGAACTCCCCACCAAGAGTTTCCTCATTCATTTGAGGAGTGAGTATAACTCCATAGAACCTCCTATCTAATTGCTCGAGACTTCCAATTTAGTGCATTGGCGACCATGTTGGCTTTTCTCAGATGATAATTTCATACCGATAATCGCTTATAGTCTCTAGCCATCTCTTCTATCTCATGTTGAGATTCTTTTGAGTGAAGAGGTGTTTCAAACTCTTATAGTCTATGTACACCTCACAAGTTTCCCAATAAAGGAAATGTCTCCAAATCTTTAAGTCAAACACTATTGTTGCTAGATCCATATTGTGGATGGGATAGTTCCTCTCATAATCCTTTAGTTGCCTAGACATGTAAGCCACTACCTTTCCTTCTTGCATCACACCCTAATCCATATTCTGTCTGATATATCACTTAATACCACGAATGGCTTTCAGAGTTTTGGTAGTGCCAAAACAAGGGTTGTGGTCAACTTTTGCTTTAGCTCCTCAAAGTTATGTTCACACAACGTGGTCGAAATCAATTTAGCCTTCTTCCTTGTTAATTCTTTGTAAGTGGACTCAATAATTTAGAGAATCCTTCAATGAATCTTTAATAATAGCCAACTAGTCACAACAAACTCCTAGCTTTGTGTACCGTTGTGGGACACTACCAATCCACGACTACCTCGATCTTACTAGGATCCACTGTAACTCCTCCCTTAGATATCATGTAACTGAGGAACTTAACCTCCTCTAACCAGAACTCTCACTTGTTGAATTTGGTGAACTGCTAATGCTCCTTCAGTTTTTCCAATACCAACCTCAAGTGGCTCTTATGCGATGCCCCCAACCCCCATTTGGGATTGAACGGTGACTAAAGTATTGGGACATACAATAACAAGACTACATATCCTTGTATATGATAGTTAAAATGCAATGCATCTATTGATCTAACAATATGCATTATATCACAGTGAAAATTTTACATAAGTCAATTAAACAAGATAGATATCATGGTACTCAAAATATAAAATTTTCATAATAGCCATCAGACTTCATTGTTTCAAAAGAAACTCCTAAAACATGGGACCATCACATTAAGTGTCATAAAAACAAATCATCCCTCAAAAGGGGTCCCCATAACAAAAATCCTTTAGTAAGGCCGATCCTACTTAGCCCTGATTCAATAACCTCCTCAGCTGCTTGAAAAGCTGCAACACTTCAGTAATGAATTGGTCAGCAACTTCCAACATTTTCAAAATAGACGACTATGGAGAGACCTTGAGTCTCTTTGGAGTCTCTTTAGGGATCTACGGAATTGGTCTCTTACATTGCCCCATGACTAACATTTTGGATTCCTGTTATAACTTTTACTATTCCGAGCGGGGGAATGGAAGTGGAAACTAGCATAGTGAAATTTCAAGAAATCTTAGTAAATAAAAAAATAACATATAATAGATATCATAAGTATATGAAAGCAAACTCAAAATGAATGCATGTACATGAAACTTTACTTATGCATGTGACATTTTGAGAATACTACGTGCATCAACACTTTCATAAGCTTTTTCTTTTCTTAAAATATATTTTTATCATTTCATTCTTGTTCATTAAAACATACATATAAGTTCGAGTTCTTATTCGTATAACATAGCATGACTTGGAGCTCAAGGCATTAAGTAATTGACTTTCATTAAG
Source organism: Carya illinoinensis (assembly GCF_018687715.1). NCBI lineage: Eukaryota > Viridiplantae > Streptophyta > Magnoliopsida > Fagales > Juglandaceae > Carya > Carya illinoinensis. The sequence continues at coordinate 23,481,735 of NC_056756.1, read as the reverse complement.
TCATTGACTTTAACGTATAAATGGATGCCTCATGGCTCCCCTATGTAGGGTATGTTTCCCGCTAGTTAAATTTTTTAACAAATAATATTAAATTTTTCTATTTAATATTCATTAACGATTTTTTTTTAAATTTCAATTTCTCTATTTTTTGTTTTTAATTTTATTAGTATGATTGATAACCTTTTTTGGATGGATATGGATAGTTTTTATTTTTATTTTTCCTTTTTTCTATATTTTTTATTTTATTTTGAGTTTGGATGTTATTGGAATATTGCATCTTTTTCAAGTTTTTTTTCCTATTTTTTGTATATAAATAATTTTATGCTGAAAATGTGATAAAATGTAAGAACTTGGGCTGAAATCTGACTAAAAATGTCAATTGGATTGAAAAATATAAACTGGCCCATTTGGTGTTGGGTTGTACCGAACGACCGACTAATATTTAACAATTCAGTCTGGTCTAAGGTGGAAAAATGGTGGACTGAAGTGGTTTGGTCCAATCCCACAAACTCTCTATGGACGTATCAGACTGAATTCATTCCTAGATATTAGACTAAGTTGAAATCTTAGTTAGACCAACATTAGCTAATCATTACATCAACATTTCTACCAAAAAATGTCGTTTACACATAAGTGCTCGAGCTTGTAAATATGTCTCCATTATTGACGCTCCATGATCTTTTTTTAAGGTAATTTCGTGTAAAACTGGTGTTATATCAACTAGAGTATATTTATACAGCTTGCAAACTTATTCAAATGCTCATGTTGTTTGGATGATAAGTTAAGATAAGATGAGTTGAGATGAAAGTTGAATAAAATATTATTAAAATATTATTTTTAAATATTATTTTTTTTTTATTTAAAAAAGTTGAATTGTTTGTTATATTTTGTGTAAGAATTTGAGAAAATTATAATAACGAGATGATATGAAATGAGATGAAATATTTTCATTATTCAAATAGGGCTGTCCAAGTAGTATAAAAAACAATAGCATTCACATCTGCAAATAGCTCAACAAGATATCAAAAATTGATTTTGAATGATGAGAAGGCAAATTATTATGTATTCATTTATATAACTTCTAACTATAATAAGTTAGAGCATATGTGAAAACATCACGCCGGCCAGAATTTCGTATCTATAATTATCCTCTTTTTAAAGGGCATAACTTCTTTAAAAGTAAAATTTTTATAAGAGTTTTTAAAGGATATTACTGAAAAATACTTTCTTAATCACTAAATAATAATAATAATAATAATAATAATAATAATAATAATAATAAACAATCGTTACCCATTCGGGATCTATTTGTCGGTGAGTGTAGCTTTTCTCTTAACTTTTTTATGTAGTTCTATCCATAAGAGTAAACAACCAGAGATGTAATTTGCCCCAAGACAAGTGCAAGGAAGAAGCGGCCCCACAATGCTTCAAAAGTTTATAATTATTAATCAAAGGTAAAATTATATATAACGATTTCTCAATTTCGTTCTATCCTTGTTGAATAATGAAATTGATTGAATGAATTCAACATGCACTCTAAAGCGTAGCGTTATTTATTTATAAGCATCATATACAGAGTTTAGTTTAATTAGGAATTTATAAGTAGAAGAAGACTAGAAGAAGTAGAACAGAGTAGTCTGTACAGTTCAAAGCATTGAGAATAAGCTAATCCTGTAGAGTCCAATGTGTATAAGCGGGATTAGGGACAAATTGATTGGTGGTGGTGGTGAGAAGAAGGGAGGGACAGGGAGTAGATCCATCTACATAACCATGGAGATTAAGACTTGTTTGGGAAACACATCTCATCTCATCTCAAAATTTCTCATAATTTTTTTCCCAAATATCACTTAAATGCAAACACTTTTAAATTTTAAATATTCAACTTTTTCATCTAATTATTACTTAATCATTACAAATTTCTTAAACTTCTAAACAAAACATAAAAAATAATATTACTTTTTCAAATTTTGAAACAAAAATAATATTAAAAATTATATTCAAATAATTTTTTAACTTTATAATAGTTTTATTTAACTTTTTATTTCTCGTTTATCAAAATTCAATAAAATATCTTAACTCAAATTATTTTACTATTATGCACAAAATTCTCATGTCTTCTCATTCCCCAACCATCTCCTAAGTTCACTTCCATGGAAGGTAGTTATCACGGGTGAACTTGATACGGGTGAAAACAGGGGAAGAAATATTGGAATCAAACCGTTGAGAGGCTTGGTCCTCCATGGAAAAAAATGACGTGATTCAGACGGCTCCGATAACATGATCAATAATGAAAGTTGATTGAACGAATACAACATACACTCTATATATAGCGCAACGTTGTTTATTTACAGACATCAAATACAGAGTTCAGTTTGACTAGGGATCCATAAGTAAATGCAGCCTAGAAGAAGTAAAACAGAGTAGTCACACACGGTTTAAGAACTACTCAATATCTTCAGCAATGAGGACTCCTTTGTTTCTCTTGATCAATTTGAGAAGCATTTCCGAGTCTGTCTTCAGTATGATCCTTAACAATCCCCAATGGATTAAAAAATATTACATCTTATCCTTTTCTTTTCATTTCTTTTTGGGAGCTTAAATCCGCTGAGTCTAACGATATGGGACCAATTTGTCGGGAACGAGTCAAAGACAATCTCCAACATCATAAGCACATTTCCTATAATCATTGCAGCGAAGCTGAGAGTTATCTCCCATAATACGAAGATGTCTCAAATATCTAGTGAGCTAGATGCACTAAAAAATTGATCCATTTTGCCTCCTACTAAAGTGAGAGAGCTGGAAAGAAGATTTGAGATTCGATACCTTTCTCAAGACCCTCCTACTAAACAGACCTCAAATGTCGATCCAATGCCATATGGCGTTTGGAAAGCAAGTATAACAACTTAACACCTAGAGTTACAGGCTATTCAAGATTACAATCTCTTGAAATCATCACAAAAACAAAAACCTTTCCCCTCCCAAACGATATGGAATCACATATTTACCATCTTTCTATACTCAAATCAACATATTACACAAGATATGTCAATCGGCATGTAAGATCGTCTAAATAGGTCAAGGTTTCACCACTAGCAATTTCCAATCTGTTATCCTCTTTTAATACAATAGCTTTATAAAGATTACGTGAACCTCACAAAGGTAGGGTGCTTCAAAGCCAAGGATGCTGTTGAAAGGTTTGAAAGAAAGATATATGCATCAATACTTTACATGTGCCTCGGGTACTTGCATTGAAAGTTGATGCATATTCATTCTACCAGGGAAATCCAGAGGGCGACACCCATGCCTAGTATTAGTGAGGTTATATGGATTGCTGTACATTTCAATGAGGACTCGGCGTTGTTATTCATTTCTGCAAGCACTCCAGCAACTGCAATGTATATAAATCCACCAGCAGTAAATCCCTGCAACAGTAACAGTTCCTTGAGATCGTGACTGAGAAAAGAAACCTTCAACCAACACATTTCTTCCTAGTGCCTCTCACCTCGATGAAAGACGACTGCCCTGGATCTTGCCCCAAGAGCAAAGCCTGCCACAGCAACAGAAGTAAATAGATTTGCAGCAAAAAGTCTTAGATACAAATAACATAGGTTTTCCCATCCATGGGAAGATAAACTCACCATTGCAGTTCCTGCTAGAGCCACCAGTGCAGATAGGAAGTTGAAAAAGAGGGCTCTGGAGACACTGAAACCAGACCTCACAAGAATGCCAAAATCGCCAATCTGCACAGTACAGAAGCAGCCAATGAACTAAGCTGTCAACTCCCAAGAACAAAAGAAAAAGCATAATCATAACAACAAAAATAATGAATAGTCCTCAAGAAGTGATGAAAGCAGTCTTGACAATATACCACACAGTCATGGTAAACTCTTTTAAATAGTTGATAAAGAGCGAATTGGTTGAAGGTTTATACAGGGAACTTAAAAATATTATTCTAGAGCATACGAGGACACAATTTTCTGAAACATCACAATGTAGGAATGCATGCATTTTTTGAATGTTTTCACATGAATTCGTTAGCATGAGAGAGGGAGGGGGGAGAGGGAAGAATTGCAGCACTTGGATGGGAAATAAGGTAAGCACGGAATGCATTCTTCCCATTTGGCCAACTCCACTGCATGGGGAATATGACAATATGACACCTGCCAACCATAGAAAAGATGCAAACCACCAAAGCTTTGAATTCACCTATGATGGAAAATGAATCTTTACAGTGAAATACAGAAGTTCAACTGCAAATAATCACGACATTTAGGGTGGGAGTTGATAAACCACAGATGAATCAGAATTCCCAACAAACGCTAATCTACTGTTCATTGCTATTAAATACAAAAACCAATTGAAAATGAATATATGGGACATACTAATAATCCTTGTACAACTTATTTTCTCTATCTGTAAGTTTTCATTGGCTGACGATGTTCATTTGCTCATGCCCAAGCCTGGGTAGGACACGTCCTAGGCTTTGCAGTTGCCCATAATTGTTCCTCCACTTCTGCATGTATCCATTTACTTCATGGTATTCAGGGCTGGGTGTGCAGTTACATTTGGTCCTATCAATCTCCTAGAAAGGACATGGTTTTACTGAGCACTTCACATCCAACAACACTTTTAAGATATTACTAGGGGCAGATTAAGGAACTACAAGCATCAACTCAGCAATGAACTAATAATTTGACAAACCAATCAGTTTCGACAGTTCCCAAACAAAGGCTCCAAGTTTCAACAATCACCAAGATGTTAGAAAATTCAAGGTCTTGTCCTTACAACAATCCCAGAGTTAAGCATTTACGAGCCCAAGAGTCATTCAAATAGAACCAGTGGGGCAAAAAGTTTTGAGTCCCATCCATTTTCCAATCACCCCTCCCCTCCCCAACTTCTTTCTAGCAGGCATGCTATCCAAGACAAGGATGGATTTTTTTTTTCTACGACTGAGAACCTCACCAAGATGGAGCCCTTTTTGGACCCACCACTAGGGTGTACACCTGGATGCACAACCTAATACACCAGAACCGATTACCAGGTATTTTAGGGGAACTCCACTTATTAGACCCAAGATGTTCTGACAACTAAGAATTATTCTTGCATCTTCCTTTTTCTATTTTTTTGACATAAGGACTCGGATTGAGTATAGAATAGTGGAGAATGAGATCCCACATTCCTCTTGAATGGAGAAGTTTTTGGCCTTTATATGATTTCAATGAACTTTAATTGTAACTCTAACTAGTCCTTTTGAAGCATAATTCTAAATGTGAGTCTCTTCTAGGGTCATTACACTAAGGACATTAGAATCTCTCCTTCCTCAATTGGCCTAGCAATAAGCTCCATGATCAGGCAAAAACTATATATATATATACCTGTTGGAATGAGCTGTAGACACAAACATCTTGGGTTCAATTCTCCAGTAGGAGTTCCTTTGGATTACTTGAAAGGCTGAAACACTGTTTTGGCCGGTAAGGACTTGTATCTGGGCATACTCCTTATGGATGGGTTTGGGGGCATACTCCTTAGGAATGGGTTTGAAGGGCCACTACCATGGTCAAGTTCCACATCATTTATATATATATATATATAAAATAAAAAAATAAAAAATAAAAAAACCGACAAAATTATATTTTATGGAAAGGCACATATTTGAAATGAATGCCACAATAGGCACATCTAAGCCTCTGCCTATGTCCATGGCTAGCCATGTACAGAGTTAGGCTTCTATGGCTTTGGATCACAACTCTCCTTGATGAGTACAAAATAACCAAAAAAATCTCCTGAATAATGCACAGCCAGAGTTAAGTTTCTATAGCTTGAGCACCTCCTAATGATAACTATCCTTGACGAGCGACAGAAAAACCCTCTGAGGGTGAGCACAGTTAAAATCCCCAAGACATGTAGTCATGGCCATACGGAAGCCTAGTCAACTCTCCTGGGGAGATGAATGCAAAGATGAAATAGAGCTTGGGAAATCCTCAAACATGACTTGAACCAATCCCGTGCATATAGTACCCACATAGCCCTCTTGTTTGTTTCCCTTGTAAACTCAAATTTCACTCTCCCAAATATAGAACCTAAGCCCAAATCATGAATTTATGCTCGCTTGCTAAAGAAAACAACACCACCCAACACCAAACACTTGTCACCTTCATCTTTTTTATAGGTGAGCAAGAACCTTTTTTTATCAGTTCAGCAAGAACGTTTTTTATCAGTTAAGCAAGAACTTTTATTGATAGCAATAGTCATATCCCATGTAAAACACTTGTCCTCTTCATTTGAAGCAAATCATGCAGCCAACAATGCTTCCTACATTTTTCCTATAGTCTGAATGGCCAGCAAGGCCATCACAATTCCTCATAAATCCTCTTACCCACTTTGGGTCTTCTCTGCATGCTTAGGCCAGAAATTAACATTGTGTTAGATAAAGCATAGATTTCTACAAATAGAATCTCTACTTCATTACATTAACACCAACCCATGTACTGGGGCTATGCCTATTGCTACTATCAATAAAATTTACGAATACCTATAAACAAAAAAGGAAAAAAAAAAAAGCACCCAACAGTTTAAAAGCCAAACTGTCAGTATCACTAGAAAAGCTCCTTCAATTTGTGACCTAAAAATGACACCAATTTGGATCTCTGTATCCTTATCCGTCCACTCAGGCATATCTTATAGTGATGGGACAAAACACAAAAAATAGCCATATTTTAAGAAAAGGTCACCATTATTTCTGTCTTTTCCATCTTGCATTTCCTCCCACCGGAGAATAACTTCTCAGATGTACCCACAGAACTCGTCTCCATCTTGTGTAAATCAAAATCATGGGGGAAACAGAAGCATAACCAGCTAAAAGCTTCCAGGGATCATCTCTCTCATCTACTGCATCCTGCAATTACTAGATCCAGGACAATTCTTACAAGCTATGTGTCTCTTTCTCTTGTGGCATCATCTTTTTTGCCTTCCTCATATGATAAACTGATGCCATAGTAGCTATCGTGCCCTGTTGCTCTCTTGTGTAGTGATTGGCAAACAAGTGTAAGCCTGGGATCAAAAGAAACCTCTTCACTGGCTCAAGGCCCCGCGCTCTGCAGACCTAAGAAGCAAGCATTGAGAATCACTTCTTTCATAACCCCCTATCTTTTAGACATACTGACACAGATCAACCCTATAAAAATGGCTTCCAACAACCTAAACATTGTATATAACTTTTATGCCTGAATACATTATGGGTTCAAAATATAAAGACATCGGTCATAGAAAAAGGAACACTTGTAAAATATATATATATATATATAAAAAAAAAAAAAACAAAAACAAAAACAAAAAAAAAAAAAAAAAAGGAAGAAAGAAAGAAGAAGAAGAAGATCTGAACCTCTTGAGGAATCTCATGTGCAAGCAAAAACAGAGTTCTAGACCACCCGCCAACAGATCCATAAAGAAGGAAAGCACTTCCCAGAGCCATTCCATCAGTAAAATTGTGCTGCAGCATTAATGTGTGAAATTGTATCATTTGAATCGGTTTTCTTTCATATAATTAAGAATAGATTTAAAAACAAAATAGAAAATAATAATAATAAGGCACACATACAACACCATCAGAAAAGAGATTGAGATAACCAAACACAAGATTTGTTGATGATCGAGCTGGATCTTTTTCTTTGATGTAAGAATTATCGGTGAAGCTATTTGTAGTATCTACAATGGCTTTATCTTCTCTACCACCACCACCAGTGCTTCTCTGCAGAATGAAAGAATGACAGACAACGTTCAATATTCATTCCTATAACACTATCAAAATTAGACCTTGAAGTACAATAGCCAACTCCATCTCCTGGATTCTGTGCAATGCAATAAAAAGAAAGTGCAAGGACCTTAATGTTTTCACTTTGAAAATTTTACGCCACAAATGTTGGTTTTAAATTGCACACTAATTATTACTATAAAGTAGAATCTTCTATGCATAACAGAGATGCACAGATTTCCTGTATGACAGTAAGGTAGGCATATACCATTGGGCAGCCCCAGGCATGAACCAGCAGGCAGCCCCTAAGCATCAACCATCATGCCTAATTCTGGCTTTACCATGTGCCACCCACTAGAATGGTCAAAAATCAGAGTGGATCTCAAGAGAGAGACCAAATATACACATAAAATAAAAACTCCTCACCTTTCTAAGAAATTCATGCTGGGTCACATCATCTCCATTCGAAGAATCATTTGACACTTCACGTAAAACTTTTCCTTCAGTTGACATTTCCATCGTCTCTCCTTTTCCACTCAAAGATTGTGACTGCACAATTTCATGAGCATCATTATCACCCTTCAATTTCTTACTGCTCTTATCATGATGGTGGTGATGGCCATGACTCCATCCATGAGTTCCTCCAGAGTTATCTTCCACATACCTCACTGCCTTCTCTACAAGAAGAAACACTACAATGCCAGCTGCGAAAATCATAACATCACAGTAAGAATTCAAGGTATTTTCACCCAAATCTGCATTGCGTCTAATAATAAAAAGATGTAGAAATAAAACCAACAAGAACAAAGCACAAGGGAATTGAAAGAAGAGATTAACCATATTAAAAATTATATACTTCGCTTTTATAGGTACACCACCACAGACTCAACCAGGATGGAAAGACACTGATAATGATATCATATCATCTAATAAGACATTAAATAGCACTTTTCCTTTTCTTTCCTTTTTCTTTTGAGAGTAGAAATTACAATAGATAATAAAAACTTATGAACTTAAAACTGAAAGACCCTCAACCCATTAAGTATATACTCAATTCTAGCTTAATGAAGGTTATAGGTAATCCCTCCAATCTAGCCTGGTCATACAATAAATGTTTTCGATTGGACTTGCATTAAATCAATCCTTCAAAAACTACCCTTCATCATCAAAATGAGATGCAATTGCCAATTTCAGGTGCTTAAAATCAAACATTTTCTTCCCTTTTTATGTTATTGGTATTTTTATTACTTCTACTACTAATATGACTATTTCTATTGCTATAACTATTCTTATTATCATTATTTTGTTCCATTAGGAGGTAAAATCCATCAAAGAATGCCAGACAATATGCAGGACAAGTAATTTAATGTCAAACATCACATCCAGGTTGATGACTATTACATAAGAATATCACCAATATCTTTTTCTGATAAGTAAAACATATCTCCAATACTAAACTACCTAGAAAAAGTTGTAGACAAGCCTTCCCTAGGTTGGAAATGTGAACTTTATTGTTTTGACAAAGAGGTGTTTTTCCAGGTCATGTTCAGCATGCCAGAAGCACACATTTCCCTTTGCCAAAGGCAGCAGCAATGAAACTATGGAAAGTATACAGAAAAAGTGTCTGACTATCCTTTTATAATAATTTGGCTTATTAATTAGTAGAGATATATAAGTTCCTTATCCATTTAAATCCATGTACACACATTCATACATATATAAGTCAGTCAAAACAAGCAGTCATATGGTTGACATGGTTAATAAGATAAGCATCAACTATATAACAACTGACCCAGAATGGACATTCCGACAGAGAGGTCCTTCAAAGAATGTGAATGCGAGAGATCACTAGAATGAGCATCATAGGCATTGTCTGCATGGTGATCATGCGAGTGGGAATGTTCTCCACCTGCAAAATATACTTATATGAAACTATGTCCCAGTTAATGACAGTTTATCTACAAAAACTTTTCTTCTTTAATATTTGGTAATAACCAGCCAAAACCATACAAGAGAAGCAATTATACAAAGTTCAATTAGCTTTTTTTTTTTTTTTTTTTTTTTTTTTTTTTTTTTTTTTTTTTTTTTTTTTTTTATGTCGGGGAACCTCTCCAAGGCAGGGCCCTTTGGACCCACCCCTGCAGAATAAACCCCGGTCCCGTGCACCGCACCCTCGGAAGTTTCCCTACATGGAACTAGTTAAATCGCTGCCTTTTCACTAGGGGGTGTGGCCCCAAAGGATTTTTTGCACCCATGAGGTGTTGAACCTTGGACCTTGAAGGGAATGAGACCCTAAGACCAAGGCCTTCACCACTTAGGCCAACCACTTGGGGTTGGCTTTTTATAAAGTTGTGAGCTTCATATCACAACATTCCGGCATCAAAAAAACAGAATAGAAAAGCCGCCAAAACTTCCTGTGCCAAAAGAAAGATAGAGAGACAGATATAGAGGAAGGAGTTAAAATGAATCTGGACATATACAAAGTGAAAAAATATAGGCAATACAGTTAAAATAAACCTAAAACTTGTAAGACACAGATTGAAGTAAACCCTAGTAAAATCCTTCAATGCCCCAGATAACTCAACCGAGATTACAATCTACCATGATACCATTGCAAGCATCTTTTTAACTTTTACACAACGGATTGACATTAATTAAATTTGTAAACAAGTGGAGGCCCCATTATAGGAGACAAATACTGTACTAAAATCATACCAAAAGCATGCGGTAATTGATGAAGAAAAGCATCTCCTAACATAGCTCCTGCCTGTTCATGGAAAAATATCAAATTAAACAGATTATAAAAAAAGAAAAAAAAAACACAGCAATATATCATCAATGATAAAATAATTTTTCTTTTTTTCTTGATGTCGGGAGCCTCTCCAAGGCAGGGCCCTTCGGACCCTAGTCCCGTGCACCGCACTCTCGGAAGTTTTCCTACACAAAACTAGTTAAATCGCTGACTTTTCACCAGGAGTTTGTTTGCACCCATGAGGTGTTGAACCTTGGACCTTGAGGGGAGTGATAGCCCAAGACCAATGCCTTCACCACTTGGGCCAACCCCTTGGGGTTAATTAAAATGACAAAAATAATGATAATGACAAAGAATAAGAACTATAGCAATAACAACAACAGCAACAATACTACCAACCACAGCAATTACAATAACAATAGTGCATAGTGCTCTAAATGAGCCAAGCTGCCCATGAGCAGCCTGACTCAACTTCGACTCAAGTGGTCTTGTATGCTAGACAAGCCAAGCTGAAGCCTAGAGATAAAGGGTTGTTTGGTAAACAAGCATCAACCATCTGAATATGCAATTTTATTTCTTTTAAGGGGTCCCATACATATGTCCTGACATTAACCATCTAGGGAGGTTTCACATATTTGTGCTGACAGGTCCCCCCTCCCCCATCAAAGAATTCCACTCCCTCCCTACCTCCCTCCCACTCACCCATGTGCATCTTAACTAAAACTTCAACTCAACTCATCTTGTATGCTAAGCAAGCTAGGGCCGTTTAGTAAACTAGCACTATACTCAAAGGCTCATGAGCCTATCCTAATATACAGTTTTGTTTCTTCTAAGGGGTCATATATGAATGTCCCAATATCAGTCATCTAGGGTTTTGTTTCATATATTCGTGCTGACAGAACCACCCGCACCCCACCCCCCCCCCCCGGCCCGCCCGGGGGGGCCTTTTTTCTCCCCTCAAAAGAGTTCCATTTTTATTCCAACTCCCAAAGTCTCTCTCTCTCCCTCTTTCAAGTGAAGTTTTGCTACTCCCAGCCGGGTTAATGATGGAGATTGTGTTCTTAAATGAAGCCTATGAAATCGCAGTTTTCTGCATCTCTAGTATGAGGAAATAGAAAAAGAAAACAAAATAAAAAAAGAATTCCCCACAAATATGGACTTCGTGGATGACCAAGGGTTGAAAGGGCAGACTTCTTCCCTTTGGTTCTTCTGGCTTTTCATGTTTCCCTTTTGAGAAAATCAGGTTTTCATCTTAAAGTCCAGTCAATTTCAGAGATACGGTTAGATGCAAAATATTTTTTTTGATAAGTAACATAAATATTGATAATAAAAAAGGTGTTGCACAAGAAAACAGTAACAAGATGAAGTTTTTTAAAAAGGAAGCCTTAACATCCACCACCGCCTTCTCACAATATTCAAAACTCTGATAATTTCTCTATCTAGAGACACCAAATTAACTACGATAGTATAATTTTCCAGAGTTTCTCTTTGAACCATTGTTGTGTGCAACGACCAATGCACCAAGGCCAAAGCGCTTTATTTACCAAAAGCAAGAGCTTTTTTTTGTGCTTTTTGTGTGAGATTAAAACACATAAAAGTGCTCTTTCATACTTGTTTTTAAAAAAAAGTAGCATCTAAGTTCATGTAACCCCCAACATGCTCTAGGTGTTTCTTTGTTGCACATCAGCTCACGCATGAACCTAAATTATTGACTTGTACTAGGTGAGGAGTAGGATAGATTTTATTAGAGCCTAGCTCAGGTTAGATAAATTATTAGACTTGAATATTTTCATTGAGGTAAATAAAAAACATTAAGGATGATTTGGAGTAGTGCTCGGGTTTTGAATCGTGAGATTTAAACTTCATGGAGAAGAGAATTAGACCAAGAGAGTAGCATAAGACCCCAAGAATTTGGCTTAAACCATGGTCCATCAACCCAAGAAAAAGCCCAGACCCATTTTGGAAAACACCAGATCCAACCTGATACTCTATAAAATCCCTAGGATACCGCATGTCATACACACTTTGCTGCCCTAGGTTTTTGTGCCGCAAACCTCCTACTCCAAACCATTCTCTATCTCTCTCGTCCGACCACCATACCTCCAGCTCTTCCACGCTGTGTACCACCCCTCGCTTCTGGTAACTTTCCTTGCTACCTAAAGAACATAATATACCTCCCATCAATCATCATGAAATACCAAAAACCATATGTAAATCTATGTCATAACTCCAAAACCTACTAACTAAATTTCCTAATTTCCTTAAATGAGACTCCATAAAATATAAAAAGAATTCCATTCATTCTCATGAACAAGATACACCATAAATATTAAAAGCAAAAGCTTTCTAGTTTCACCTTCCATCATCTGGTCTAGAAGTATACATAATTTCTAAACTTTAGCCTGCTCAGGGCTCATAACCAATCCAATAGTAATTACCTCAATCAATTATACAGTCCTAACCATATTGACACGTAACTCTAGTAATAATTCTCATAAAATTCTAGATATCCATGCTAGTAATTCTCCGGACAATCTTTTCACAAGGCTCTTACGGCTCAACCTAGTAATCATTTTCCTTGGAAGAGCATTTGGAAATGCCAAGTACCTCCTTGCTTTCTTCTGTTGAGCAACTTCTCTTGGCAAAATCCTCACCATTGACAACTTGAGGAAATGTGGCCTTATCATGATGGATTGGTGTTCTTCACGTGTGAATAATGGGGAAAATGTGGATAATTTTTTATTACATTGCAAGGTGGCCAGGTTTTTGTAGTATGACACCTTAGATTGAATGGGTGTAGCTTTGGGTTATGTCTAGAAGGGTGGTGGATATTGTTTAGTGTTGAGGAGGTCTTAGGGGTGACACCCATATAGCTATTGTGTGGAAAATGATTCCTCTTTGTATCATGTGGTGTCTCTAGATGGAGAGAAATGGTCGATGTTTTGAAGACCAGAAGCATTCCTTGGATGAGCTTACGAGATTCTTTTACAACAGGCTAACATTTCGGGCTGCTGTTATTGACTTTAATAGGACTACTTCTCATGATTTGCTTGTTTCAATGTCTAGTTCCTAGTTGCTGTTATACTTGGGCTACACCTACTTTTCAATCAATAAAATTTTATTTTACCAATAATTAAAAAAAAAAAAAAGCTCAAAAGCTCATACCCTAGAAGCCATATTGAAAAGTATAAGGGCACGTTTGGGTAATGAAATGAGATGAGAATTCAATGAATAGTAGTGAAACGGTTTGTGAATAGTGAAATGATTTGAGTTAAAATGTTTTATTGAGTTTTGAAAAAGGAAAGAAAAAGTTGAATACAAATATTATTAACTTAAAAAATTGTTTGAATATTATTTTTTAATATTATTTTTGTTTTGAAATTTGAAAATTTTGTACTTTTTTGTGTTTTGTTTGGAATTTTGGGAATTTTAATAATTAGATCATGATTAGATGAAGAGTAATACTTGATACAGTCCTAAAGTGTGCAAGCCCCGCCACACTTGATTTGATAAAAAGTGGGGTCCACCATTAAAAAAATGATTTTTTCATGTGGATTCCATATTTACCCACTTTTTTCAAAGTGAATGCGGGTTTGCATACTCTAAGACAACAAACATCATCTCTCTTAGATGAAAATGCTGAAAATTTGAAATTGAAAAGTGTTTTGCATTTGAGTGACATTTGGGAATGAAATTATGAGAAGGTTTAAGTTGAGATGAGATGTCTCAACTCATCTCACTTCCCAAATATGGCCTAAATCTTGCATTTTATATAACATATAGAAGTTTCCTTAATTGAGACGAACATCAATCAAACATTAAAGCAAGCATGAGCCATCTATGCATCGAAAACTTTTTGTAAACTTCATTGGCTTTTTTTATAAGCAGAACTTTCTGTAAACTCTACCCATAAAGAAATGTAATCATTTCTTCGATAGAAGATCAAAGGAAAACGAAAGAAGTGGGCCAATTCAAAGCATTTGCGATCCAGGGTCATGTTAAGAACATTGAGTGCATCACACTTTTACCCTCTGTTTTGTAACAAACAAGTTAAATGAGTTCAAGTTCTTAAAAGTGTAAAAATATCATTCATCCTATAAAGAAAGTATATTTGTAATTAATATTAGTTATCCTATACAAATGATTTTTTATTTATTTGTTTTACTTACAAAAAAAATATCATTCATCCTATTGCTTTCATTCTGATATCAGTTACATGAACCAATAAGCTAATATTGGTAATCATGGCATTGTTAAAAAGGATATACAGGGCACATTTAAACCAGGAGTGTGGGCCCTATGCCAGCTAGCAAGTGTAGAACTCTTCATATGAACAGCAACATTAGGGAAGATCCTGACCATGGAAAATTGGAAATGCCATACTATTGTAATTGACTGGTGTTGTATGTGTAGGAAAAGTGGTGAGACTATGGACCACTTGTTACTTCATTGCGAGGTTGCCATGGCCCTATGGGATGATGTTGTTTTTGGCAGAATTGGGTTAGCTTGAGTTATGCTGAGGAGGGTAGTCTTCATAAGTATCCCACAAATCACAGCAATATGGATGGTTCCCATACGCCTTTTGTGCTGCATACGGGGGGAAAGGAATGATCACAACACAACTTCAAAGACAAGGAACATTCGTTAGAGGAACTCAGAAGATTCTGTTTCAACACGTTTTTTTCTGGGCAATAGTTTTAGATTTCAAAAGGCTTAGTTCATTATTTGCTTGTACCTGTTTCTTCTTCCTAGCTAGGTGTTTTCTCTTGTATACACCGTGTACTTTGCTATACCTAATAATATTAATAAAATTTTACTTAATCAGAAAAATCTATAATCATTGCTCAGGTAATTTGATTGCTTTGTGGTCAGACTTAATTTTATGCAGAAAAGAATCTAGTCATTCTGTTCCTTGTATCATCAAAGAAAGCATGGCAAACTCATAATGTAATAACGTTGAGAGTTCACTTAGGAAAGCACCCCCTAAGTAATTATTCTGTTTTGTTTTAAAACTTCAAAAGATTTACAGAAGTTAAGAAAATCCATGAGATGATAATTCATAATTGCATCAAAAGCATTAGTGAAGACAAAAATACTGAAGATAAGCAGTAGCCTGTGTAATTAAAATAGAGAATATATGAGATATACCACAAACTTCACAATTAAAAGAATCATTAGGATTTATAAACCAAATTAATACAGTTAAAAAACTAACCCCAAATAAAGCTAATGAATCGACAACGGCCTTGGACGGTTTCCCTTGTACTGCAAAGCTCGTAGAAATCAGTCATTGGTCAATGGGATAGGCGCATTAGTTTCAGAAAAGATCATCACAAAATATAGGATAAGATATATCAATATCGATTGATAACTATGCACTTACCAAATATTACTGGCAGGATAATTAGGCATATAAGAGAAGCCATGCTCACCAAAAAAGAGCAACCCAGTGCATGTACCCAAAGACCTATGAGTTGAAAAAAATAACGAAATAAATACGAAGTTCACCTCAAATTGAAGTAAGCATACTTTCTAGAAGACTTTCTTTTACAATATGCAGGGATTATTCAATAGGGTTAGGCAAACTTAGCCCTATTAGTCCAAGTGAAGCAAAATAGAAATATTTAAGTGCTACAATAAGATATCCTGTGGCTATTTACCATATTATTCCTGCAGTGGTTAATTTCGTGTCAATGATTTAATCCCTCTTAAATCATGATATCCTGGTGCTTAACTACGAGATAATCATGGTTTTCTCGAAACAGATTCTTATAGAATCTAAGGATTTTGAATTAATTGATGAAGGTAGCTGATGCATTCGCATAACGGAGAGAAGTTGGCAGGTTACAAAAGCATTAGTCCTGGAGATGTCCACGGTGAACTAGTTCTTTAGAGCCTTGAGGCATGTTCAACTGGAGATAAGGAGTTCTTTGTAACCTACTGGGATGGTAACAGAAGTTACATTGCCCAGAGATGCTCCAATGCTCAAGGTAGAAATATGGCGTTAGTGTAATATGGCTAGGGCTGAAGAATTTTTGGCCTGGACCGGGAAAACCAATCGGACCGGACCAGACCAAAAATTCCCTTGGTCGGTTTCAGTCCTCCATTTGTGAGGAATTCGATTTTTGGTCCAGTCCCAAGGTATGTATTTTTTGGACTAGACCAGACCAAAACCAATTGAATTATTTATATATATATTTTAAAATACTTACATATGTATAATATATTATTTTATATAGTAGTTGTATAAGTTAATCATGTAATTTCATCTAATCTATTATCATTAACCATATAAAATATTAAATAATATATGCTATCAATTAATAATGTATCATATATCATATGATAATACATACTCTACTATTCATACATGATAATTTTTATGTGTCATTTGTCTTTACTTTTTTTGCTTTTTTTTTCTTTTATTTGGAATTCAGATGATTAAGGATTTTTATAATTTCTTTTTCTCTATTTTTTTAATTTCATACATACTCCCGAAAGGGTCGTGTGCCTACCATTGTCTACGATATGCCATCATCATCCAAACACCAACCGACGACCACACAAAACCCGCTAACGGGAGAAGGCAAACCGGTGGGTGAAGCCTTGGATGATGGGTCGCCATAGATGACCATGTCAATGAAGTTTGTAGTGTCGAGACAATATGTTTCAGTAGTATGAGAGGCTTGCCGATAACGGAAACGGGCCAGAAGGAGCGGTGACAACCTAGAACCCATCATCGGGAGCAGGAGATCTGGTGCGTAGGCTGATGGTCGACGGCTTACTGGAGGTGATGCCGCCAGTGGAGATTGAAGCCTAGAATGTCCATTTCAAACGTAAAAGGGGTTATCAGACAGAGGAAGAGGTCCACAATGAGACAATGACCTTCTCTGTCAAAGTTGGAAGTCCTACAGCTCTTGTGCTTGCACGAGAGCCTCAAATGGACACTACGATGCCGATGGAGAATGGTTCTGAGAGATTGGGTGTTGAGGACTCCAAACCGATGCTAACACCTTAGTTTTATTCAAGCCCGGAGCCTCTTAAAACGAGGGAGTCTTTGAACACAACAATACGAAGGAACATTGGTGTTGATTATGAGCTGACTCCTTTGAATTCAATGCCCCCGCTGAAAGAACAAATACTAGCATCAGACTGAGTTCTACGTAAAGCCAAGGAGATTCAATTGTGTGTTGGACTTCCATGTATTGGTTATGAAGATCAGTTCTTGGCCTTACTTGCTGCCATTGAAGATGGGCAGCCCAATTCAGCCATGAAGAGCCATTCAGCCAAGAAAAGGGAAAGGGAATTAAAGTGAATTACATGTTCACTAAATTATGAAGGAAGTGAGAGTAATGGGCAAAACGAAGGGTAGGGCAAAATCAGTGTTTTTATGAAGCTCAAGATAGTCTCGTGGAACGTCAGGGAGTTGAATGAGTTAGAGAAGCGCAGCAAAGTACGAAATCAGCTTTGTGGCTGGAAAGTCGATGTTGTATGTATACACGAGACAAAACTGGAATTCATCTCCCGTAGCACCATACGGAGTTTGTGGAATTGTTGTCATGTGGGGTGGTTGTATTTGCCGTCTAAGAGAGCTTCAGGAGGCATCTTGGTAATGTGGGATAAAAGGGTGATGGAAAAGATGGATGAGTGTATGGGGAATATATTGTGGATACTTCTTTCAAGAATGTGGAAGGTAGTTATCAATGGTCCTTTCTTGGTGCTTATAGTCCCAACTCTAACACATCAAAAAGAGGCTTGTGGGATGAATTGGCTGGTCTGTGTAGCTTATGGAGCCTTCATTGGTGTATAGGGGGAGATTTTAATGTCACTCGCTTTCCAAGAGAACGAATAGGAGGTCCCAGCTCTAGCTCAGCAATGACAAATTCTTTTGAATTTATTTGTGAGCAAGAACTTCTATACATTCCTCTAATAGATGGCACATTCACATGGTCCAGTAATAGAGAACATCCAGCTTGGTCAAGACTCGATAGATTCCTTATTTCGCCTGATTGGGAAGCCCATTTTCCAGACCTAATCCAAAAAACGGCTTCCAAGGTTATGTTCGGATCACTTCCCCATTCTTATTGATTGTGAAGGTATCCAGGGAGGTAAAAGATATTTTAAATTTGAGAACATGTGGCTGAAATCAAAAGGCTTTGTTGAGTGAGTTAGACAATGGTGTTCTTTCTATCCCATACAAGGCAACCCGAGTTATATGTTGGCTTGTAAGCTAAAGGCTCTCAAAGTGGAATGAGCAGATTTTTGAGAATGTGGAACACCGACAAAAGTCTCTTCAATGAATTACAGGGCTTGGGCAACGTGGAGGAAGAGAGGGGGCTTTTAGAAGAAGGCTCACAAAAAGCATCTCATCTTGGATATAAGACTTCATGGAGATAAAAATCAAGGGTTTATAGTTAAAGAATGGGAAAAAATGCACCAATAATTTCCATCGCATGGCTAATTCGCATAGAAGACACAATATTATTGATTCCTTAATGGTAGTGGGAGGATTACATCGAATCCGATTGAGATCACGGATCACATTACCAATTACCATGCACAACCACTTTTAGAGAAGTTTTCTTGGAGGCCACGTATGGATGGCCTTGTTTTCTAGTCGATTGACCAGCAAGAAGTAAGTTGGCTAGAGAGGCCATTTGAGGAGGTAAAGATTTGCAAGGTGGTAAGAAGCATGGTAGGTGATAAAGCTCCAGGTCTAGACGGGTTCACTATGGCCTTCCTTCAGGCATGTTGGGAGGTAGTTAAAGATAACATCATGTGCTTCTTACATGAGTTGCATGAACGAGGTAAATTTGAAAAAAGCCTAAACGCTACCTTCATTCCAAAGAAGCTGGGGGTGGTGGAGATTAAGGACTTTTGTCCTATTAGCTCGGTGAGAGGAATGTACAAAATCCTTTCGAAAGTATTGGCTAATGGATTAAGTACGGTATTGGAGAAGATCATATCCAAGCCCCAAAATTCTTGACTAGGTGCTCATTGTCAATGAATGTTTAGAGAGTCACATCAAGTCAAGTGAACCAAGATGTAATGCCCCAAAGGAAGGTCCAAACCACATAGCCTATACTCCAAAATGACTAGTCAATGATACAATTAGAGCCTCATTGGAACATTATAAAGAGCAAAAACTTCTCCTTTCCAAACAATGTGGGATCCCCATACACCACCTACCCTTACACATCATGTGGGGTATCACATAGGATTATTATGCAAACTTGACATAGAGAAGGCATATAATCGTGTAAATTGGATTGTTTTGTTTCACATATGCTTGAGAGTTGTGGAGTTGGAGCGAAATGGTGTTCTTGGATCAACTTTTGCATCTCCACCATACGTTTCTCTATTTTGGTAAGCAGTACTTCCAATGGGTTACGTTGGAAGTTCGAGGCAAGGTGATCCCTTATCTCCATTACTATTTGTTTTCATAATGAAAGCTTTTAGTAAAATGTCTGCAGGTCTCATGGAAGGAGGATTTTCTATCATGGCTTTATTGTTGGGGATGAAAGAATTGGCACACTTGAGATGAACCACCTCTTATTTGCAGATGAAACTTTTGTATTCTATAGGGCTAGTCATAATCACGTTCAAGCTTTGCAGGTTCTTTTACTTTGCTTTGAAGCAACATTAGGCTTGAAAGTGAATCTTACCAAGTTAGAATTAGTTCTGGTTGGAAATGTTCCAAGTGTTTTGAGCTTGGCTAATATCCTGGGATGCAAAGTCTCCACTCTGCCAGTGAAATATCTTAGTCTTCCATTGGGTGCCTCCTTTAAGTTGCAGTCTATTTGGGATGGGC
The DNA here is from genome assembly GCF_018687715.1 of Carya illinoinensis. Lineage (NCBI taxonomy): Eukaryota > Viridiplantae > Streptophyta > Magnoliopsida > Fagales > Juglandaceae > Carya > Carya illinoinensis. Next base: position 23,461,422 of record NC_056756.1, on the reverse strand, counting down.
TGTTGGAAAAAATGGAGCGAAAAATAGCGAGTTGGAAGAGGCTTTATTTGGCCAAAGGTGGTAAAGTTACATTGATCAAAAGTACTCTATCCAACTTGCCTGCTTACTTCTCATCTTTGTTTCCAATACTATGCAGGGTGGCTCACTGGTTAGAGAAATTGCAAAGAGATTTCCCATTGGGGGGAATAGACGAAGAATTCAAGTTTCATTTGGTGAATTGGGCTACGGTTTGTACCCGTATACACGAAGCCAGGTAGGGAATTCGGTATTTGTTGGTTTTCAATAAGGCTTTATTGGGTAAATAGTTATGGAGATATCACGAAGAGAGGGGAGCTTTATGGATAGTGATCATAGATTTAAAATATGGTGGATTATGGGGAGGATGGTGCTCAAATGAGGTGAGTGGACCACCTGGGATGGGGCTTTGGAAACACATAAGAAGAGGCTGGACCAATCTCCATCGATCAACACGTTTTGTAGTTGACTCTAGAATTAAATTCTGGAAAGTATACAGCATTGCAAAAAGAAAGGCGACCTCAATAGCAGAGCTTATGGAATTAGTAGTGGCTCTCCCCAATGGAACATCATTTTCCTTAGAGCTGCCCAAGATTGGGAAATTGACACATTTACAGATTTCTTCAATCTTGTGCACAAATGTAGAGTGACTAGAGGAGAGGATCAGATGATGTCGTCACCATCCAAGAAGGGGAGATTTACTGTACAGTCGTACTATAAGTCTCTTATGACACACTCTACAAGAACATTCCCAGGGAAGAACATATGGAAGACTAAGGCCCCCCTAAAAACTTCTTTTTTATATGGACAACTTCGTTAAGGAAGATTCTTACCTTAGATAATGTAAGGAAATGCCGACTCATTGTATTGGATTGGCATTACATGAGTAAGAAAAGTGGTGAGTCTATGGATCACCTATCATTGCATTGTGATGTAGCAATGAGTTTATGGAATGATATCTTTGCGAGAGTGAGACTTATTTGGGTAACGCCAAGAAGGGTTGTTGACTTTTTGGCCAGTCGGGAGGGAAGGCATCTGGGATAACTCTCAAGTTGTTGCTATGTGGAAGATGATACTGACCTACCTATGGTGGTGCATATGGATGGAGAGGAACGATTGGAGTTTTGAGGATCGTGAATAGACAATAGATGAGCTCAAAACATTTTTCCTTCACACTTTATTCCATTGGTCGAGTGTGATAAACTTTAATGGCATGAACGTACATGATTTTCTTGTATCTTTAGACAGTCATGCCTAGGTGTGGCTCTTGTTTATGTCCCGTGTACTTCACCTACTACAAATAAAATTCTTATTTACTGATTAAAAGAAATTGTACATAGGCTCCTGGTTAGCAAAGACTAACCCCCACTTATAAGATCTTGGCAGGTGATTTTCAAATGTTAAGATTGGCATGTTTTCAGTACAATGCCTTCTTAGATGGATCCATTATATAAGCCCCAAAATATAGTGTATAAAATTACAAGCAAATAATGACTGAGATTGACTATTTTTTTATAAGTAACTTTATACACTATATTCAAGTTCCTTCTCCTTGATAAAGCCATATGCAATCTCAAGGATGGGCTGATGCCCTTGGCTTGAGTGACTGAGTCACAGCAATGTACCTCGTAAAGGAGCTATCTAGCATTGCTAAATCCACCAACATGGACTAAACTATCCATGCAGCTTTGACTTTTTTTTCTTTTTGTTCTCTCACACCGAATGCATTGAACAACAACCGGGCATGTTTCTCACTACTGACAGTTCTCAGCCACAGAAGGTGTACCAAAAACCAAGAATTGGATGGCAGAGTTGCCTAAGCTCAAAGGCAGGAGTGAGGTGAACCCAGAGTAAGGGCAAGTGATGGAAGAGAGCGTTCCAAAAAAGCTATGAGGTGATTTAATCTAATCAACTTAAAAAATGCAAAATTGTTCAACTTTAGAGTAGATAAAGCCTTTTATTGTCAACTTTAACATAAAAATAAAAAATATAAATAAATAAATATAAATAAATAAATAAATAAAAATAATAAAAAAATAAAAAAATAAAAAAAAAATAAAATAAAATAAAATAAAATAAAAATAAAAATAAAAATAAAAAAACCTTTTATAATACCATAGTGGGGTTTTGGAAGGAGGACCTAGCAATCTATGTCAAATGATGATCTTCCAGGGAGAAGTAGTGTGTCACGGCTGACTTCTTAGAAGGATGACTGACTACAGCCATCAGCGCACCTAATAGCGCCATTTTATCAAATTCAAGGTCCAAGCAACAGAAACGTTAGATCAAATTAGAAAATGAAGGGGCGGAGCATTCAACTTGAAATGAAATGTGGAACTTGTGAACTTAGTGGATTATCACTTATTTCATCAAAGAGGGTTATTCCAATCAAACATATCCTACAAGACATATGATGCGATTATTACTGTGCACTGATCGCAGGAGTGTCAAATAGTTTTGAGGACCTAATGCAGGCAGTGATGGATGGCCCCGTATAGCAGTTGTCAGATCAAATAAAGCCATTTGAAAACAAACGGATGCGTCAGACAATGTCGCAGGCCGTACGCTAGTTGAACAAGGTAACCCAGTCGCATATGACAGCAGAAAGACCGAAAGGCGCCGTCCAGGAGAAGGAGATGATTGCAATAGTGCATTACTTGACAGTGGCTACAACACATTAAAAAAACAAATACCCTAGCATTTCTGAAAGTATGAAACTTCAGCTCCATTGACTTACTAGCCTTATTGCCCGGAAGCTATAATTAATTTCCTTTGCCCAATCATTTTCTCAAAAACCAAACATACAGTTTCAAGCAAAACAATCAACCAAAAGGATCGAGAATTGCACCACGAAAAGCACAATTCGGCAGATTACCTAAGCCCGAGAGCTCCGAAGCAGCAAAATGCTCGTGACCATGTTCGTAGTCGTGTTCGAAGCCGAACCCGTCCAACTTCAGATCCTCCTCCTCAGCCAACTCTTCCGGAAGCTTCAAGGAAACATCATGATGATGATGGTGATGAGCATGAGCATGAGCATGGTCGTGTCCGTGATCGCAGTGGTGATGACTATGGGATTCATGAACCTGCGACGCACACATTTCAGAGTGGCCGAAGCTCGGATCCGAGAATAGCGCAAAAACCAAAGCCGGAAACAACAGCAAAGAACAGATCTGACTCTTAGGGCACGCCATTTCTTCCAAGTAGTAGGATTTGGTACCTAACAGGGCCCTAGAAAGCAGGGGCCCGTTAGACGAAGGGGATTTAGGAGTGGCGGCGCTTGCAGGTGCCTTCAATGGTGATGAAGCAAACGATGCATAAGAATAGCAAGATTATGCCGACTATGATTCCGAACGTTACGACATCCATTTTGTACTTCAAATTTAATTTTCTTTCTTTATTATTATTATTATTAATTTTTTCCCTTTCTCGAAGTGCCAAAAGGGGTATCCATCTGATTTCTGAAAGAGAGAGAAGAGGGACAGGATCTCATTCATAACCTATGGTAAAGTGAAGGAATAGAATTTAATCATTTGGTTGCAGGTCACAGCACCCACACCCCCCCGCACTCGGTACCCCCCCCTCTCACTCGGTCCACTCCCCTGCCGCCCTCTTTTTACATTACGGCGATGAATCAGTCTTGGCTTTTGGAATTATTTTTCTGTGTAATTCTTTCGATTTTAATCTCAATTTTTTAGAGGAATGCCATCTTTCCTTCCTTCCTTATTTATTTATTTATTTATTTATTTATTTATTATCCTAACTGTCTCGCTTATATTCTGGTTATTTTTAGGTTTTGCTTAATAAGTGAATTAATCAATTCATTATTATTCATTAGAGAAAAGCTACTGGCCGGTCATCTGCAAAACTCATTTTTACAGTAGACCAATAATCAAGTGCCACATAGGCACTTCATGAAAATCACTTGTACACCTACATACACCCAATAGGCACTTCATTTCACGTAGACACACTTCCCCTCCCACCCCATTCACTTCACGTAGACACACTCCCCCCCCCCCCAATCTCCTCTGATATTGAGACCTCCTTTCTCTCCCAATACAGTTCCTCCTCCCACCACGATGGCGATGACGGCATTCATAGGTATTTCTTCTGCACTTCATTCTCTAGATTTAAGATTTTATTCTCTCATATTTTCTGATTTTCTTCTTCTCTAGATTTTATTCTCTAGGTTTCGGGGTTTTTTTTTTCCCCCTTCTTAGAAGCAATTTCTGATTGGTTGCTTAGAGGATAGGTTTTTCCTGTTTTTTATTCCCAGTTGAAATAAAGGCCACTGTTTGCCCAAGAACTCATGAATTTCCTATATATTTGCTGAAAATATATGTGCTCCTCCATTGTCCAAGAAATTTGTTAGCTTGAAAGATATGTTGGCCCCAAATATTAGTTCTATGAATATGTGGATAAAGAAATTGCAATGACACCTTGATGAATTGATTTGAGTTCTATGAATATGTTACAGGTAAAATCATCAATAACTTTTCATTTTAGGTTGCCGATTTCATTTTAGAATAACTTGCAAATATGTTGGATAGGCCCCTATACTGATATGTTATTTCCTTCCAATTGTATATTGCATTTATGGCATACCATCAGGTTGTGGAGTCTTTTTTCTGCAGGAATATGCAAGACCAAGAATGAAGACTTCGGTGCTCCATGGAGCTTTCATATATCACAAGATCAATAGTTATAGGGCTGAATGTTAGAAGGCATTTTGAATGTAAGAAGGTAGTTTGAACTATTAGCATTAAATGAGCTGACTTGGTTTTTGTAACAGTTATAGGGCTGATTTTGTAAGAAAGCTGATTTTTGTAAGGATGCAAAAATATTGTATAATTAAATGTGGTTGCACTTCTAAACCATATCGTTGATGTCATGTAATGGCAAAGTGTATGTGTATTCCAGAAGCATGTAGGCTATTTAAATCAGGTTCTCTTTGTTGGGTTTGAAACACAGCTTTTGAAAGGGCTATAGCCGGATTTCTTTTCATTTGGGAGTGATTGAAACTAAGTTAATCTAAATGCATGTTGTACCAGGCTTCAATCTTCACATTCAGGTCTGAGACTCTGAAATAGGTTACTTCAAGAACTGTCAAATAGGTTATTTTTAAATCCATTTAGCATTTGTATTAAAGATGGGTCAACCCATTATTTTAACTTCATATAAACCAAAGTACTTGTAGAGGAGAAGCTACCCAAACCAAGCAAACCAACCTTGAAGCAATTCAAAGACCAAAATGGAAATAACCCAGACACCTGAAATAATAATATACAAGGTGCCAAGGTTCCGAACGCACGAAGACAATGCAAAAAGCAGTGATTAATTGATCTTCCATGGTGTTTGCAAATTCAACACCAGTATAAATAGCGTGGCTCCTTCTATCATATGTCATCAATAAATAAAAACTAATGACAACTAGCTACTATAGGAGAAATTCTTATCAAGCCACTTTTTAAGTGTGCACAAAATAATATGGCAACAAAAAGTCATCCTATTAGGAAACAACAAACTCCTATTAAATTTCACTCCATCGACTGCTCAATAATTAATTATATATCTTCTGAAAAATGAAAATTCCATGATACTCCATACTCTTCATCTTGTGACATTGTTGGGAATTGCATATTCCTAGAAACTAATAAAAAATTTTAGAAAAGGATGAGCATAGGTGACCAAATCAAACATTTAAATATAACATAAATAAGATAAGATTAGTATTCATACATATCAAATGTTGTTGAAATAGTGGCCGGGTGTGGAGGTAATGTAGTTGAACTTGGTTCGCCCATACCACTATAAAAAAAAAAAAAAAATAGTTCATCAAGTTAAAAGCTTCACACAAGGGACATACGACATAATTATAAATATAATGAAATCATTGCAAGTACCTCTGTGTTGGACATTTCGTTCTAACATGCCCTTCTTGTTTACAAATGCTGCATCGTCGCTTCTTTGTTGGCACATTTTCCTTTGGATTCTTTTGTCGTAAAGTTTTGGACCTACCTTTAGATACAATGATTGGGGGATCTTGCAATGAAAAGTTTGAGATTGTTTGTCTCTAGATCGCATGTCCCTCCATGTTACCACCACCACCATCATCATCACTCATCAAGAGAAGCTCTTGATGAATAGTCTCTACTCCCCGTGAAACATGCTCATATTTGTTCATAGATAGTGACCCCATCTCAGCAACTATATAAAACTGTCTCATCAAACGGTGTTTCTTATCAAAGGCAGTTGGGATTGTCTCCAATGGACCTTCATCGACACATATCCCTTGTACCATGCGACTCTTTGCATTGACAGTCCACCTCTCTAACACATATGATTGTAATACAAGGTCCAAACAATTTTTTCTTGTCAAAATGTGTAGGATGTGCCGGCATAGAAAACCAATAAATTCAAACTTAAGACATGTGCAAGACACAACATTTTTATCGTTTCCCAGTGTTACTTCATATGCTGCCTTCTCTCTCCCAGGAATGGCCACCAAATAAATTTTCCTTTCATCTTCCTCACGTGCTTTGTGTGACTTGAACCGTTGACTACTAAATAACTCTTCTTGAAAGATCAAAAAAGATTTTTTTGTATAGAGGTTGGCCAACGCCTCTTCAATACTTAAACAAGTTTCATAATTGGCCTCGATGTTTTTGTCTTCACATCTTTCAGTTTCTCACTTAGATAACGTGCATTCAAAACTTTTTCATATTGATGGATGAACTCGCTTATCATTGTAGTTGAACGAACATAGTCTTTACAAAACTTGTTCATACTCTCACTTCGTTGAGTTATGGACATTCCAGCACAAAATATAGATCTCAAGTAAGCGGGCACCCACTTTTCTCTCTTTACATAAATAGTTTGCAACCAACTATTTTCTTCTGACTTGTACTTCAATAACATTTCAGTCCACTCAAACTCAAACTCCTCAATAGTTAGTGTATCATGAATACAATGATTAAAATCATATTTAAATTGTGGATATTTATTGTAAACATGAGCTAGATGTTCAGGTACTTTTTGTAGGAGATGCCATAAGCACAATTTATGAGTTGTATTGGGCAATACCTCCGTGATGGCCTTAGCCATTGACTTGTCATCATCAATTATTATTGTAGAGGGAGTACGACCAAGCATCGCTTCTAGCCAAGTTTTCAATAACCATGTGTAAGACTCGGCTGTCTCATTTATCAATAATGCACATCCAAACATTACAGATTGATGATGATAGTTAACTCCAGTGAATGGGACAAAGGGCATCTTGTACCGATTTGTTAGGTACGTAGCATCAAACGTAACAACATCCCCAAAATATTGATATGCAGCTCATGATCTACCATCTGCCCAGAAGCAATTTCCCATCAACCCATGTCCATCAACTTGGATCGAGTATACAAAGCCTGGATTATTACGTTCACTTTCCAAAAAGTACTCATATAACTTTTGTGCGTCTCCCTCTTCAAGAAGTTGCTTCCTTCCATTACCTAAATAATTCTGAATGTCTTTAGGAATGCAACCAATATTATAATCACCACCGTGCTCCTTACTCAAAACGGACATTATTTTCCGCGTTGGTATCCCCGACTCGTTTAATGTGTCTATTAAATTTTTTTGAGCTAGAGTCACCCTTCTATGCCCACGAAGCAAACTTGTACTCCGAGATGTCAACAACTCATGATTATGTTGGAGTACAAATTTGGACACAACCCATTTGCTTTCATTCTTCTTTATTGCCATCATCGCCTTACACCCGCACTTTATTTCTGGAGCCTCAGGTCTTGCTCTCTCTTTTAGTTTAAGATTATACCGACGGAACCCTTCTCTCGAACACACATAGTCTACACCAATTAATGATTTGTCTATGGCTGACAACCGAGTATGATTTGTTTGAATGCTAAAACCAGTTCGTCTAGAGAAGGCTTTATAGCAACTAAGTGCATCCTCAATGTCGTCAAACTCTAGCCCCACATATGAAGATGACATTATATTGCCTTCCTCAGATATGTTCCCATTGACATCAACCTCACCTTCCTCTTCAATTATCTCAACTTCATCAGCGCTAGAATTAGAACTGTCCAAAATCTCAACATGATCTATTGATGTATTCATAATTCACGCAAGTTGATATCTTGAGACCTGGTGAGTAGATCTTCTTGCATAAAAAACAGTGAAATTAATATATAAGACAGAAATGCTTAAGTTCCTAACTTACAAACTAAAATAAATCTATAAAAACACTTGAAGAAAATTACCCTACTGTTCAAAGTATGAAATAAAACCGAGCAAAGGAGGATATGTACTGTAAACATTATTTTTAAGTTACATGTAAACATTAATACTAGGAAAAAACACATAATTAAAGAGGGTTAACCTAACTTTCTTGGAAGATTTACCAAAAAGGTCCAAAATAAAAACCTAATTTAAAAAAAAAAAAAATCTGTGATGAGTTTGCATGTTGTCAATAAGGAGATGAAACTCCATTCAAATTAAATGATTAAGACTATGGTAAGTAATAAAATTGCTATTATTGCTTAATTCTGTACTGCATTATTTTATTTCTTTTTTTCATCAAGTAATACATATTGCTATACCCAGTGTAATATATATGACCATATATTATATGATGCAAAGATGTTTCTTGAATAGAGTAAGGCTCAAAATATCATTCCAAAATTCAAAATACTGCTTGAGGCAAGATTCTGTAATGCAGAGATGTTTCTTGAATAGAATAAAAACATCCTCTTCCAGACCTATCTTTCTCATCAATAAAATTCTTGTTTACCAATTAAAAAAAAAGGCTTGGTCTATGCCTCGTTCTATAGAACTGATGAACTAATATTTGGGGCCAACATATCTTTCAAGCTAACAAATTTCTTGGACAATGGAGGAGCACATATATTTTCAGCAAATATATGGAAAATTCATGAGTTCTTAGGCAAACAGGGGCCTTTATTCAACTGGGAATAAAAAATAGGAAAAACATTTCCTCTATGCAAACAATCAGAAATTGCTTCTAAAAAGGGGAAAAAATTTAAAAAAACAAAAACCTATCCTCTTAGTAACCAATCAAAAATTATACTAAGACGAACCCAAACCTAGAATATGGACAGTACTGGAAATTTTTGTAATCTCACAACATGCACAAAACAACCAACCCCCCATAAGGAAACATTTACGTACGCCGATTACGTGAAAAACAGATTATTTCATATAAACCTAGAGAATAAAATCTAGAGAAGAAGAAAACCAGAAAATATGAGAGAATAAAATCTTAAAGCTAGAGAATAAAATACAGAAGAAATACTTATGAATGTCATCGTCGCCGTCGTCGTGGGAGGAGGAACTGTATTGGGAGAGAAAGTGGACGTACTTCAGTCTCAATAACAGAGGAGATAGGGGGGAAAGGTGCTTACGTGAAGTGCCTATTGGGAGAGAAATGGGATGTACTTCGTCTCAATAGCAGAGGAGATGGGGGGGGGGGGGGAGAGTACGTGAAGTGAATGGGGTGAGTGGGGGGAAGTGTGTCTACGTGAAGTGAAGTGCCTATTGGGTGTATGCAGGTGTATAAGTGATTTTCATAAAGTGCCTACGTGGCACATGATTATTGGTCTGCTGTAAAAATGAGTTTTGCAGACGACCGGCCCGTAGCTTTTCTCTATTCATTAATAATTTACTACTATTTATTAATAATTTATTTATTTATTTGTACTATTATTCATTGTTTTCTCAAAACGCTCTAATAATGTCGCACAGAAGGAACTCGCTATCCACTCGTACAAAAAGTCTTTCACTCCAAATACACGCCACAACAGATATAGCAATGAATTTGAAAATTACAAAATGTCTCACGGGTAGACGCCCCGATCCCACACCCAAGATATGGTTACACCATTCACTAGGAAACAATGTTGGGAAAGAGAAAAGGGGATATAATTACTGTGACATGTTATGAACCTAAGATACGACTCCATTTGAAAGAATAAATTAGATGCTGCGGTTATTGAAGCTGTGCGTTTAGGGGTCAATGTTGTGTGTTTTGTGCCAGCCTATCAGTTTACTTAGTCTGTTATTTTCTTATGTGTTATCTACAGTCATTTTATTATTTTTGCACTTTCTGTTGGGTGGTTTATGTTGAGTGTGCTAAGGAAATTGTTAAAGGGGAAGTGAGGGAGAGACATGGATTATTCTAGAATTTTTTGAAGGTTTCATTGTTCTTTTATGGTGGTTTTAGGTACCTTGAATACCCTTTGTACAATCTCAGACGTATGAATATTATGAGTATATTTTCTATCTCTTTTTCTTCTACTCAGTTTCTGCACTTTACATTATATTAGTAAGAGCATTGGGAATGGCCATTGCCAAGTCTATAATTTAGCTAGAATGTTAACTTTTAGCTCTAAAATGGACTTCTAAATAGATTAGTCCACATTGGACTAGTTATCTTAAAGTCCAAATAATAATAAAATATTATATATTTTAATAATATTTAATTTTTTTCTATTGTACAAATACACTTCATATATTAGTTAATAACTTTATTAAATAAAATATTATTTAACTACAAATTATATAAATATATTATTTTTATAATTGACTTAATTATTCAATAAATATATTTTTCCAACCATTCACCCAACAGTCACATATATAAACATACCAACATTTATTCTACCTAATTTTTATATTTAGAATTGTGGTTGAAGCTAACAAACATGCCAACAACTTTCTATTACAACCAATCATCATCTACAATTCTTGAATGAATTAATTTTTACCAATTCTTCTTCTTTTACCAACTTTTTTAGTTGTAACTAATAGTTGAGGATCAAACTCTATAAATAGACTCATCCTTTACTCATCAAAAGCCAAACTTCCTTCCTCCAATCCTCTATTTTTCTTCCCTCAATTTGCTATGGATCCCTTTTCAAATTTTGATGATGATTATTCTGATCATGAGTTGGATATGATACAAGCAATTGCAATGATATTCGAGGAAACTTCTTCTACACGTCGTCGTACTCCTTAATGTCGTAGGTTCATCAGACGTGATTCATTCGAAGGTCATCAACACCTTTGGAATGATTATTTTGCTAAAACACCAATATATCTGCCCCATCTTTTAAGGAGAAGATTTCGAATGAGTCATAATCTTTTTTTATGCATACATGTTACAGTTGTCTCCCACAATGATTATTTTATCCAAAAGAGAGATGCTAGTGGGAGGCTTGGATTGTCTTCCCTTCAAAAGATGACTGCAGCGATTAGGATGCTAGCATATGGGGTCACCGCAAATCTAATGAACGAGTACATTAGAATCGGAGAAAGACAACACGACAAAGCATGAAGAAATTTGTTAAGGTAATTGTCTCAATTTTTGGCAATAAGTATTTGAGATCTCCAAACAATAGTGATGTAGTGAGGTTACTAGATGCCGTACAAAGACGTGGATTCCTAGGTATGTTGAGTAGTATTGACTGTATGCACTGGAAATGGAAGAATTATCCTATTGCATGGAAATGTATGTATTTTAGTCATGTGAATGAACCAACTATTATTTTGGAGGCTGTTGCATCTTATGATCTTTGGATATGACATGCTTTTTTTGGTTTGCCTGGGTCACATAACGATATCAACGTACTTGATTGATCTTCTGTTTTTGCTGCATTGACCGAAAGTCGTGCTCCTCCGTGCAATTACACAATCAATGGTCACGAATATACAATGGGATATTATCTTGCAGATGGTATATATATCCTTCGTGGGCAACATTAGTGAAAACAATTCCATGTTCTCAGGGAAATAAGAAAAAACACTTTGCTGCTTGCCAGGAGTCTATTCGAAAAAATGTGGAGTGTACATTCGAAGTACTTCAATGTAGATTTACAATTGTGTGTAGACCTGCGAGATTTTTTCGTCCTGAAGCACTAAAAGACATTATGTACGCATGCATTATCTTACATAATATGATCGTTGAAGATGAGCGGTATCTATATCTTGGGGCTGAGCAATTCATTTATGAACAAATGAAAGAGACTCCAAATGAGCCAATTTCACAGGATAATATACCCAAATTCATAGAGTTCATTACAAAACATCATCGAATTAGAGATAGAGGCACTCATAGTCAACTCCAAGCTGATCTTATCGATCATCTATGCAATATTCATGGCCATACATAATTTGGATTTCTAATTCTAATTTGTAATTTAGATTTGGAGTTCATCTAATTTGTAATTGAATATTCAACCTAAAGCAAAGCTATGACATTGATTTTCTTTCTAGTTCATGGAATATCCAAGCTTATGTAGATATTTTTTTCTAATTCATATCCAATGTTATTCTAAGTGCTTTTCTTTTGCAGGTGTATATGAATTTAGAGGGCAACCGGTGTCATGTTGTAAAAAATAGTTGACATTTTCACAATAACCTTCTCCCTGCTATGTTAGAAAATTGTAAAAAAAAAAAAAAATACAAAGACATCGAAAAAATTACTCAAATAGTTAGAAAGAGCTACTATGTTTTGAAATAATACTAACATCCATGATACTCTATTTGCATATTTTCAATATAGTCCATAAATGTACAAACTAACAGTCCATAAAAAACCCCACTATAGCACTAATGTACCCCAAAACACTCCATTACAAACCAGCCAATCCACTAATTTATCTAACTGTTTAGTTGCTACCCAGCCACATGTTTAGCCAGCCCACATGTGGCTGGGCAACCATTAATAATTCAAAAATAATCTTCACTACCAACATTAGATGTTAGACACCTCCATAAGGTGTCGAAGGAGATGTAGATGTCCCCCTGGTATCCTTTCTCCATCCCTAAAAAATTTTCTGTTGAATATAGCCAAAATATTCTTGTTACATGGCATTCAGGCCACTTAGATCTAGCAACATCATCTTTGCCTTGAATTTCTTTTTTTTTTTTAGTTCAAATGCTACTGATCTTTCTAGCTCTGCCTTCACGGTCGAATTTCTATGCTCTTCCATGGTCTCATCACTTGATCCTCAGTCATTTTAGCCAAGGCAGTCTTGATCCCACCATTGTTGCCTTCCATGGACTTCTGCTTTCTCTCCCTTTCTTTTCAACTTTTTTGCCTGGAGGTCTCTCAGTAAGAACCTCTATGTCCTCCTCAGCTTGGTCAACATCAACAACATTAAACACTTTTTCAGGTGACCTTCTCTTCTTACCAAGGGTGGAGATGTGTTGTTGTCATTTTGGTTGGTGTCTTAACAGTGCTCCATTATGAAATTACTCCCTAACATCTCTTTGTACAACACCTTTGCTTTCTCAATCTACAAAGGTGAAAGAAATTTTTGTTAGTTCATAAATAAGTCCGGTACAAATTAAATGAAAAAAGGTTTTAGAGTACATACCTTGTTTTGCTCCGTTGCACCACTTGGGTGCAATGACTCTACCTGTGCTATATATCACAAAATTTATTTGTCTATTTTTTAATCGTGGACCATTGATTCATCAAAGAGACTTCAGAATGATTGGTAATATTTAGTTTTTTATATTCATGATAAAATGTAGTAATTCTTTTCCACATTTGAGTGGATTTTTGATCAGTACCCCTTATCGTATCGATGCTAATGTTGAGCCAAGCTGAGACGATGAGGTTATCTTCTTCAACAGTGAAAGATGCATATTGTTGAACTTTTTTTTGAAAGATACCTCTTTTCACCGTCATTTGGAGTTGCTTGGACAACAACATTATCATGTTGTGTTGGGGTGCTATTACAACCTCCTCCTCCACTTTGCAATAGAGTGGTGAAGAATGGGTCACATCAAAATGTGTGCTCATCCTTGAAAAATATTAAATTTTCAACGAGTCAGACAAGTTGCCCAATAGTCAAGTCCAATATTAAATTCTCAGCATCATATTGCTAAGAATTATAAAGTATCTCAACATCATATTGCAGTATTTCAGTCCATATATCATTTATCTCAACATCATTTTGTAGATACAAAGGAGAATAGCCCACATGGACATCAAAGAAGAATTGAATAATTGATATAATCAAGAAATTAGCAAGCAAGGCCAGAAACAGAGTTTTGAAGATCACTTGAAAACATCATTACTAAAGTCAGCCCTTACACACATAAACAAGGAAAGGGAGAATAAAAAAGAGTAAAATAAAGAAAATACAAGGTGACAGAAAACGAACAACTATTATCAGAAAGATACTTTCAGAATTCATTAACAATTAGAAACTTGAGAGAGGTAGAAAAATATTTCGAATCCATATTTTACTTGCATATAAAAATATTTGCCTCCATAAAAAAAGTCAATCATGATACAATTATAAACAACCATGAGGGATTCAGAAACATATAGAAAAAAATATAAGTATAAAAAAATTGGGAAAAGAAAAGGCATGGACCTGAATATACTAAAAGCTCCCACAACATAACCCTTCAAAATTCACAAACTAGATGAAGAATTGAATTTTGTAGATGGTTTGTAATGAATGTTATTCAGGCTCATAATATCATGACTTGACTTAGTTTTGTAGTTAATGGTTAATACTAATTAAAAATTGCCTTCTTCTATTATGTATTTTAAGTTAGAGAGAGTCAATTTTTGCCCCTATTTTTAATGTCCTCTCTGTCTCTCTGCTGAGCACATTCACTTTCTCTTTTAACATTAGACATATTCATGTTGTATAGATGTTGAGTACTGGATAGTTTATACAACTTGTTAATAAATCCAAACTAGTTTATAGTAGCTGAGTACTAGACACAACCAATCAATACTTGGCTGATTATAAGAAATAAATAAATAAATAAACACGGAAAAGAGAAGAAGAAATGAAAAGAGGAGTAGCCCACTTCCCATCTAGCTATGATCCCCAACATGAAATGGGTTCATTTCAAATCCAGTCAAGGTAGTAACTAGTCCTTTTCGTGCTGCTTGTCATTCGCCAAAAGAATGATTTCTAAAAGTTGATAAAGCTCGCAACTTCATCTATTCACCTACTAAGTCTCTAAACTAACAAGGTCAAAGTCCTATTATCCTTATGGTTTCTTGTCACGATTTGGCGGGGTGCTACATTTGGTTCTTTAAAATAAAATTTAAAAAAAGAAGAAGAAAATTTCAATTTTATTATATGCATAATTCTGGTTTAACACTTTTTAAATGAGTTTTCTTTGTCCCCTTACCATATATAAAACCAACAGAATTTCAGTCACGTAATTTCGATAATTGACATGCTAGTATAATTAATCCTCTTAAAAAAAAAATTAAAGGAGTAGAGCCATGCTCAGTCAAGTTTACATCTACTAAAAGGTATTGTGATCTGATCTTTTTTCTGATTCATAAATTAGAAAAAGAGAAACATACAAATATTTTGAGCCACGTACAATGATAATTCCTTGGTTTTCTACAAACATCATATATATACATATATATATATATATATATATATATATATATATATTTTCAACTCATAAGTATGCATACATAAGTTCTAATAATCATCACTTAAATATTTAAAGATCATACAATATCAAGGGAATAATGTGATAGAATCATGCAATTTTAAGGGCAAACATTTTGACTCTTCATTAATCTTCCTTACCAGAAACTTCTTCAGGATACTACATAGATAACACTCATAAATTGCTTGCTTTCATTTTTTGCTATTGCAATGCGCGCCTTCACCAAGAATAAACTCAATCAAACAACTATCAAGGATTGTAGTGATATCTTTGCCTAATGGGATTTCTAGATTAAAGTCCTTGGGAAGAACATGATCAACTACATAGCCAAGTAGAGGATTTGATGGTTTTGGTTTGAAATATTGAATGTGCATTGGTTTTGATGATAAAATAATCATCTAAGAAGTACACATGAAACCTATTAAAATATAATTTGAAAAACCAAAGTAGAATCTAGATGAAATATACTTAGGAATCAATTGAAGAAAACTCATGTTGATCATCTACATATATCACTAGTGGAAGTGGATGGCCAGTCCTTAACTTGTAAAGAAATAAATGTGTGTGTGCGTGCGTGTGTGTGTGTGTGTGTGTGTGTGTGTGTGTGTGTGAGAGAGAGAGAGAGAGAGAGAGAGAGAGAGAGAGAGGTTGCTTTTGGTTGAAAATCTAGGATTTGAGGACTGTAATAGAACTCCCAGTCTTTTAAGTGTTAGTGAAAAACACAATAATATAATAAAAATTACAAGGAAATTAATATTCAAACAAAATCAGTTTGGATTGAGGCACGGAAATATCGCTCTTTTTAAGGAGATTCAAACCCTTTGCGGTGTACAAAGTCTCAAATTAACCGGTGCAGCAGAATTTCTCTTGACTTGACTCCTCCAGGATACAATAACCAAACTGATCATCATATAATCCGAACCAACTCTGCACAAGTGGTTGAGCTCAAAGCTCCACCAAAAGAACACATTTCTTTTATTTAGAAATACTCTCAAAAAAATATTTACGTACAACTTTTTTTTTTTTCTTATTGTATATCAAGAGAACACTACTCCTTCAGAAAATGAAGGATCTTTTGAATTAAGAAGGAGTAAGAGAGCTAGAATTGAAAAAGATTTTGGTCCTGACCACTATATTTACAATATTGAGGAAAATCCAAAGAATTTACAAGAAGCTTTAGCATCACCTAATTCTGTGTTTTGGAAAGAAGCTGTGGATGATGAGATGGATTCACTAATCTCTAATAAAACTTGGAAATTAGTTAAATTACCACCGGGTTGCAAATCCATAGGGTGTAAATGGGTCCTTAGAAAAAAATTTAGACTGGATGGAACAGTTGAAAAATTTAAGGCTAGGCTTGTTCAAAAGGTTTTAAACAAAAAGCTGACTTTGATTTTTTTGACACTTTTTCTCCAGTTACAAGAATAACATCTATTAGATTATTGATTGCAATTGCAGCAATTTATAATTTAAAAATTCATCAAATGGATGTTAAAACAACATTTTCAAATGGAGATTTAGATAAAGAAATTTATATGGATCAACCCAAAGGCTTTGTAGAGCTTGGTCGAGAAAGCAAAGTGTGTAAGTTGATTAAATCCCTATATGGTTTAAAATAGGCCCCTGAACAATGGCATGAAAAATTTGACTCTTGTATGATTGAGAATGGCTTAAAGTCAAATGGAAGTGATAAATTTATTTATCATAAATTTTGAAAAAATTCACATGTTATTATTAGCCTATATGTTGATGACTTATTGATATTTGGTTCTAATTTGCATGTCATAGTTAAAACGAAAAACATGCTTAGTAACCATTTTGATATGAAAGATGTTGGTGAGGCTAATTTTATTTTGGGTATGAAAATTACCAAAACATGTGATGGTATTTTTCTTGATCAATTGCATTATGTAGAAAAATTATTAAAAAAATATAATTATGTTGGATGCAAGCATGTTGTTACTCCTTTTGATTCTAGTGTTCATTTATTTTCTATTGAAAATAATGATGATGTGATTAATCAAGAGGAATATGCTAGTATGATTGGGAGTTTAAGTTATGCGACTGATTGTACTAGACCTGACATTAGTTATGCAGTAGGAATACTTAGTAGATTTACTATTAAACCTGGAAGAGACCATTGGTATGCAATGGATCGGATAATAAAATATTTATCTGGTACAAAAAATTATAGCTTATTTTATAAAAGGTATCCTGTTGTACTTGAAGGCTTTAGTGATGCTGATTGGAATACCTTGTCAAGTAATTCTCTTTCAACTATTGGTTATATTTTTACATTGGGTGGTGGTGCTGTATGTTGGAAGTCTAAAAAACAGACAATTATTGCTAACTCAACCATGGAAGCTGAGCTTATAGCTTTACCTTCAGCAAGTGAGGAAGCAAACTGGTTGAGAGATTTACTACATGAGATTCCTTTATGGGAAAAACCAGTTCCACCCATTTTAATTCATTGTGATAGTACTGCTACTGTTGGTAGAGTACAAAACCATTATTATAATAGTAAATCCAGATCCATAAGGAGAAAACACAGTACTGTGAGATCTTATTTGACTGATGGTGTTATTAACGTGGATTATATTAAATCTTGTGATAATCTTGCAGATCCACTAACCAAGGCCTTGACAAGAAAAAGGGTCTGGAATACATCGAAGGGAATGGGATTAAAACCCATAAATTCATGAGCCATATATGAGGATACCTAACCTGGGGACCAGAGATCCTAAGAACTGGGTTGAATGGGAAGAACGAATCATATGATGGTCGTAAGAAATGCACTATTTATTTATTTCTCATTCCTATGATGTGAGTGCATTTATCCTATAATGTTATGGAGGATGAGTTTTTTGAGAAACTCTTAATGAAATTATGTAGCTCTTATGAGTAGGGTGTAAGAATTATAGGAGTACCCTTGACAGATTTCACCTATGAGAGTGTGAGAGTGGGGCTACTCTCTATGAAATTTGGGTTTATTCTCAAATACACTCATGAAACTGGGATTAGCACAAGGCCGTAATGTACTGGCTAATAAAACTCATGTCAACACCTGGATTGCTAT
The DNA here is from genome assembly GCF_018687715.1 of Carya illinoinensis. Lineage (NCBI taxonomy): Eukaryota > Viridiplantae > Streptophyta > Magnoliopsida > Fagales > Juglandaceae > Carya > Carya illinoinensis. The sequence goes on along the minus strand of NC_056756.1, from coordinate 23,442,860 downwards.
GTGTGAGTAATAATTCTTTATCTCCCTTAAACAATCATATTTCAAGTCTGAGACCACTACTGACTCTGGAGTAAAGGTTGTTATTTCACTAAGTGAAAGTTCAATACAAAGCACGCCTTTATGATGCATAATAATCATTCTTTGTCTGGAAATATTTCTCTTTATTTATTTTTATTATTAAAAAAATAGTGGAGAAATGTTGGTTTTTTTAATTAATATTTTAATCGTTGCTTTTCTTACCGTTGGTACGTGTTAAACAATATTTAATTGGCCTGCTTTACTTACTGTTGGTATGTGTTAATTGTCTAATAAGTTTATTTGGTTTTTATTTATTCGGTTGCAGTATTGATGGCCAACATCTCTTTTGATGTTGATTCTTTTTCATTAAATGCCCAGATGCTTTACGATAAGAATGACTAGTAATTCTTTACTTGCTTGGTGATCTTTTTTGATAAAAGGGGCGTCCGTCTAATGTCTCTTAGAGGCTTTGGAGAGTAGTGTTCTCTTGATATACAATAAGAAAAAAAAAAGAAAGTTGTATGTAAATATTTTTTTGAGAGTATTTCCAGATAAAAGAAAGGTGTTCTTCTGGTGAAGCTTTGAGCTGAACCACTTATGCAGAGTTGGTTCAGGCTATACGACAATTAGTTTGGCTGTTGTATCCTGGAGGAGTCAAGTCAAGAGAAGTTCTGCTTTCAAAAGCCTCTAAGAGACACTAGACAGACGCCCCTTTTATCAAAAAAGATCACCAAGCAAGTAAAGAATTACTGGTCGTTCTTATCGTAAAGCATCTAGGCATTTAATGAAAAAGAATTAACATCAAAAGAGACGTTGGCCATCAATACTGCAACTGAATAAATAAAAACCAAATAAACTTATTAGACAATTAACACATACCAACGGTAAGTAAAGCAGGCCAATTAAATATTGTTTAACACATACCAACAGTAAGAAAAACAACGATTAAAATATTAATTAAAAAAAAAACCAACATTAAGTTATACAGTCCCAATTTAACACAGTCCCAACCTGCTGTGCTTATACCCATACCTTTCTTAAAAGGAGCAAAATGGCTTCACAACAATGTCAAGCAACAATCTATACTACCATAGCATTAGTATCATAAGCTACTGATATAGTATCATTTTTAAGTACTAACCAAGACCCATATTTGTCCATTAGATTCTTAGCAAAACAGTATGTAGGAGGTATTAAAACTGAAAACTGGAATATCAAGGGATGGCACCTCAAAACTAGCAAGTCAAATGAAGGTGTAAGGATAATAAAATGGAACTCCAATTTTAATGACTTCTACCAAATCATGACACTCACCAAATGGAACTCTAATTAAAAGTTAGACCTTTTGCCTTTAAGCCCCTATTAATTGGTATGTTCTAGCCCCCATATAATAATAAAAATACCACCATAAAACAGATAAAATGGAAATAGTCCAGAAATCTTAGCTAAAGTTAAAATAAAATAAATCCACAAACTTACATTTATAAAGTTTAAAGTAACTCGACTATTTTACTTGTTTTCTTTGCCTGTTTAAAGACCAAAACTATTTTAAAGTCCAGAACTTCAATTTTTGCTTGTTTTCTTACTACTTATTACAAAACTTGTTTTTTGATAAGTCTATATAAAACAAAACTTGATCAAATCCAAACTAGTCAAACCAGTTTGTCCTTACTCCTAGTTAAACCCATACCCATGACTATTCAAGGAAAGTAATTCAAAACCTCAAAATACATTTTCTTGGCAAGGTTTTATATAATATATATATATATATATATGTAAGTTAGAACCCCAAACAACATTGAAAAGCAAAGTCAAACAAACCATCAGGGTGCTCGGATAGCTCTCTGATTGCATGCCATCATTCATGGTGGCAAGTTCCAACACAAATAGTATAGATCAAACTCTTCTTTTTTCTGATAAAACCTTCTAATATATTTATAAAATTCAGAATAGATCAAGATTTTGAAGCAGAGTTAACAGGTTTCTAGTGGTTCACTGATTAACTAAATAAATATAGAAGACATCAAGATATGTACTAAACTTTCTTTTCCCATTTGAGGACCTTTTATGAGGCTTATATTTCCTCTAAGTATTGTATTATATTGTATTAGTAGACTTCATCTGTTGTCAATGTGTAATAGACAAGGTCCAATCACTTCCAGATTTTAGTAGCCACAAATTTGTCACCTGATGGCAGAAATTATCATCATATAATCTCAACAATTCCAAGCTAACGACAGATTTGAATGTGGTAAATGTAGATCTAGTTCTTGTCATCTTTAATATCAATAATTGCCCAAAAAAATACTATAGAAAATTTAATAGATGATATCTCGTATACCATTTCATCCTAAAAAATAAATAAATAAAGCAAAGCAAAGCATTTACTCAAACAGACGCTATCAGTAGTGGTAGATTCGTGGAGGAAGAACCGTCAGTGTGATTCGTGGAGCAAGTCGATGCTGAGAAACTTATTCGACCTGGCTGGGCAAAACAGGGTGTGATTTAATTAAGCTGTTGAATATAAAAAGTAAATCGGAGAAGAAGGAGAGAAGAGGGCTGCATACCTACGGACAGCCACTTCAACAAAGAAGAGGGAGAGAAGAGCGAGGAAGAGAGACTCACTTTGGAGAACTCGAAGACGACGGCGTCCGTTGGAGAAGGCAACCACTGGACCTGAATAGGGGTTGCGGGCTGAAGAAGGGTGACGGGTGAAGAAGTAGTTCGGGAGAAGTTGCATGGTGGGAGTAGTTGCGACGTTCACGAGACAGGCAGGGCAAGGCCAAGATCACTAATTGGGAGAAGATGAAGAAGAAGATGAAGGGTCACTTCCTTCCCTTCGGCTACACGCAAACCTTGTTTCAGCGACTTCATGCGTTAAGGCAGGGCACGCGATCAGTCGATGATTACACGGAGGAGTTTTACCAATTGGTCGCCTGGAACGATTTATCTGAGATGGAGGAGCAGATGGTGGCGTGGTATTTAGGGGGTTTGCACCAGCCCTTGCAAGATGTCCTTAGCCTTCATTCACTATGGAATGTTTCGGAAGCCTACCAGCGTGCACTTGCTATTGAAAAACAGCAAAACAGGAGACCAGTGATCAGGAGCGATCAAAACAGTCGGCCAGTTCGCCCTCAGGATTCTCGTCCTGTCCAGCAGCCACCGCAGGGTAATTCTAACCCTACTATTAGATGTTTTCATTGTGGTGAACAAGGGCATAGGGCGACTAATTGCAGGAAGCCTGCTAATCAAAAGGGCAAAAATTTGTTGATTGAGGAAAACGTGGTAGACGAGACTGAGGAGATTGGCGAGCCCGTGTATGACGATGATGAGACTGATGATGTGCTGTATGGAGATGGTCATGAGACTCTGGTCGTTCGCAAGAGTCTACTGACTCCCAAGGGTGATTCAGGGGACGATTGGTTGAGAACCAATATTTTTCACACGACCTGCACAGTTGCAGATAAAGTCTACAAAATGATTATTGACAGCGGCAATTGTGAGAATGTAGTGTCCGAGGAGGTTGTCCAGAAATTGCAGTTGAAGACGGACCGTTATCCTAAGCCATACAAGTTGTCATGGCTAAATAAAGGCAGTGAGGTAACAGTTGATAGGCCATACAAGTTGTCATGGCTAAATAAAGGCAGTGAGGTAATAGTTGATAGGCGATGCCTCGTGTCCTTTTCAATTGGTAGAAAATATTTCGATAATGCCTGGTGTGATGTTGTGTCTATGGATGCGTGTCATGTATTGTTGGGTTGACCTTGGCAGTATGATCGCAGTGTCATTCATGATGGATGGAAGAATACATATTCCCTTAACATCAAGGGAAAAAAGATTGTGTTGGCGCCCTGGCGGGAAGGACTCACTCCTACCTTGGTAGCCAATAATGCTAACCTGCTTTCTATGTCCAGGTTTGTAGATGAGATTGAGCATGGAGGCGTGGTCTATGCTTTACTACCTTGCGAGAATAGTGCAGTAGATGTGGATACAGATTTACCAATAGAGGTGCAGTGGCTGCTAGTAGAATTCTCTGACTTGATGCCAGAGGATCTTCCTCCTGGGCTACCACCTATGAGGGATATTCAGCATCAAATTGACCTTGTTCCTGGGTCAAGTTTGCCAAATTGACTAGCATATCGCCTCAGTCCCAAGGAGGCTGAAGAGTTGCAGCGACAGGTGGTAGAGTTGTTAGAGAGGGGCTATATCCGAGAGAGTATGAGCCCACGTGCAGTCCCTGCCCTGCTAGTGCCAAAGAAAGATGGTTCTTGGCGTATGTGTGTTGACAGCCAAGCGATCAACAGAATTACAGTGAAGTACCGGTTTCCAATTCCCCATCTGGATGATATGTTGGATCATCTATCAAGTTCTAAGGTCTTCTCAAAAATTGACCTTAAAAGCGGATACCACCAGATCAGAATAAAGCCTGGAGATGAGTGGAAGACGGCGTTTAAGACGCCACAAGTGTTGTATGAGTAGATGGTCATGCCTTTTGGGCTATCCAATGCGCCCAGCACGTTCATGAGATTTATGCATCAGGTCTTGCGGCCTTTTATGAGGAAATTCGTTGTAGTTTACTTGGATGATATCCTCATTTATAGTCCGACATGGGCTTCACACTTCGATCACCTCCGTGCTGTTTTTGAGATGCTGAAAATGGAGTGCCTGTTTGTCAATCAGAAGAAGTGTTCTTTCTTCACTACTTCTGTAACTTTTCTTGGTTTTGTTATGTCTACTGATGGTGTTCATGCAGATCAATTAAAGATAGATGCAGTCTTGGAGTGGCCTAAACCAAGGACCTTACATGACATCCAAAGTTTCCATGGATTGGCATCTTTCTACCGCTGTTCATTAGAAATTTCAATACTCTGATTGCCCCTATCACAGAGTGCCTCAAGGGGCGTGATTTCCAGTGGTCTGAGGAGGCAGAGGCCAATTTTTAACTGGTCAAGCAGAAGATGACCGAGGCACTAGTTTTGGCACTCCCTGATTTTGACAAAGTGGTCGAGGTAAATTGTGATGTATCTGGCGTTGGCATTGGTGGTGTTCTTAGTCAGGCAGGTCGTACGGTTGCTTTTTTCATTGAGAAGCTATCGGGATCAAAGAAAAATTATTCCACTTATGATCTGGAGTTCTATGCCATAGTTCAGTCCCTAAAGCATTGGCGTCACTACCTAGTACAGAAGGAGTTTATTCTGTTTACTGATCATGAGGCCCTGAAGTACATCAATGGCCAACACAAGCTGAGTAGACGTCATGCCAAGTGGGTGGCATACTTGCAAGAATTCACCTTTACGCTGAGGCACCAAGCAGGGAGTTTGAACAGCGTCGCAGATGCCCTGAGCCATCGTACCTTACTCCTCACCACCATGAGTACCAAAGTTGCAGGCTTTGAGATGTTCACAGATATGTATGCAGCTGATCCTTCCCTTGGAAGGATATTTCAGGAGGTAAATGATGGTCACCGTCATGATTTTGTTTTGCATAATGGGTATCTGTTTCGTGGATTACAGTTGTGCATTCCAGATTGTTCATTGAGGCAGCAAATTATAAGTGAGCTTCATAATGAGGGACACTTTGGCCGAGATAAGACCTTGGCCCTTATCTCTTCTGACTTTTATTGGCCCAAGTTGACTAGTGATGTGGCCCATTATGTGGACCTTTGTTATGTGTGCCAGCGGTATAAGGGAGTTCTCACCAATGCGAGCTTGTACACTCCTTACCTCTTCCTGAAACTCCTTGGTTCGATGTCAGCATGGATTTTATATTGGGCTTACCCCGCACCCAAAGGGCCTTGGATTCTATCTTTGTTTTGGTTGACAGATTTTCTAAGATGACCCATTTTGTAGCTTGCAAGAAGACTATGGATGCTGTCTGGATTGCCCATCTTTATTTCAGGGAGATTGTGCATTTACATGGTGTTCCTCGATCCATCACTTCAGATCGTGATACCAAGTTTATCAGTCATTTCTGGAAGAGCCTGTGGGGGAAACTAGGAACACAGTTGAATTTTAGTAGTGCCTACCACCCCCAGACGGATGGCCAGACCGAGGTGGTGAACCGGAGTTTGGGCAACCTTTTGAGATGTTTGGCAGGAACTAAGCTGAAGTAGTGGGATTTGGCATTGCCTCAAGCAGAATTTGCCAACAACAGATCGAAAACCACAGGCTTAAGCCCATTTGAGATTGTCTATGGTCAGATCCATCCGGGGTGCTGGACTTAGCCCCTATTCCACGTATAGGACGTTTCATCCTAAAGCAGATGAGATGGCAAAGTATCTTCGGGGTATCCATGAGCAGGTGAAACATACCATTCATGAGAGCAATACCAAGTACAAGACTCGGGTTGACAGTCATCGTCGTTAGGTACTTTTTGATGTTGGTGATTTTGTTTAGGCTGTATTAACTCGTGATCGTTTTCCTGTTGGAGAGTATAATAAGCTTAAGGATCAGAAGATTGGACCTTGTGAGGTTGTGCAGAAGATCAATGATAATGCTTACAGGTTGCGCATTCCCAGTCACTTGAAGACTTCTGATGTCTTTAATGTGAAGCACCTAAGTCATTGTTTTGTGGATTCTGATGACACTACTTTGAACTCGAGGACGAGTTCTTTCCAACCCGGGATGACTGATGTAGGGGGATCCGAGACAGATGATGCTGAGCTATCAGACTGCACCTTGATGGCATTGAGATACCATGAGTTGACAGATCAGCGCAAAGACGGGAATTGATTGTGATATGTTCCTCATTGAGGCCGTTTTGAGTGCGTTTCAGTCTTTTGGCCATAACTTTGGCTACGGGTGTCAGAATCGCACATAAGACCCCAATTCGGAAAGCTCTTTTCGACGTGCACGCTGTCTACATAGAGCATGGCTCCATGTGCCTTTTTTTTACCTCAAATTCTACTATTTTCCCCTCCGAATCACTAGTTTTAGTTATTTTTTATTATTTATGGTAACATTTCGCTTGTCAGTTAGGAAGTCATTTTAAATCTAATTTGGGCCGGATTTTTTACAGATTGCTTATTTTATTTTGAATTTCAATTTAGAATGATTTCTGAGATTTTGCTATTTTTGGCAGAATTCAGATAAACACGATTTTTGGCTATAACAGTCCGACTTATGGACTGATTTTGATTATTGCTTGATTTTATAATATTCCGTTAAACCCTAGAGACTTTTCTCTCTGGTTTTGGGCTATTTTTCTCCTGTGAATCATCTGTTGGAACTAGCTTGCAGAATAATTGCTATTTTATCTGACGTCAGTAAGTGATTTAATCAAGTAATTAATCACTTAAGCTAAAACTGATAAAATAGGGTTTGGAGAAACTGTTTAAGGTTTGAGGCTTTCACCATGGTTTTGGGGTTTCAATTAGATCTCAAAGCTTTCAGGTTTCACTCGGGTTAAAATCCTCTTTGATTTGCCACAAAGTGTTTGGTTCGATGGAATAGTGTTTGGCTTAGGTGGCATGATCACAATGGTTGATTTTCCTTCCCTTCCTTTATATTTCTATCTCATGATTCCTCTTAGTGTCAAGTGTCCTACACTATTTACCAAGTGTGGCTAAAATTTTGCTAAGTGTCTAAATAAAACTCTTTTAGACTGATTATGACAATCCATATAATGATTTGAAAATTAATTGAATTGGGTGCCACATGGCGCTATCATGAATGTTACTATTTCTCTGAAAAAGACAAAAATAAACATTGCACCATAAAATTATAAATAATCATACGAACCTAATGGTGCATTTTGTTTAACGAAATTTGATTCTTAAGTGTCCCGAATAAATCTAAAAGCATTTCCAAACACTTTACATGCAGAAAATGAAAACATATTATTGTACCGTATATTCCTAAATATTCATCTAAGACTAATGTCACAAACAATTTTTTAATTTCATACTCATAAGTATTTCAAATAAATAAAAAAGGACTTATGTTGCCATAACAAGTGAAAAATCAACTATGTTGACAGACTAAAATCGAAGTGGTCGCTCGGTTCGTGAAATCTTTCTGAGATTTCATGATGCTCCTAAGATCTAAAGAAAATCATCCACTGAATTTTTGATGGGCTGTTACACAATACAATCTAGAGTCATCTTGTTTGCACTAACTTCAGTTTGGTCGGTACTCCAGTGAATAGGGACGGAAGGCGTGATGGATGGGTACGGTGCGGCAATTTGGGAGATAGAGTTCATACACGGGCTCAGTTGGGAGGAGCTTCAACTGTGGAGCTTAAAATTTTAGGAAGTTTAAATAGATGTGGGTCTGTACACCCCGACATGCAAACCCGTTGCCAAAGGTTGGTGATCAGACCCAATACCAACCCGGCTGCATTAGCCCGATCAAGTTGGGTTGGTTGGTCGGGTCTTCAAGTCATACGCATACCCTGCAATATATATTTTATAAGCCTTTAAACAATTTCTTGAGCTTATTACCCAATAGAGTATGGACTCATTGGCTTAATAAAAAAGAATTAACTAGACTTTAACCAACTTATTTGGCCCAATAAGATTCATAGAAGTTGTTTGAATAGTGAGATGATACGATTTTAGATGAAAATTAAAAATTGAATAAAATATTATTAAAATATTATTTTTTAATATTATTATTATTTTGAGACTTGAAACTTTTGAATTAGGATTTGAAAAAGTCGAATTTTTTATTATATTTTGTGTAAAAATTTAAAAAAATTATAATAATGTGATAGAATAAGATAAAATAGATTGAAAGTGTTTCTTAGTTCAAACTACCTCATAATCATCCAAAATAAATTTCCGAGTGCACGGCTTATTCAATACTGTTTAATAAATCTCAATTGGTTTCATATAAAATTCATTGGGCCCAAGGTCCAATTAAAGACTGTAAAATGTAAACTTCAACAATCATTCGGATCTAAAGTCCAATAATAGTCTTACTCAAATCTTTTACCTTCAAGTTTAAAATAAAATAATAATACTAAATAAATAAAAAAATAAAACTCATGACAAAATCCCGATCTTACTTAACATGAAACAAACTTGAGAAAGGCCACTAGTTCCGTGATGGTACGAATTGAATAATGTAAGTGTTATGGTGCCCTAACAAATAGTTAACAATACGGTGATAATTGTGCTACTGCGCCAACCCATTAAAATTTAAGAAAACTTCAGACCTAGTTGGTCCACACCATCTTAACAGGCACATCAATTTGGTAAAATTCCGATTTTCTTAAAAGTAATATTACATATAATCGTAGACTGCATAAGTGCCATATGGTTGCTTTAAAAAAGAGTGAGATTCACTATTAATAAATTAATTTTGTTTCAAGTGGGGGGTTTCTTATTATTATTATTTTTTTAAAGTAATTACCCGACACTTGCACATTAACGACTACAACTATAATTTTCCTTTTCTTAAAACTCTCAAGAAGGTTGAATGGGGTACTGTGGATAGAGGTGATGATCATTCCATAAAAGATGTCTACGCAGAGTTGATGAACCACTATCATCTTTTTTTGCAAAAACATTATTCACCTTCTCTAACTTATCCATCGGAGAATTTTTTGGCCAACGATCGACCAGCATCATAATTTCTTTTGATTTTATAGGTGATCGTGAGATCACAAACATGAAAATTTCCATCAACATTTTCTAATCTAATCTTATCTCTCCTTTTTTATTCCTTTTAATCATGGAGTGTAGTACCGATTTCATCCACTTGATACTTGACGGTGTAAAACATTGGAGCGGCATATATATATATATATATATATATATATCAACAATGAAAATAACCTTCGAAAGTATGCACACAATGAAAATAGCGTTCCAGTTCTGAATACGTCGAAGGTCTCTCTCATCGATCAGCTGGTCGTACAATAAGCCACAAGAGCCTGCATATCCAAAAGTAGTAGTGATTATTCCATATATGAGCTAGCATGCACTTGGCCAGTCTATCAGGACCACCCTACTGGGTGGGTGCATGGCTCCTGTAATCATATAATTTCCGATTCCTTGCATATGTATATACGAATTTTAACGTCTATTTGCTTTTACTACTTTTTCTCAGTCTTGTTTCTTTCACTACTCGTTTCAAACAAAAACGAAACTAGAGACTTTTTCATGCAAGCATATTAATAATTAGCCTTTAGTCTCTCTCCTTGGGAATATCATTTATCAAAATTCTCGGTTGTTTCGTCATCATTACTAGATATTATTTGTGGGATTCACAAAGGAAATCGTCGCATGCAGTATGTAGTGGTCGTCAGGTAAGCATTCTTTTCCAAGTTTGGCATAACTACTTGATGGAGACATTTGCTTCCAAGTTCCAACCTCGAGCTGTATCGCACCTCACTATGTATAGTTAGCAAACTCTAATAATTAACAGTTTAACATGAACTCAACAGCGACAAATTCAATTATATGATCTACATTGAACATCGGAGATCACGTAGCCATTCCTCTGAAAAAATTGAATTCTTGGACTCCATAGATGGAATATTGAAAACTCCCATTGTTGTGAATAATCACCAAACAGAAGTAAAGCATCCAATCATGCATGCCATGTTATGATCAAATAATGTACTATTTGATTAGTGAGGAATGTGTTTTCTGAGTCATAATGCAACAAGTCTACTTCAGAATTGTCAATTCTTAAACTCACCCTACCCATTTCACTGACTCACGACCTAAAAGCAGTGAAATGTATCTACTGCGGCCAAGCTGTCATCCCCGCACCCAACACTAAAGAACCATTCATTGCCTCCTCTATTCATTGGTGAGGAGGTAACTAATCAAGGACGAAACCAGAATGAGCCAAATGGGATTCGGAGTATTCACTCTATTACACCATGTGGAGTCCAGAAATTAAAAAAGAAAGAAAAGAACTAAAAAGAAGGACATAATGCCCTACAATTTTTGTTAAAAATAATTTAGAGATGAAACTATTATATATTTATTCTTAATTTACAAGTTTCCATAACGTAGATACATATATCCACATTTAATTAAAGAGAACGTAAAATACGTGTGTGCCCGTATATATATATATATGCATAACACTTAACTAGGGCTATTCATCCGGGTTCCGATCTGGAAATCTGGGTATACCCAACCCGGAACCCGGACCGGGTTAGCCCGGGTCAGATCTGGGCAGAAACCCGGATGAACTCGAGTTTTGTAAAACCCGGATTCCCGGTTCCGGATTGAAACCGCTTTTTTTTTTTTTTTTTTTTTTTTTTTTTTTTTTTTTCTGTTGTATTTGTCCTCTGTGGTCTGGAGGGTCCCACCCTGAAGTTAAGGAGAAGACGTGTAAAGGAGTTGGACAATGATTGAGAGTGCTCTGTTTTGGATACCAAAAACGGACATGGTGTTGCGACGTCCTTCTACGGGGGTTACGATGGCGTCTTGCTGGTTGAGCAAATGCAAACGACATCATAAGGCAGACAGTGGTTCACGGGGAAACTATGGTGCTTAGTGGTTTGTTTTGAGGAAGCACGAGCTGCAATGATGGTGGTTCACGGTTGCTAAGGATTGGTAAAAAGGCAAGATAGATGGCATGGCTGAGTTGCCCTGTGGTTGCTACTAGAAGTGGTGTAAAACATGGCTAAGCAGTGGAGAGAGGAGCTATTTGATGGACCTGCGGTGGCTTTCCATGGGTGTTTTAAAAATATAAATTTTTTTGGCCTTGTACCGATATATTTTATAGAAAACCAGATGAGTGAGAAGACGAAGATCTAGACGATGTCGAGCTCTGTTTCAGTCTCTTTTCTTTCTTTCTTATTTCTCCCCAGATCAAATGAGCAGGATGATGAAGACTAACACGAACACACAACCGAAAAACTAAGTGACTGGGAGGACGAAGACGAAGGCAAGCTCGAGAAGACCATTGAAGACGAAGACCACGGAGACAAAGACCCAGTCCCAACCGAAGAAGAGTTTCACATGAATTCGAAATCTGTACTCTTTGCCTTTGATATATTTTTTTTTCGTCTATTTCTATTTTTTAATATTAAATATATGAGCTGACTCCCCCACGCTTACCCACCACCTAGAAGACCTGCACAACATTTTCTGGCATTTCCTTCACAAGAGAGCGTCCTTCCAGCCGGAGCAACGATTGCTTCCTGTCGGGGAGAACCTGATGTCGAAGCTAAAGTCCATAGGCGTTGCCCATAACCGGATCCAACTTGACAGCCTGATGCCTCTGGCGGAGAGTAATTCGGAAGCGACGAAAGGCCTAACGGTTGAAGATGCGAGGAAGTTGCTGAGGGTGGCACAGTTGGAAAAGGTGAAGGAGAGGCTGAGAGAGATCCATAAAAACTGGATACCTTATTCAGACTTCAATCGGGTCTGTATAGAAGTCTGCTCCGATCCTGATCAAAGTCTCACCTTGGCCAAGATGCTCGATGAGTCTGGAACCATAATCGTCTTTGGGACGCTGTCTTCCTAAGGCCTGAGCAAGTAAGATGAGAGAGAGAGAGAGAGAGAGAGAGAGAGAGAGAGAGAGAGAGAGAGAGAGAGAGAGAGAGAGAGAGAGAGAGAGAGAGAGGGGCGGATAACGGAAATCGGGTTTAATCCGGTACCCGAATTTTAAATCCGTACCCAGACCGCATAGGTCTGGGTTTTGAAATCTGGGTTTATGCCCAGATTAAATCTGGGCCAGAACCTATAACTGGAATCCAGTTTTACCAGATTCCGGGCCGGGCCGGATTTTGAACAGTCCTACTTAACACTTAGGCCTAGGGATAGGCCCCTTACCCTGCTCGCCCGATACAACTGCCTGCACCCGCAAGTTACCAAGAAGATTAATCACCCGATATTACTAGTTGGGAATGGGTGGAAAATGACCAAATGACCACACCACACATGCAAGTGTAGATGGGGGGGGCGGGGGGGGGGGGTTGCTAATGTGCTTGATTTTCAATATTCCCCTCATAAAGCTCCAAAGGAAAAAGAGGAAAAATCCCAATAGTGGGGTCGAGCCATACTTGAGTGCTACAAAAACTAAATTCTTACCAAACATCTAAATGCTTGGCTCAGGTTTGCAAATCTAAAACTCATGGTTTGGAGTACAATTTACACTAACCAGTTTGGTTTTTGGTGAAAACTTCTCATAACAACTAGTTTGCCCTAGAGTCAAGCATTTGGACCCTACTCAAAACAAGGCTATCATGACCTCGGTGACCATGTTTCAACGACTAAGGCTATCACAACCTTGGTGACCATGTTTGGACAACCAAGGCTAACACGACCTTAGCAACAATGTTCCAACAACCAAGGACATGACTTGGTGACCATAGAAGTTGAGCACACCTCCCACCACTGCAAACAAGGCAAACATACGCCTTCATTGTAGCAGCCAAGCTTAATAGCTTGTAAGCTGGGCTTTGGAAAGCAAGGCACATATATGTCTCTACTAAAATAGTGTGGTCAAACAAGGCTCACACTACCTCAGTGAGAAATGTCTATGTACACACATATGACTGGGGCTACCTCTCTTGCCATAACTGATGGTAGAAGATTACTTTCGGGAATGAGCCTTTGAGCTCCATAACCATCTCATGCGGGTTACCTTTGAGAATGAGTCGATGGGTTTGGTAACTACTTTAGATAGATCTATGGAATCAACGGATTTCCTGACCACTTAGCGTGGGTTACAATAAACACACTCAAACTTTACGCCAAAATAACAACACCAACGTGAAATCATCTCAAGAGGGCAAGAAATCCACTAGTGCCAATGAAAACAAAAACGACCAACAAATATGGAAACTATCCCTTTCATGCTCTTCACTAACAATGAGCAGTCATACACTCATACAAACAAACTTCCAAGTGGACCATTCTTAGCGGCCATTACAAGAGATCTTATTTGCATAATATGACAATGTAAAATCAAGGGCAAGTCTTGGGATTTATTTTTCTCCAGTTTTCATTACTTTCTCTATCATGGTAGACTGGTATTGAAGATTGTCAAAATCTTTTTGTTAGAGAAGTTGACTATAAGAATCGTGGACATTTGTTGGATATAAAATGAATTGGGCCCAACACACTGAATGCCCATTATCAAGAATGAAAAGGAGAGATAAGACAAGAAAGAGATAAAGTTAAGAGAGGTTGACTCAAATACAAAAATGTGAAAGTGAGATAAGATAATTAGTAGGATTCAACTACTTTAAAGTAGAAATGAAACCTCTATAAAAGGAGTGAACCACTACAAACGTGGGGACCTGGAAACTACCTAGAAGGAAAGCATCTTCTTCAACCTCCTTTAAAGCATATTTTCTCTATTATATTGTGAGCTATGGGAGGGCTATAAGAGACTATAAAATCACAAAATATAGTGAATTTTGTATTAAAACGAGCCGTGGACATAGGATTTTATGTTGAACCATGTAATTCTCTGTGTCTAACTCTTTATTTATATTTTATTTCAAGATGACCATTTAAGCATAGTATCAACATCCAAGCCATCATTGTTGGCTATTGAATTATATTGTTGGGCTCTGACCATGATGAAAAAAAGCATCAACATTAAAAATTTGAGAGACGTAAATATGAAATCAAGTTACATATAAGATCTATAAATTCAATTGTATTGAGTAATTTTCAAACAAAAAAACTCAAGAGTCAAAATTTTATTTGAGAATTTTAAGAAACATAGTTAAAATAAGTCTCATACCTTACACTAGACTGGTTTGTTTCCATAGTTCATGAAAATAAATGGACTATAGTTTAAATATGTTGCATTTTTTTTTTTTTTTATCAATTTACCTATTATATGAAAATGAATTTTAATTTTGATAGGGCCAAATTTAGTTTTTCTCAACTATATATACATTAAATACATATAAAAAATTATTTCTTCTCAATCATATATGTCGGTAGTGCTAAGTATTGTAATGCTCCAATGACTTTTCGATACTCAGTTGCATCAACCTGAGTTGAGCCATCATTACTTTGTAAATTGTCTTTGGAAGCAAGTGGTGTTTGTACTTCTTTAGCACCTTCCATCCTTGTTCTAGTGAGTATATCTCGGATATATTTGTGCTGGGTTAAGAACAGCCCCTGTTTGCAAGGAATGACTTCCACACCAAGGAAGTAATGAAGATGACCAAGATCCTTAAGAGAAAATCTGGTTCCTAATGTGTTGATCATCTTGTTGACAGCAGCTGAGTCACTTCCTGTGATGATAATATCATCTACATAGACAAGCAAGTATATAGTGAATGTGTTTTGCCAAAGAATAAATAAAGATGGATCGGCTCTAGAGTTTATGAAACCCAATTGAAGTAGAAATTGTTGCAACTCCTTGTACCAAGCTCTTGGAGCTTGTTTTAGTCCATAAATGGACTTCTTCAGCTTGCAGACATGATGAGGGAAATTAGAATCAACAAAACCTTGTGGTTGAGTCATGTAGACATCCTCATGTAGTGTTCCTTGTAAAAAGGCATTGTTTATGTCGAGTTGCCGTAAAGACCAGCCACTACTCACTGCAATAATGAGTATTGAACGAACAGTCACTGGTTTTATGACAGGACTAAAAGTTTCTGTATAATCAAGGCCTGGTCGTTGATGAAAACCCTTTGCCACCAATCGCGCTTTGTAGCGCTCAATGCTTCCATCAGGATTTCTTTTAATCCGGAATACCCATTTGCAGCCAACCAGATTTGTTGCATCTATTTTAGGAACAAGCTCCCAAGTTCCATGTTTCACAAGTGCCGTGAATTCATTAGACATTGCTTGTCGCCACTTTGGATCTTTCATGGCTTGCGTGATACATGTTGGCTCAACAGGTTGAGGTAAAGGATGCTTTGTAACCATGTATAGCTGTTTTGGTTTGTAAATGTTATTCATTGATCTGGTTGTCATTGAATGGTTTCTCAATGGTAAGACAAATGATGGTGGTGAGGGGTTGTTTGTTGGTGCAGGTGGCTCACTTGAAGGTGCAGGTGGTTCTGTAGAAGGACTCTGATTTGAAAAGGCCGATGCATCACAAGTAACATCCTGCAAAGGCAAAGCCATATTTGATGTATTTCTGGTTTTGTGCACCAGTTGCAATAATTTTGCTTGAGTGCTTGCATTAGTAGGTGTGACATTGGATTGAGATTGATGAGTGTTGGAACCATGAAAAGGAAAAATGGTTTCATCAAATTCAACATGTCTGGACAGGAAGATTTTTGATGACTGAAGATCAAGACATTTATAAGCACTTTGTGAAGTGCAGTAGCCAATGAACAAGCATGGTCGAGACCTTGGGTGAAGTTTGGTGGCATTGTATGGTCTTAACCAAGGAAAGCATTGACAGCCAAATGTTCTTAATTTCAAATAATTTGGTTGTCTTCCAAAGGGAGCTTCAAAAGGACATTTGTTTTTAAGAACTTTGGTGGGCATTCTGTTTATTAGATAAACAGCCGTTTGAAAAGCATGTGACCAGTAAGACAACGGGAGGGAGGCTTGATGAAGCAAAGTAAGACTAGTTTCTACAATATGTCTATGGCGACGCTCACTAGTCCCATTTTGTTGGGGAGTGTGAGGTGCGGAAGTGTAGAAACCAATACCATTGTTTGCAAGAAATGCACGTAGTGCTTGAAACTCTCCTCCATTATCCGAATAAAAATTTTTGATTTTGCTTTTAAACTGATTTTCCAGCATTGCTTTGAGTTGAGTAAAGATAGCATGCACATCCGATTTGTTGCAAAGTGGAAATAGCCATGTGTACTTTGTGAAATGGTCTATAAATATTACATAATATTTAAAACCATCAACAGACGTGAATGAAGTCGGACCCCAAACATCAGCATATATATATTCTAATGGATGAGAACTGATAAGAGATGTGTTTCCAAAAGGGAGCCGATGACTTTTATTGCATTTGCAAGAATTACAAAGACTTGGTAAAGAAGAGTCCTTAGCTAAAACAGGTAAGGAGTTTTGATTAACTATTTGAGACACAATATGAGAGGTGGGATGGCCTAGTCTCCTGTGCCAATTTTCCATGGATACACGTTCACCTACGAATGCAAGAGGACGAGGAGAACTTGTGGCAACTGGTGCTGGAAACGGATATACACCATTTTGACATTTACCTCGAAGGAGTGTCATTCCCGTGCTCCGATCCTTCACAAAAAATTCAAAGGGGTGAAACTCAAGGAAGACATTGTTATCCTTGGTGAAATTGTGCACAGATATTAAATTTTTGTGAATGGATGGAACACATAAAGTTTCAGGTAATGTAAAGGTACGAGAATTTGAGGGAATGGAAACAGAGCCAACATGAGTTACACGCAAACCTGAGCCATCACCTATAACGACTTCATCTGTTCCATCATACTCAGAATGAATAGAAAGATTAGATAAGTCGGAAGTGATTGTGTGAGATGCTGCAGAATCAACAAGCCACTTTTTGTCCGAGACATTAGAACTGGTAGCACAGTTTGCCAAGGGTGCAGATTTGGTGAAAGATGGGCATTGTTTGGCTGTGTGTCCTTGGGCAGCACAGAGTTGACATGTAATTGATGAGTTCCCTCCTTTATCTCGCTTGCTATAACGTTTATCACCACTAGAAAAACAACCCTGTTTTTTGTTGTTGAACTTATTTTGATTGCTGCGACGTTGAGTAGAGTTTGCCGTTGCAATCAGAGTAGCATTCGCAGATTCCAGCCGTTTGAGATAATTTTCATGACTAACTAGCAGATCATGAAGTTCCTCAAAACTAAGGGGATTTTCTCTAGCTCGAATAGGTGCAACAATGTCCTTGAAATCTGTCCCTAGTCCATTGAGAACATATAACGTGATGTCGTCTGCCGAAAGTGGTGCATCAATCACTGAGAGTTCATCTGCAAGTGCTTTCACAGATTGAAGAAAGTCACTAACAGATTTATTTCCACGCTGAATTAGCGTGAGATCCTCCTTGAGCTGCATAACACGAGTGCGAGACTTGTTAGTATATAAACGCCTAAGTCTCTCCCATGCCGAGTAAGATGTTGCCACAGATGCAATGAGGGGCATCACTGCTTCAGAGATTGAGGCAAAAATAGCATGAAGCAAGAGTTGGTCTTGCTTATACCACAGTGTGTAAGCAGCAGATGGTGGCTGAGTAGGGTCACCACGAGATGGACATTGAAGTGTGCCATCTATAAAGCCCATAAGATCGTATCCTATGAGAAGAGTGACAAACTGAGCCCTCCATGAAGGATAGTTGGTAGGGGTAAGTTTCAAGGGTAATTGAGTGCTGGCATTGACAGAAACCAACGGTTGTTGGTTTGCAGGGTTGACTGGATTGTTTGAGACTGGAATATTTGAGCTGTGAGAAGCCATAGGATCGATGTTTGACAATCTCGTTAGAGAGAAGAGGCTCTTGATACCATATAGAAAATCAGAATTGATGAAAGATTCAATACATTATTTTCATATACAGTTTCTGTTTTTATACAGAGTACATCAACTCAAATAAGGAAAGAATTTGAATACAAATAATTACAATTAATTCCAAATCATAACTGAAAATAATAATACAAAGATTTGCCTAGAATCAAGCTTGTAACAGCTAGGCTGCTGTCCGTGAGCTGTCATGACTGTTATCTGTAATAGTATGTACATTGAATAAGCCAAAAGGCATTTCTCCTAAAGGCAAAGGTACCAAAAGGATAAGTAAAGGTGGTCT
Source organism: Carya illinoinensis (assembly GCF_018687715.1). Classification (NCBI taxonomy): domain Eukaryota; kingdom Viridiplantae; phylum Streptophyta; class Magnoliopsida; order Fagales; family Juglandaceae; genus Carya; species Carya illinoinensis. The sequence goes on along the minus strand of NC_056756.1, from coordinate 23,424,192 downwards.
TTTCTTGATCCTCTGGTGCTATTTCTAATTGATAGTAACTGGAGAACCCATCTAAGAAACAATAAAAAGAATGTCCAACAACTTTTTCTAACACTTGATCAAGGAAGGGCAAAGGAAAATGATCTTTTCTAGTGGCGGCATTCAACTTCCTATAATCTATACACATGCACCAACTAGTAGGAATTTTAGTAGGAATCAATTCATTTTGCTCATTTTGAACAATGGTAAACCCAGATTTTTTTGGAACTACATGAATAGGACTTACTTATTTGCTATCCAAGATGGGGTAAATAATACCCACATCAAACAATTTCAGCATCTCATTTTTAACTTCCTTCATTGTGGGATTCAACCTTCTTTGCATTTCCCTAGAAGGCTTTGCATCCTCTTCTAAATAAATCCTATGGGTACATTCCAAAGGACTTATACCTTTTATATCAGTCATTGTCCACCCAATGGAATTTTTATGCTTCCTAAGGACATCTAGCAATTTATCTTCTTGTTCACTAGTTAAGTGAGAAGAAATTACACAGGGAATGTGCTTTGTGGTCCTAAGAAAGCATACTTCAGCTCCAATGAAAGAGGTTTGAGGTCCAAAGTTGGGGGTTACTCCTCTGAAGGCTTGAGAGTTGCAGTCAAGGGTCGAAATTGCTCAAATTTTGGCCTCCATGGTGGTGTAATTTGCTGACCTATTGAGGAAACAAGAGATGAGTCATTAACAATATCAAATATTTTCAAAACTTCTTCATATTCCTTTAAAGAATCAGTAAATTGAAAGTAAGGTGCAAAATTTTCATCAATAAAATTTTTCAGCAAATTCACTTTATGAACTTCCTCAACTTCTTGCGATTGCCTGCAAAGATTGAAAATATTCAGCTCCAAAGTCATATTTCCAAAACTCAATTTTAAAACTCCACTTCTACAATTTATAAGAGTATTAGATGTGGCTAAGAAAGGTCTTCCTAAGGTAACAGGTGCTTGGAAGGTAGAATGAGTAGTCAATTGCATGTCAAGTACCACAAAATCTACTCGATAGTAGAATTTGTCCACTTGAACTAAAACATTTTCCACAACACCTTTAGGAATCTTAATAGACCTATAGGCTAGCTGCAATATGATAGAAGTAGATTTCAACTCACCCAACCCAAGCTAAACATAAATATTATAAGGCAATAAGTTCACACTTGAACCTAAGTCTAACAATGCTTGGCCTATTTTTGAGCTCCCTATCATACAAGCTATGGTAGGGGATCCTGGGTCTTTGTATTTGGGAGGCGTGTTGGTCTGGATAATAGCACTAACCTGCTTAGTAAGAAAAGCTTTTTTTTGCACATTCAATTTTGTTTTTTTTAGGGTGCATAAATCCTTTAAGAATTTAGCATACGTAGGAACCTGTTGAATAGCGTCTAACAATAGTATATTATTTCTAACTTGTTTAAAAATCTCAAGATTTTCAGCTTGATGATTGCCTTTGTGCAAAGGGGCTAGCCTTTGGGGAAAAGGTGCAGGTGTAGTGCTTGGAACATTTTTAGATTCTAAAGGGTCTTGTCCCTCATTTTCAGCAGAAGGAGATTTAGAAGTATTACCACTCTTTTCTGCTCCTTGAGCTGGAATGTTAATCACCTTACCACTTCTCAAGGTTGTAACAGCCTTGACTTGCTTGACATTGGAATCTCTAGCCACACTTTGAAATCACTGGTTTTGGCCTTGTGGGTTAGGTTGAGATTATGCAGGGAACTTCCCTTTCTCTTGAGCACTCAAGGTTGTGGTCAACCTTGTGATTGAACCTTGGATATTAGTTATAGCTTGTGAATGCTAACTGTTGATGGCGGCTTGGCTTTGCATTAATTGCTGAAAATTGGTAGACATCTGCCGGAAATTGTCTTCAAGGTTCTTTTTCTGAGCTAGGACCGTGTGGTCGGCATATTGAGATGATTCTGAACCTCTTGGGGCTATGTAGGGTGCAACTTGTGAAGGACCAGTTGTGTTGCACACAGTACAACAGCTTGTTCACCCCTCCAACTGAAATTAGGGCGATTTCTCCATCCCAAATTGTAGGTGTTGGAATAAGGACCTAAAAAAGGTTTAGCAACCATATTAACGGCATTAAATTGATCCAAAAGATTTCTTTAAAGGCTGGAATGGTCTGGCAATCAATTAGTTAAATGTCCTTGGCCCTCACAAATATTACAGCTCAAGGTAATCTGAGGTACAACTTGTACCTATTTCACTTTCTTCAGTTCTATGGTTTCTAATTTCTTAGAAATCATAACTAACTTAGCATTCAAATCATCTACTACCCTCAAATTATATTTCCCACCCCCTGAAACTGTCCTTGAACTTTCAGACCTATCATGAACATCAAATGTATCCCATGACTATGCATTTTTAGCTAGATAATCAAAATACTTAAAAGCTTCCTCAGGTTCTTTGTTAAAAAAATTCTCCATTACACATAATCTCCACAAATTGGCTCATTTTTTGTTGCAATCCCTCATAGAAAAAACTAATAATCCTCCAATTCCCATATCCATGGTGAGGACATGCATTTAAAAGGTCTTTGAATCATTCCCAACAATAATAAAATGTTTCCACATCTTTTTGGCAAAAATTAATGATTTGTCTTTTTAAGGCATTGGTTCTATGCATGGGAAAATTTTTCTTCAAAAATTCAGTTTGCAGTTCTTGCCAAGTCCCAATGGATCTTGGTCTTAAGGAATTCAACCATGTCTTAGCCTTGTCTTTTAAGGAAAATGGAAGCAATTTTAGTCTTATGACTCTTTAGTGCATGTTCTATCTATAAATGTGGAACACATTTCTTCAAAATTTTTGATATGCAAGTAGGGGTTTTTCAGATTCCATACCATGAAAGTGAGGTAGCAATGGAATCATCTCAGGTTTAAAATTCAAAGCATTTGCATTAAGAGGCAAAATGATGCAAGAATGTGTGCTAGTCCTAACAGGCTAAAGATACTCTCTAAGTGTCATGTTATGATTTACCATTCCCCTATCATGATGCTCATTTTCATCCATGGTGGTAGGAGTGTCAGATGATAATTCCAGAGAAGGTGATGCGGAGTTAAAAGATGTTAATTATTATGTCCTAACCAGCCGAGATGTTTGATCTCTAGACCAACCAGTCATACAAATAAGAGCAAAAAATCAAAGACAATAAAAAATAAACAGATAAAAGAGAAAAAGATTAGATATCACCTAGGCTGTGAAGAGGTTCACAGCTCTACAAACATCCTCTCAGCAGTAGAGGAATGCTCTGATAATCACCTGTTGTCTCCGGTAACAGCGCTAAAAACTTGACTCAGTCTCAAATGTGTTTCCAAGTGTAGAAGTGTCAAGTTGTATCAAGAATAAGTCCAGTATCGTATTCCACAAGGACAAAGTATTATCAAAGCATTTATGAAATTTTGTTGAAAAAAAAAATGTATTGACTATGAGTGATGAAAAATAAAATGAAATGCAATGTGAGGAATATTTTTAAACTTTTTATGGTTGTATAAAAAAACAGAATATGCAAAACCAAAACAGATTCTTGAAGATGAATTTGGGAGAAAAAGTGTGAAAGTAATTTTAGTAAAATTAAGTCAAAGAGGAAATTAAAGTTTATGTCTAAAAGGCAAATTAGCAAACACTTGGGTTGGGTATGTGACTCTCTTGGTTTTGGCTCATAAATAATTTTCGCACCTACCAATCCGGTCAAGGCATTGATAAATTGAAGATAAAAATAGTTATGCTCAAGTTTTACAATATTTCCTTAAGGGATTCACTATTTTACTATCCAAACACACATTATAAATCAATTGAAAGAAGCCTTGATAATTTTCAAGAACTTTTTGTGCCTTACGTCAACAACAAATCAAGAGCAAGACCTGCAATCTATTTTCAATTCGAATCTGACTAGTAGCAAAGTGAAATCAACATTTATCAACAAAATACTGCATTAAACTAGAATCCAAACAAATCAAGTCTCATTCCACAACCCAAGCTTAAAAAATTAGCTACACATGGTATTTTTAGCAGCAAAACTTAATCTAAGCAAAAGCATATTAAAATCTGAGAAAATACCCAAAATGGGATAAACCCTAGAGTGTAAAAAAAAATGGTCTCAAAATACCCAGCAATTCAAATGTGAATAGCTCAAAGAAATAAAGGAAACCGGAAAAAAAAAAGTCCAAAGAGAAATGAACGAAGCTAATGCCAAAATGCAGAAAAGGAAACTCAGTCGAAAATAAAACGGAGAGGCCAAAGCTGTAGCTGTCACCCAGGTCAAAAGAAAAAAAGCAATACAAGATAAAACAAATGAAACCAAAGAAGAAGAATATAACAGCCCGCTAGAAACTCAATAGTGAAATTTTTATAGACTTTAGGAACCTTATGAAAACTCCGTAAGTTTTCACAAATCGGCTAATCACAAAAATTTTAGTCTGTCAACATAGTCAGTGTTATCATTCACTATGGTGCCAGAAATGTGATTTCATTTGTTTGAGGTAGTTAGAAGTGTCAGAATACATTATAGTCTATGCCACTAGACTAAGTTGAATATTTAGGATTTTATAACACAATAATCCATTTTCATAATTTCGGACAAAACGGCTGTTTGAAACTGTGAATTTATTTTCAGGGGCACTTTGGGGTTGAGTTTTGGTAAATAATTTTCACTATAGGTTAATATGAATATTTAGATTTTTTTAGTAATAAGTTTATTATGCTTTTTGTGGATTGAATAGTAACTTCGATAAGCGTACTAAGTGTAATTTTTTCAAAATCACAGTGTGGAATGTCCAAATTAGGTTAGAAAAGTTTTATTTGGACACTTGGAAAGATCTTACCCACACATATTGAATAGTATTAGACACTTGGCACAAAGAGGAACCATTAGATAGATTTGTGAATGAAATCAATGTGTGAAATTATGCCACCTAAGCAAAACGTTTTTCATCTGATCAACCAAATTGAGCCAGATCAAAGAGGGTTTCAACCCTAGTGAAACCCTAAATGGTTAGAATCCAATTGAAACCCCAAAAGCTTGGTTGAAACCGAAATCCTAAACGGTTTTCCCAAACCCTAAATTGGCCTTCAAATCCTTTTTGATCAAATTTCTAGTATTGTGTTTAATCACTTGATTAAATTACTTCCACATGATATAAATTTCTCAAATCCTTGTTATGACATCTTTGTCCAACCTTTTAAACTTTGAAAATTTGATTGGGCCAAGAAAAATTAGATTTGGGCTTGATAGCATCTCAAAACCTAACCAAACCCCCTTTAAACCCCAAATTGAACACTGTTGGATTTAAGTGAGTCCTTGCTGTTAGTGATTGTGGTTTTGTACGAGAGTTCAGTTCGGAAGCCAAATTGTTACCTAGTTGAAAGAGTAACAATTCTCATTAGGATTATTATTGTTCATACCAATGTAGATATAGTATGCCTTTCAGTAGTATGAGGAAGGGTATTAAAGGTTGAGAAATTGTATTCTGTGTATTTGGAGTTGTTTTGATTTTGAGGACCCAATGGTATTTGTTTCCGGAAGAGTAAAGTATTTGGAACAACCTTTGGCCTTAAGAGGATTTATTTATGATAGTAGTTTTATCTTGCGTCAATTAAATGTTTTTTTTTTGTGAAGCACTGTGTTTGTGGAGACATAGATCGCCCTTGTATTGGAGACAAATATATGGAGAGTAAAATCTTGGTCTTGAGGACTTAAGTGAACAGTATGAACATATCCTTTCATTTAGAGTTAGAATAAGAGGCAGCTCATGATGGATAAAAGAGCTATGCCGATCATAAGAGAGAAAGTCTTGAGTTTAGATTGATGGTTGATCATTTATCAAGGTACCAGCAAGGAGGACGAATGATTCATTGTGATTATGAATGAGTAAGCTAGTCCTAGGCAAATAGGATTCCTTGAGGAAATAGAGAAAGTGAATTCAGTTGTGTATGTATTAAATTCTTCCAAATTGAATTAAGCAAATACTTGAAGTCATAGATTTAAAGAGTATGCCGGTATGACTTGACCTACTTTGTGGAAGGATTCTAGTACAAATTGATGATTTGAGCAGTAAGGAAAGTAGTGATTTCACTTAAGCAAGGATTCAGTATCCTAGAAGGTTAGTCTAGAACTTGTTAAGATTAGGCAGTAACCTTTGTGATCATTATATTCTTCTTTTATACCATGTGACCGTTACATATAAGATTAGTGTGGACTACAAGAGGAAGGCGTTACCTCATGAAGAACATTATCCGCCGATTCACTCGACTATGTGATAAGACGGGATAGCTTCAAAGCGAGGATGGCAAGGAATGGAGTTGAGTCCAACAGAGCAGCAGAGGAGCATGCCACAACAACTGACACTGAGCCGTAACATCAAAATCATCTATACAGAGGAAGTTCACTGGTTGAAGGTTAGCAACTCGAGAACGATGATGAAGAAGTCATACAGCTTCTCGACCCAGGTAACAACAACAATATGGCGTACGTTTTAGAGGACGATGCATTCTACTACTTACCCCAACACTTTGTGCCATTGGACATCGATGCACCTACATTGGAGTCGACTAGTGACGATACGTCCAGTGATAGACAGTAGTTTTAATAAGCAACATCCTCTATTGAGCGTGTTTTATGTCTGTACTTCTGTCAATTTCGAGGAAGAAATCTTTTTTTTAGGAGGGGAGGATGTAACACCCTGCTAGAAATTCAATGGTGGAATTTCTATAGATTTTATGAATCTCGTGAAAACTTACGGAGTTTTCACAAATCGGTTAATCGCAAAATTTTTAGTCTGTTAACATAGTCAGTGTTATCACTCATTATAGTGCCAGAAATACAATTTTATTTGTTTAATGTAGTTAGAAGTGTCAGAATACGTTATAGTCTACACCACTAGACTCAGTTGAATATTTAAGATTTTATGGCACAATAATCCATTTTCATAATTTCGGACGAAACGGTTGTTCGAAACTGTGAATTTATTTTTAGGGGCACTTCGGGGTTGAGTTTTGGTAAAAGATTTTCATTGTAGGTTAATATGAATATTTAGGTTTTATCTGCTTTTTGTGGTTTGAATAGTAACCTCGATAAACGTACTAAGTGCAATGTTTTCAAAATCACAGTGTGGAATGTCCAAATTAGGTTAGAGAAGTTTTATTTGGACACTTGGAAAGATCTTAGCCACACATAGTTAATAGTATTAGACACTTGGCACAAAGATGAACCATTAGATGGATTTGTGAAGGAAATTAAGTTGTGAGATCATGCCACCTAAGCAAAACCTTTTTCATTTGATCAACCAAATTGAGCCAGATCAAAGAGGGTTTTAACCCTAGTGAAACCCTAAATGGTTGGAATCCAATTGAAACCTCAAAAGCTTGGTTGAAACTGAAACTCTAAACGGTTTCCCCAAACCCTAAATTGGCCTTCAAACCCTTTTTGATTCAATTTCTAGCATTGTGTTAAATCACTTGATCAAATCACTTCCACATGCTATTAATTTCTCAAATCCTTGTTATGACATTTTTATCCAACCTTTTAAAGCTTGAAAATTTTATTGGGTCAAGAAAAATTAGATTTGGTCTTGATAGCATCTCAAATCCTAACCAAACTCCCTTTAAACCCCAAAGTGAAGCCCACTTGGTTGAAGCCCACGAATTTGGCCACCTTGGCAAAGCTTCTTGAAGAAGTTTCCTCCCCTACATGGTAGACCATCCACTGCCCTTAGCTGCACCCAATAGTGCCTTGATGAGATGGAGAAACCCACCCCATCAACCTCCATACCTCACAGCTTCTACAAGCAGTCCTTTCCCCTCACTATTCTCCACTTTATGTCATATAGCTACCTCCAATCAATGGTCATTCAAGCGCATATTTTCCCTCTCCAAAATTATAGAGTCATGAAAGACACACTTATTTCTCTTTAATCACTTCTTCACCCTGTTCTTAGAGAGAAACCCAAAAGAGCTCTCTCGGGCAGATTTCTGGGTCTTGTTACATTGAGATTTTTGACCCTTTGTAAGTATTTTCACTTAACGACTCTTTCATAAAAGTTGTTCCTATTTGAGTATAGTTTTCATAGATATATTATTTGTATCATTCCATGGTCATTTTGTTGGTCAAAAGTATTTTTAACCATGGAAAGGTCGTTCTGGGGGTCAAACTGGAGAGTATGTTATGTTTTGGAGTCTTTGACCAAGCTAATGGACATATCTTGGTCCGAAAATTTTATGGAGTTTTGTTAGCATATTTCTATGAGTTTTCATTTAGGTTTTGTTGCATGACTAAAGCTTTTGGTGATAGATTTTCTTAAATCTAGAAACTTGAAAACTAGAAGTGGAAAAATAGTTTTTATTTAGAGAAAGTTTGAATATTTCGTGGTTTAATTTTACTCTAAAGGCTTTGATATTTTTATATGATTATCCAAAGTCTCTTATTTTCATTTTAGGATGTTATTTGGAAGATATTTAGTATTATTTTCAAAGATATGATTTTTCTATGCAAAAGGATTTTGGTTAGGCTTAAGATTTGATTTTTTGGATTAGATCCATGTTTTATTGATTTTGAGCCATGCGATTTTAATTTTTATGGTTGGATATTCTTGAGGGCACATCTTTAAACCATGTGATGCTTTATTTCGAAGATCTCACCTTCTTAAGCCATTGATCAAGAGATTTATCAAAGCTAATTGAGGAAAAAGTTTCTATTTTTGGACTAAGTGTAAAACCAAAAACTCCAAGTGTTATTTTGTGATTTTGGTGACTTTATTTTGATGATTTAAAGCATTTTTAATCTTAGGATGATTTTATGAATATGATAGAAGTAAGATTTGATTTTTTTGGAATTCTTGGAGATGTTTTGATTTAGGATCAAAGCTTGTGATTCAAGTGTTTGGATCTTTTTACAAAACGTTTTGGTGTTGATTATTAGATTTTTTTAAATGGATGTTTTAAGTATGGTTTTAAACTTAGGATAGGAAGATCCTTGTTGCAAAATTTTGGTTTAAGCATGAGTTTTGAAGTTGGAAGGAATTGCAACAAAAATAAAGAGAAGTGGCCTATGGATGTTTTGGCCATAGTGTGTTTTCTATAGTTGTGATTTGTTTTAAATTTTTTTAAGTTGATATTTGAGTTTAGGACAAAATTTACATGAGGAATGTATATTTTGGAAATTTTTTTGGAGTTAGGATGTGAAATCCTTAAGTTAGGGGTAAAGTGATCATTTTCCCACATGTAGAGGGTAAAATGGTAAGTTTACTCTAACTTTTCTCTTTTACACATTTCTAATTGTTAGTAATTAAATTTCTAACTTTTGAATACCCTTTCACAGTTCCTTGTATTTGGCACTTTATCCTGGTAGAACGCGACGACGAGGTAAGTTAGCTTCTAACTTACTATCAGTTTACTATGTATGTATGATGGGTAAGGAAACTACAATTTATGTATGTATGTTATCATATATGTCATGCCATGCCACGTCATTACATGTTTATCTGTTACGCATGATTTATTCTGTCATGAATATTTATCTGTTACACAATCTATTCTATCATGTATTGCTATATGTTATAAGTATGCCAAGTTAAGTATGCCATATATTACATGTATGTTATATCATGTAATATTCACTGTTGCAAGTATGTCATGTCAAGTATGATAACTGTTATATGTTCGGTCATGTTATGAAGTGTTTCCATCTCAAGTAAGTCATCTCAAGTAAGTCATGTCTTTCGAGTTATGTTTAAGTTAGTTATGTCTCGCATACTCGTGATGTAATCATTATGATTGTCCGAGCATCTCCACTTGTAATTCACACGGGGTACTTTTGGCGAAATCATTTTGATTGTCAGAATGCCGTTCAAGTTCAGTTATGCAGATACTCCTAGCGTAATCATTCTGATTGTTAGGGCATCTTATTTAAAATATTCGTGATGGAATCATTCTGATTGTCAGAGTATTACTAGGTACTCCTGGTGTAATCATTCTGATTGCTAGGGTACATGTTTTAAAATACTCATGATAGAATCATTCTGATTGTCTAAGTATCTCTAATAGAATATGTTGGGCGGAATCATTCTGATTGGTCAATATTCCTGACGAAATGACTGGCAGAATCATTTTAATTGTCAGAATTCAAGTCCAAGTTCTTGTTAAGTAAAGAAGTAAGATTCCAAGTTTATGTTAAGTCAAGTTTTAGATCAAGTTTATGTTATGTTATGTTATGTTATGTTCACGTTCACGTTAAGTTTCAAGTTCATGTTCATATCATGTTATGTTCAAGCTCATGTTTATGTAATGTTATGTTCATGCTCACATTAAGTTTCAAGTTCATGTTCATATCATGCTATGTTCACGTTTATGTTATGTTTAAGTTCACGTTCATGTTATGTTATGTTCATGTACATATTATGTTCAAGTTCAAGTTCATGTTATGTTATGATCATGTTCACATTATATCTCAAGTTCACGTTTATGTCATGTTATGCTCAGGTTTATGTTAAGTTCATGTTCATGTTTATGTTATGTATGTTCATGTTCATACTATGTTTCAAGTCCATGTTATGTTTCAAGTTCACGATCATGTTATATTGTTAGTCTATGTTATGGTTTAAGTTCAAGTTCATGTCATGTCAAGTAAAATTCTGTTTACGTTTCAGTTCAGGTTATGTCAGTTATGCCATGATATATGTCAAGTTATGCTATGCTTACTTACGACTTTAATTATGCATTCCTGCTTTTACCGCCATGCATGCACCATTAACCTGTGTGGGAGTTTCCTATTAACTTACTGAGATTTGTAATCAAATCTCATTGTGGTAGTCTCAACTACCATTCCCCCCTAAATGGTAGATCTTGTTACAGGACTCAAAGGAGAATCGGAATCCGACCAACTGAACACGGTCGACTAGGCTACGGTGCGACGTCGATGATGGTATAGTACTTAACTTAGGTTACTACTTGTATTTATGGAGTTGTATCTCCAATACTCTTTTGATCACAACCATTTTGGACTAGTGTTGTGATCATGGTTGTTTAGTATGCCTTTATGTATGAAGTATGTTTCAAGTATTTGAGATATTTTTTAGTTTGGTGCATAATATTGCTAAAGAGAAAAAATAAATAAAATTTATCGGCTGTGAATATTACATAATGCTAAATGCATGTTAGGAACATTGCATCTTATATGTCATGAACGGGAGCAGGTAACCTTGTGTTGCATGTCCCCACACTTCAGATGTCCGTCTGATCCCAAACAGAATCTGGGGGTGTCACAAAGGATGAAAATAAAACCCAGGGAAAATAAAACTAAAACTCAGTTTACGTTTCAGGAAATAAAACAAACGAAAAAATGAAAATTGCGTCTAACCCTAAGAAAAAAAGTAACACCAAGAAAAATAATGAAGAAGGCCCCTGGGGTCTGATTTTTCTTTCCTTTTTATATCTCCCTCGACCTCACGTCCCAGCACTTGAGGCCACGTACCATCGCAGCCCCTTGATTCGTGCCTCTCCATTTCATTCTAGCCAATACCTCTGCTGCGTTGCTTATCTTTTGGCATCTTGTCATGCGCTGGATCGCTGATTCTCTCTCTCATGCCCTTTGGTTTTCGTTCCAGCCTTCTCTCATCGCTCCAGGCCCATACGTGACATGCTGCTTAGCTTGCTTCTGCCCAGCTCGTGCTCTTTCCCTTTTGCTTTTTGTCTTTGAGTTCTAATCTGTAGTAGCTTGTCATCTCTTTTCTTGGTTCCCATTAAATGGGTTCCCAAAACCCATAAATCAATTCCACAATTTCCTCTTGACTCCCATATCCATGTAAATTATCCTTCAACTCTTCTTTTTTTCTTTACTTTCCAAAAATACCCTACAGCATAATATAAGTCATTATTATTTTAAGGGCAAATATAAAACTTTTGTCTGCAAAATATTGGCATCAATTAATTTACACCAGTGCTAGAATTTGATGCATAATTAATTCTCAACTCTTCTTAGATAAAATAAATCACTCACTTAACCAACTTAATTATGCAATTCTAACACTTTATCAACTCAGAAGGGAAAGGGAGCAAGGATTAAGAAAAGCAAGAAAGTAAGAAAGGAGCCAACCATAGAGAACAGAGGCAAACGGACAAGAAACATGTGAAGAAGGGGGCCTTAAATAGCCTTCTTGAATCGGTTGAGAAAATCCATGCAACGTGCAAGACACACGCGATGTGGTGTAAAAATGGATAGATGTGCATGCTGCACGAAGCAACGTGAGACAAGAATCATATCTCAATTCTCCCACACAAGAAGAACTTGATGGGTGCAATCAAGTGCATACTGAAACTATCATAAACGTGCCACAAAAACAAAAGGAAAAAAAAAGGAAGAAGAAGAAAAGAAGAGAGAAAAGAAGAAGGAGAAGGGGGGAAGGCAACAATATAATCCCAGCTGAACCAGTTCATCAAGAATTGGCGAGGTAAAGAGCACGGGAAATTATCATTAAAGGACAAATGGTATCTGCCGACTCTGAGATCTCTTGTTACATCTAGTATTAAAGACACACGGTGGTAAAAGGAACGGGATATGCGGATGACACCCCATTCTCTAATGGGTAACCATAAGTGACCATGCCACTTGCCCATGCAGCATTAAAAGTGCCATGTCAGAAGCCACGCCACACTAATGGCTTGGACCCAAGCTACCGTATCGCGTTGAATGCTCAAGCTAAAACACACACGGGCGAGACGGCTTAACCCTGACACCGGGAACAGGATGCTCTCTAGGGACTTAGCATATTAGCCCCCCATCCACCTACAAATGACTCTCTCTAAACTCTAAATACAAAAGCTATCGTAATATGCACGATGTAATTAACTTTGGCATTGGAGGCTCCCCAAACAATCCCAAGCCCACCTTCTTTGTGTTTACAGGTGAAGATCCTAACCCAAATTGCTAGAACCTTGCCTAGGCATACAAAACACGACGTTAACAATAACTTTATTATTGCATGTCAAGTTCAAAAGTCTGTGTTTAAAATTATCAAACCTAAGTTAGTAGACTTAGTAACATATTGGACATGATCGCTTGACGACATTGACTATATATATATATATACGCATCTTGTGGACTTTTCATAGATAGCTCAATCATCAATCAATTAGTCGCCATGAATGAAGTTGTGGTCCTCTAACTTCCTGTCTCTGTAGTTAATCTAAATTCTTCTTCATCCCAGATTAGATATTTGCGGTGCACGTAGCATTTATTTCATGCCAAAACTGAGAATTGCCGCATGATATCGAAAGATTGATTTGTAGACTACTAGACGTTGTATATACATTATCAAAAACAAACATAACACTTCATGAGTCGAGCAACTTTGGCTATCAACCATGCTATTTTATGCCTATTGACATGTATACAATCCCATCAGCATGAGATTAGTGTATTCACTTTTAATTAGATGAGTTAATTTAAAATTTACTCATATCCATACCCGACTTGATAGAATCTAAAACAAAATCAACAATACAAATTGTTCGCCCTGACCTTCAAATGATGTAATACACTTCAAAGTTCAATTGATATATTAAGTTAGCATTTTCCTTCATTGTAGTATTTTGGAAATCCGCGTATAATCTCCTGAATATTACAAATTAAACTCTTGATCTATTTTAATTTTAAAAAATAAGGGTTCCACAAAAAGAATGTAACTTCGTTTGGTTGTTAAACTCAACTGAGATCAACTTAGTTCATTCTAATTTTAAGCTGAGTCTAATATCTAAATACACAACTTTTAAATTACTAAAACTCATCTCAATTTAAAAGATCATTACACGTAGAATTCATAACCTTTTTCAACTCAATACATCTTTATACGTGGGATCCATAATCTTTTTTAACTATCCATAAATATCTCTAAACTCATCTTAATATCTAAACATATCTAAACTCATATTAGATGGACCCCATATAACTCACTTCACCAACTCAACTCATTACTATTTATAAAGAGTTCAGCTCAACTCAATATCTAAATACAACCTTAATGAATTGTTTAAAATTAACTTTGACGGAATTTAAAATTTTCTGCTTTTGTGTGTACTAGTATATACTTTTTAGGAAAATATTATTTTACATCCTTGAGATCCCATAATATATTTTCAAGTTAATTTGCGCCATAAACTACCAAACTTGACAATTAAAATCCGAAACCATCAAAGTTTGTCTAAACATGAGTAGCTTTTCCTACTTTTATGCTAATCATCCATTATTTACGGAGGCCGGTAAGAAGACGGCTTTAATGATGGCCAAGGACTTCAATGGCATTCAGTACGAATGACATCATTTTCATACCACCAACAATAATTTTAAAAATATCAGGCGGTCTATGCAGCCCTTAATTATGGAAATGAAGCAGCTCGCGAGCTTGCTCGATGTACAAAGTTTGTGGAGGCCAGCCTGGTACTCAATTCTTCATCAACACCTCCTTATCCGTAATATATATATATATATATATATTTATATATAAGAATAATACAGATGAAGAGTAGGGTTAGTGGGGAGAACGTGTCAAACGGGGGTAAAAGCCGTATGAATCATGACCATAAGACGAGATCAATAACTTGCCACCGAAAAACACAATAATTTGAACTCATTTTCAGTGATGTCCATCACCCCCACCACTATATATATACGTGTGGACACTCTTTATTACTAAAATATTTATCTAGTTTTACAAACTGATGTGTTATCACATGAATTACCCACTCAATTTATATAATTTTTTTTAGTAAAATTTTAAGTAATTTAAAAACTATTTTTCATTTCCCAGAAAATATAAGGTGAAATGAAAAATATTATATGAGAAAATATTGAGAGATAGAGAGAGAGAGAGAGATCGATGACTTTGGATTGCCTTCGATCAGGGTTTGATGTGTCGGGCATAAATGATGTAGAATGGTCCCACGGAAGCGCCAAAAGTTTTTTTAATCAAGACTAGAATTGGGTAGAGAGTCGTTGTAATTAAGGTGGAACCCCCACCGCATTACTGCAGATAGATAATAATGCTTTTTCGTTCTGGTCTCATCGTTGCGTTCGGTGGAATCTCATCATTTTGTACATACAGCCATATGGAAGAGAGTTTTTCTTGCATAATCATTTTCCTACCACCTCGCTTCTACAGCCACTTCATCGTAATGGCGGTATTCACAGTATCAGCCAAACCAGAAACAACGGCTATCTGCATTCTGCAGCCATTCTTAATTTAATTTTCCGTTATTCCAAATTTGTATAATTTCCGAAATAATTTTATATTCATACATTAAATACCTGTACGTATATAGTCAATTGATGCAATTTATTCCATATTTTAAGAAAAATAATTGTGTGTATTGTTTTCATTAGTTGGTGTTACTACATAAACAATTTTTTTTCTTACTATTTTTACGTTTCTTCGAAAACTTCAAATTATTTTATGAGTTATATTACATACAGTCATTTTTATGTATTTATTACATATTCCACTAATATTATTGGTCAAAATAATTATTTTATATTAAAAAATGATACAGTCAATCATATTAGTGAAATACACACAAAAATATGTAAGCACACAAATTTTTTATTATTTTATATACCTCTATTTATATATAAATGTTATATACTTAGATCAAAAATTCTATGTGCATATACTCTTTGCACATTTCAGTAATGTAATTTGTTGTTTTACTTTTTTTAATATAAGATAATTATTTTAGTCAATCACATCAATAGAGTATAGAAAAAATATATAAAAATGACTGCATAAATATATATTTCATTAATGAAATTATTTATTCAATAGTTTAAAAAGAATTATAAAAGGATAATGCTTTTTGTTAGACGTTGGTGCATGTTTAACATATTCTTTATAATAATAATAATAACTAATCATGACTTGTTTATTAAAACAATCACTTTGCGTGAGAGTGTGGCAAATGTTTCCTAATGACAAGAAGTTAGCCGTATCACAGGCAATGCTTGACTTAGGAAGCAGTTTGGTGACACCGAAAGGTATTTCCAATAGTGCAAGGAAACATAGTTTTGACGTTTTATTATTTTTATATAGAACGTAGCCTTGTCTGTTGGGGAAGCATGCCTTCTCCCCAGTATATATTAAAGAAAAAGATATATGTAAATGTACAAGGGAGACACTGGTTCATACCAATTAAGTAATCCAAAGCATTGCATTGTGAAAGTATGGTAATCCATGTGAGTTTCTGCGAGAATGAATTATATATTTACATATAATGCCACATTGTTGACAAGAATCAAGTAGACACACTTTTGAAAAACAATGCGAAGAAAATATAACATTAATTTTTTAAGAAATAAAAATTTTAAACATAAGCTTACGTACTACATACTATATATTTTTTTTTCTTTTACCAAAGATTTGATATATAGATTAATGAGTAGAAGAATTTAATTAGTTGAAAAATAATAAACTCAAAAATAATTTTTTAAAAATAAAAAAAAAAATAGTATGGTGTGTAGAGAGGATGAGTAATAATGCTGTATTTTTTATTTTATTTTTTTCAGAAAATATATAGTGTAAGGTTGTTGAGTAGAAAAACTTTTTAAGAAAATAAGAGAGAATGAAAGGAAAAAAATGATAAATACGCATTGCTGAGGGGCAGATGGAGATAAGAACAAACATTACCAACAAAATGGCCAGCGGAACTGGGAATGTTGCTTAAAGCGCAAGGACTCGTGTGGGGTTCAAATGCAAAAATTAAGGATGAGCACGAGCTTCTACGGGCCACTGCATATGTATATATTGCCTTGGTGAGCTGTTACACAGATTCCTTGGATTCGCATTGAAATTGCCAAGTAGCCTAACCAACCCCTATTTGCTGAGAATAGATAGGTTTCACGGGTCTCGGTTTGACCCCCTGCAATCTGACGGCCATGTTTTATTTTTTAAGTGCTGCTAGGGTGCCTAGGTAAAATTTATTTTATTTTTAATTTTTAAAATTTTTTTTAATTTAAGATTTTTAAAAAAATATAAAAAAATCGCACGCGCAGACTGAGAAATAGAAGAAACAAAAGTAAAGAATAGAAACGCGACTACTTTATAGATAAGTTTCATATGTTTCCAACATTAATGACATCTGTCCACAATCAATGCAAATTGGTCTTCATCTATAATGGTATCTTTTCTAGTACATTCATAATGTAAACTTGATCAATACTCAATAGAGATGCTTTCTAATTACTCGATTGAATGAATGAAATGGATTAAATTTATGGGAAGGTTACACATTATTAGAAAAAAATTGTAAAATGTGTATTTCTCTTTAAAATCAAACTATTCCACCAAACAATTACAGACTGACATCAATATCCTATGTTGACTTTAGCTAGGTTAGGTTAGTTACCGTCACCTCAATTGTGAAGGAGTATGTTTTTCACCTTGTTGATGCTTAGTGACGAAAATAACATCCAAAACCTACCCAATATGCTAACGTGATATAACACCTAATTTGATTGGTCCTATAAAAATAATAATCATAAATCCTGTGTCTGTATTTCAATAATTTCAAAGAAACATCAAACATGGATAGAAACAATGACTTTATTTAAGATAAGACTTTTCTCTCTGTTGGAGAAGATTATCTAGTTGTCCACATCATGACATCAACAGGAATAAAATTAAAGGGGCAGTCCCTTTCAGACATGTAGGGGAGATGAATTAATAGAATTCACCCTCCGATTAAAATGCAAAGAGAGAGCTCGATTTCATAAATGACAGGCGAGCACCCCCAACGAAATTAATAAGAAATAGTATAACAAATATTATATTTGCACTCATCTCAAAAATATATATCTCATACTTCAACGAATATCAAGATTCAAGACTTCGCTCTTTTGCTCTAAAAACGCACAAGATATCTTATGCTGTTTTGTTCAAGAAGGCAACCACCTGGAGTTTCTATTTACACTAGTTAAGAATTGCACGTACTTGATTCTCTATGTGAAAATATTTCAAGTTTATAATAGTCTAACAATTCATGCAAAAGTGAAAACCAAAGTCTAAACACCTGAACAAATAAAACAGAAACTGCTTGACCGCAAATGAGTATCATGGAAAGCATAAGTGCTTGCCATCTTGACAAGCAAATACCAAAAACCAAAGTGCTTGTATTACGAGCAAGCACTATTGGAAGCAATGCGATCACAACTGGGGGAAAGTGTTTGCAACCAATGCGATCACCTCGGGAGATAAAAGACTTGCAACCCAAGGAGCACCTCTAGAGGCAAGGTTCGAGCACCAAGGCGAGCACCTCATGCGGCAAAGTGCATGGGCCTCAGGTAAGCAAAGTGCTCGAAATTCAAGCGAGCACTACGAGAAGCGAAGTGTTTAGACCCCTAGTGAATACTATGAAGGATCATGAAACTTGCCACCTTTGCAAGAAACTTAGAAAGTGAAAGTGCTCACCCCCTAAATGGCAAGTTCTCATGATCTACCTGCACATCGCAGGAGGCAAAAAGTGCTTGGACCATAGGAGAGAATCCAGGGAGACAAAGTGCAAGCAACTTAGGTGAACACCATAGGAGACAGAGTGCTCAAGCAATAGGCTAGCCCCATGAAGGAGCATGAGATTCACCACCCTGGGCGGCACAATGCTTAGACCACATGTGAACACCTCTAGAGGCAAAGTGTTCATATCCCCAACATTTTTACGTCCAAATTTCATTTTCCCATTCTATCTTCATATGTCCGTTGTAGCTCCATTTTCCCTTCCTATTTCTATTTTTCCTTCCTATCTTAGTTTTCATCATACTTTCATTTTTCTTTCATGTATTCATCTTTCCATCATACCTTCATTTTTTTTTTTCTTATCTCAATCTTTCTATCCTATTTTTATTTTTTACCTTATCTTCTTTTTCCTTCCTATCACAATTTTTTGATCTTATCTATATTTTTCCGTCCTATCTTGATTTTTCCGTCGTAGCTCCATTTTTCCTCCTGTATTCATTTTTTCTTCCTATCACTTTTTTCTCATCATATCTTCATTTTTCTATCCTATCTCAATTTTCACCCCACTGGTTAAAAAGTGCTCGAGCACAAAGCGAGCAAAGTGCTCAAAATAATGAGCTCGCCTACAAGCGAATACTAAACGGGTAATCTCAGTGGGAAGCGAACTAAGCGGGTAATCTCAATGGGAAGCAAAGTGCTCTCTACCTTGGCAGAACCACAAACTTAGTTTGTTCGCCCTAATGTTTGGACTTACGTTGCTTGCCTTGGGGTTCGAGAACATGTTGTTCACCTGAGGTTCGAGCACTGATGAAATTGAAAGCATCACGCGGACAAGCTTTGTTTGTTTCCCCAGGAACTAAGCATTGTTGTTCACATTCCAGGTTCTTGCTTCCCGCTTGGGCATTGGGTAGTCTTGTTTGTTACCCCCGAGATTAGAGCATTGAACCAAGTTGTCCCTCTATGCTCTGCATGCTTGACTGCCGAACTCCAACATGATCTAAACTATCCCTCTACACTTTATGTACTCAAGCACCGAGCTCCAATGTGATCCTACCAATTGCATCAGGTATGATACTTTTGGATATCGGGGGTTGTCATTTTTCTGTCCTATCTTATTTTTTTATCGTATCTTCATTTTTCTGTTGTATATTCAATACATTTTTCCATCTGGCGGTGCTCCTACCCCCCCCCCCCCTCTGAGCACAAGCATTCACCTTCATTGCTAAACAACTACAAGTTCGAAAGTGATCAAGAACAAGGCATGCTACCCAGCGAGAACCATGAACATACTTTGCTTGCCTTAAGATTCAAAAACTTGTTGTTCGTCTGGGTTCCAAGCATTGATGAAATTAACCGCATCATGTGGACACTCTTTGTTTCCCTAGGTTATTGTTGGCCCCTCTAGCATTAGTAGTCTTTGTTTGTTTCCCCTAGGATTAGAGCACCGAACCAAACTATCCCTCTACACTTGATATGATTGGGTGCCAACTCTCATGTGATCCGACTAATTTCATCGGGGATCTAATACTTTTGGTAATTGGTGGGCTTTTCATGATTGGGAGCTCCCACGTGATATAGCTGACTTGTTTAACTCTGATTGGGAGCATGAGCTAGAGCGTGGCTTTAACCTTGCCGATCAGGCCTAGGATCCAAGCACCGATGGAATTGATTAGGTCACTTACAAACTCAGCTTCCAAGCATGTCACCACAAGATTGAGTGCTCGCCTGCTCTATCCTCACCCTGGTTTTAGGCACTGATGAAATTGATAGAATTGTTCGGGTGCTTGGCTCTCGAGCATGGTCACCACAAGTTCAAGTACTCACCCTACTCTCATGCTCACCCCGATCATGGAGACAAAGATAAGCAAAGTGCTCAAAACGTTAGTAGGCTCAATGACAAGAAAAAAGGTTGCACATAAGAAAGGGGCCTGTCCAGATCAGAGGAGGATGGGAGCACTTTCTTTAAGCCATCTTCTATGGGGAAAAAAAGGTGGTTGATACAGTTTGTGCTTGGGGCAAATGAGGGGGGATAGATTTCTAATGATTAGCAGGTAGTAGTTAAGTTGCTTGAAGAGTTCAGAGGGCTGTTTGAGGAGCCTATTGGGTTGCCTCCTTCCAGAGCTTGTGACCATTAGATTAATTTGAAAGAATTCACTCAAACTATCTTAGTTCGACCCTATAGGTATCCTTATTACCAAAAACTTGTGATAGAGAAAATAGTTAGAGAATTGTTGCAAGCATGTCAGGCCAAGCCAAAGCTATTTTTCATCACCTATGCTCTTGGTTAGGAAACAAGAAGGGAGCTGAGGATTTGAATTGATTATAGAGCCTTGAATCAAGAGAATATCAATGATAAATTTTCAATTCCTATGATTGATGAACTCTTGGACGAGTTGTGTAAGGCTTAGATTTTCTTTGAACTTGTTATGAAGTCTTGATACAATCATATTCGAGTAAGAACTTAGGATATCTCTAGAAACAACTTTTATGACCCATAAGGCTCATTATGAGTTTTTAGTGATGCCATTTGGTTTCACTAATGCTCCTACGGCCTTCTAGGGCCTTATGAATGAGATCTTCAAACCCTTTTTGAGAAGGTTTGTATTGTTTTTTTTTTATGACATCTGGTTTACACCATGACTTTTCATGTTCACTTGAAGTATTTGAGGGCTATTTTTGCAATTTTAAACTAGCACAAACTGTTAGCCAAGATGTCTAGGTGTAGGTTTGGGGTTGGTGAGATTGATTACCTTGGCCATTTGATATCTAGAGAAGGGGTTAAAGCTGACCCAACAAAGATCACTTATATGTTGGAATGGCAACTTCCAACATCATTAAAATCCTTAAGGGGATTGGATTCTTGGGGGTCATTGGGTATTACAGAAAATTCATCAAAGATTATGGCCTGATTGCAGCTCCTTTGACTCCTTCGAGGATCCTTGGTACTAGGGATGCCAGCCGGACGACAACACCCTGGTGTTACTATCTAATCTAGGTGCGTGGTAAGAAGATTAAGTCGTAGCGGAATATGGATCAAAATACGTTGTAAGAAGAATAAGTCATAGCAAAATATGTCAAATGTTTAGTCAAAGACTAAACATTAATTGAACTAAAGGTCTAAACCCATTAAAGATTCATTTATTAAGAATAATAATATCCATATATCATTGTTATTTCTCAAATAATATTACATAATGCCAATTATTCCTCTCTCATCTAGGTATGACAAATCGAACACGGTTTTCCACTTAACTAAATAATACATTTCCATCGATGCAAATAGTAATAGCAAAGACAAGCCTACGTTTCTATCACTCGAGGGGGGTTGATCCTTCTTCCTCGAGAAACTCCTCTCGGGCTACGTCTGCATCAAGGCCTATAGTTTCGATTAATGAAACTATTAAGTAGGTTAAGCATTTATGACAATACTACTAATGAGAGACAATGCAAACAAACATGCATGCACTATTTTGGTAAAAAATCTGTGAACACTTATTTATGCATGGCAATAAATCACTATTTGCATAGAAACACATATATTCATAGTTATAGTGAGGAACCACCCTTTTAATAAAACACAAGTATATAAGCGTGATGAGGAATCATATTTTGAGCAAATCTCAAGTATACATAATAATCACCAGATGTTCTTCTAACATTCTTCTAATAATCACCGTTTGTCATTTGTCTAAAGCCTTTTATAGGGTGAGACCACCAGATGTTCTTCTGACATTCTTCTAACTATTTATATGGTTAGGGTGTATCAGGTCTAGTTTTGTACATTTTTTAGAACCAAACCAATATACACAAGTTTTGAAAATTTAACAACTGATATCGGACCGATTCACCACCAAAACTGGAACTTCCCATTTTTTCAGTTTCAGTCCAATCTAGCCCAATTTTTAAGATTTTGTAGATTATCCATATTAGTAACAATATTATGTTTACATAAACTAAACTGTTACTCTATTTATATTGTAGTATATGTACATTATTAATAATTAATACATACCAGTATACTATTAAAGTTAACTATAGTCAGCACAAAATCTAAACTTTTTATATGAGTATATATGATTAAATTTGTAAAAATTTATTTACAAAAATAATATATATATATATAATAATTGTGACGCCCCCAAACCTCGCTTGGGATTAGATGAAGACTGAAGCATTGGGACAACTTAAGGTTACACACCCCTCATTCATTATAGTTAAAATGCAATACACCTAGTATGTTTATAGCAATATGCAATAATCATAGTGGAAAAAGTTCAAATCTAAGTAAAAATTGAGCAATTAAATTATAGTACCAAGTAAAGAAAAATCTTAATCTCAAAAGTACTTGTTCAAAGATTCTCCCAATACAAACAAAGTGTTTAAACCTCAACTCTAGATACCACATTCTCAATATCTATCAAAAGTCAAGGAAGACATATAAGCTATTCAATCTGTCAAATACAACGTTTCTTCTAATTCAACAGTTCTTGGACTTCCTTGATATGCTCAAGTAGCATTGTCAAGTCAATGATCGCATCTTTGAGACTATCTTCCTCATCATGCTTAGAGCTAGAGGCTAAACTGCCCTCACCCTTACTAGAGTTTTCCTTGCTAAGCTCCTTTTTAGTCTTTAGGGAATTTGGGTGCTTGCATTTCGCCATCATTTTATCCTAGACCTCTCACAACTTCTACCATTCCTAGGGGAATGGTAGTGGAAACTACCACAGTAAAATTTAAAAAATCTCAATAAATTAAACTAATAACATACAAGAAGATAATATAAGCATATATAGGCAAAACATGAGTATGAATGTATGGACATGAACTTGACCAAAAACTTATTTCTTTCTTATATGTGTTTTTTTTTTCAAAACATTGACCATATAATAAAGTAACAAAGTGACAAATAACCATGTAAGAACATCGTTTTTCAATTCATATCAATCGCTTATAACCATTAATCCAACAATGTCGATGAATACCCCATGGCTCTCTTATGCAGAGTGGGCTCTCTGCTAGTTACCGCATCACATTGCCGACCATCTTAACTAAGTGTGAGTACGTCAAAGATCATATAATACAATAATTCACAATTCGCCTTCACCGCATTTCCAATGTATTACACCCATTAGCATTACTACTTCGCTTTAGAGTCTATTAAAAAGAACCAATGCTAAGTTTGTTGACTGTACTTCGTCAACCTAGAAATTGCCACTCCAATTTAAGCACTCCAAAGTAGACAGACGAATTCTATTAGAATATTCCCCCATCTTAGCATTTGGGATAGTGACAAAACCATTTCTTTAATGCATAATCTGAAAATCATGTGACCTTGTAACTTTCTTTCACATTGTCTTATACTTATGCTACATACAAAGAGTGCTCCACTTTTACAGCTTGAAAGAATTAGAACATGTAGAAACATATACTTGAGTATAGGGATGAAAATTTAAGCCGACAATCTAGAGAACCGGACCGGACTGGACTGGTTGGTCCAATTTTGAATCAGTCCAATCCAGGACTGGTACCTATATTTTAAAAACCAATAAAATCGAGTCTGGTTTCAATTTTTAGCTTTTTGGGACTGAACCAGACTAGTTTGTAAAATATATATGTAAATTAATTTTTAATGCTATATATATATAATTTTTATATATAATATATAATTATATATGAAATAACTTTATATTATAATTTATAACATAAAATTTTAATCTTAAATATGAACATTTGTTTGATCATATGTTATTAATATAAAATATAAATATTAATTACATTTTATGACCTAATAAATTCTCAACATATTCATTTTGATAAATATATAATACATTAGTAATACTACTATACATCAGTATATTAATTATATTTTACTTTAATTAATTAGTATACATTAGAAAGTTATATTTTTTTATGACATTGACACTTGATTAAAATCAGAAAATCAGATTAAACCAGACTAAAGCTGGTAAAATCGAAAGTACCGGTTTAGGAGAATAATCAGTCTAGGATCAGTCCTTAAAAATGCAAAACCGATTATACCGATTTGGTCCCAAAATTTGTACAAAACCGGACCCGTTACATCCCTACTTGAGTATAACATATGGAAGCACAACAATGCATACACCATTTTTCAAACATGTCATTTGAATCAATAAACAACATTTGAGCATAACATGTACGTATAAGATATAAACCATACAATGCAACAGGTAACAATTCCATAATCAAATTTGAATGATAAAATGCAAAGTTTACACATGACATAAATACATTATCTAGAAGTAAAATAGAGACTGACTTACAAAGCTTCAAAAGTATTATTTTCCTACGATCAAGCAAGTTGAAAGTGTATATTTCAATCATTACACTTACCAAAATCAACATTACTTTGAACCAAATGTTTGTGTCATGTTCTAGGGTTTAACCCTATTTGGTTCTAGGGTTTCTTTTCACACTTTGTGACCTTCCCTTACCTTGAGCCTCATAGACTAGTGCCTTCAAGAAAAACCTTGGGCCAAGTGATATTTAACACTTCCTTACTCGATAGAACCCATATTGGCTTGGTGCTAGTTGATCCTTGTAACCTTAATGGCCATTTGTGTGTGTTGTGTGAAAGGAGTATACTTGTGTGTGAACATCAACTCTATGGCTGAAAGTTCCTTGAAGATGTGTAAGGGTTTCTAAATTGTGTCTTACTAGAAGGAAGATCTTCATGGAAACCTTAGTGGTGGCTGAAAGTGACCTAACCCTATCAAGGTTCCTTCATTTCTATTTGGCCATTGATGATTCGGGTTCTTTGAGAAAACCCTAGACAACCCATACTCAATAAGACCAAGCATGGTTGAAGAAAATACTCTATAAATCCCATAAAATTCATGGCAACGCCATAACACACATCCCTTCCTTTTCTCTCAAGCCGAACATTCTTCAACTTAAAAGCCCTTGCAAGTGCTTGTGTGTTCATGAGAAGAGATAGAAACATGAAGATTCTCACCATTATAACCTTTCCAATGTGATGTCTGAATCTTCCTTCCTATGCTTGTGCATAGAGGGTGTTTGGTTGGAAGGAAAATAATGATGGGCTATCTTTCCCTAAGGTAGGCGAGATAGAGCGACGAGAGGAGAAGAAAATTTGAAAATGGGACAAAATGACCTTTGGTGTGCCTTTAGTGAGGGTAGGGTGCCAATTCCATTAATGTCCTCCTTACATACCTTACTCAATTCCCACTCTCTCTCCCTCGTCTTCAATTTTGATATGGAAACTAAAGGTTCCCTTTGTGCATGAGTGCCATGTGGCGTCTTGCTTCTTACCTTGATAGTTGAAACCCTAGATGTTCCTCATCAAGATTAGATCCTTCTAGAATCCCTAGGGGCTCATGCATGAATGCAAGTGGCGTGTGAGGACCTTGCCACGCCCAAAATCCTTTTCCTTCCCTTCTTTCTTCCACTTTTTGCCTAGATACATTGAACCTAAAGGAAAGACGATGCATGGTTGCCAAATGGCATGAGATAGGTGCCTGACTCTTGCCCTAACCGAAATAACTCTTGTCTTCTCTCATCCATGGATTCTTCTAGAAGCCATCATGAGTGGCGTGTGGCTCTTCCCAAACCCCTTTTTCACCTTTCTCATCATTACTTCTTCCAGAAACCTTAAAGCCCTATGCATGTGTGACAAATGACCATAAGAAAATTGGCTTCCATGGAATTGAGCGATACTCTAGTAAACCGAACCCTAACTCTTCTTCTCTCAAGTAACTTCTTCTAGAAGCCATTTTGTGTACTTGCCAAGTGGTACATCCGTTATGAACGGAATCTCCCAACCCTATGGATCTAATGATTACATTCTAGGGAAACTCAAGGACTTTGGTGCCTCTTACTTGATCCAAATCTTAATTAGGTCTTTTCGAAACCCTAAAGCCTTAAAATGATTAAGTGTTGGGCTTCTTCCTTGGGCTTTGGTGCCTATTGCATCAACAGATCATGCCCAAAGTCAATCTTACACCCTTAACTTTTCCAATCAACGGGCTTAATCCATTTGAATAAAATTAGAAAAATAAAATAAATATGAGTAAGAATCTAGCTTAGATCGGGTTATCACAATATTATAATTTATTATGACAAAAATGTATTTATCCTTGATATAAAAATATATATATATACACTAAAAGTAAGTTTATATTAATAACTTAATATTAATGTTAACGTGTAAGATTAAAATTTTATGTCATATTAATTTTATATTACAAGATTAAAATTTATATGTTATATCAAATGTTACATTAAAAATTATACGATTAATTTTATATTATCACTTGTTATATTAATTTTATATTATAAGATTAATAAACTTGAATCATAAGATTAGAATTTTATGTTATATTAATTAGCAATTTTACCATATAATATATATATATAATATAAAAAAATTATAAATATATATATACTGGTTTGGTTTGGTTTCTACTGGTTTTCAAATTTAAAAACTAGTACCATACCAGACTGCTTACAAATTAGACTATACCATAGGTTCGATCCGGTCTAATTCAACCAATTTTTTGGTTTTTTTTTAACACCCTTACATATGGTTGAATATGAGCCATTTGATCTCGATTTTCCATTTTACCCCTTGACTTGAAGAATTATAGAGGCCGAGTGACTGATGGTATGCAGTTTCCTACTACTTGCCTTAGGTCCAATCTCATAGTCCCTCCCACTAATAAAGGTCTCTCACGTGGCGCTGGACCATACTTTTGAGATTAGACGATATGGCATGCAAGTCTGTATTCTTTTCTCCACAGGCTCATTCTAAATGTGACATCTTATACAGAGTATGGGCCTCTACATACAACACATGCCACCTCTGAGCATCTTTGCAAAATTCCCGAGAGCCCTGACATTGATCTTATTATTGACTAGTCTTCGTCCTTTGATTGTTGCTCGCCTTTGCCCGTATCTCACCCTTTGCCATCAACCTTCCTTTTCCAAAACTACTAGCCTCTTCAACTCTTCATTCTCACCTAAATAAAGTCGGTACAGTCTTTGTTTGCCTATAGCAAGGTGAAAAGTCTTTTATCTCCTTGTGCCAGGATGTGTTTGCCAAACTTTCTACATCATGTTGCTCGCCCTATTTTGGACTAGTTGCAATTTGCTTGACCGTTGCCTCATCTCTCATAGCACCTTGCCCGTGGGAACGGTTTCTTCTCTTACTTAGGCATGGTTCTTACAAAATTATCAAACACAATTAACCTATTTCTTTTAGATATTCATTTTGTATATCACTCTCATATAACTTTTAGTAATATTTTTTTTTAATATTCTACTATTTCTAATGACAAATATGGATAAGTTTTTTTTTTCCAAATTAGATTAGAGAAGTTTTCTTCAATCTAATATATTTGATTGATATGGAAAATCTGAGCAAATCCAAATGGCAGCTTCTTTACAAACCTAGCACCATTAATCTTTAAAAAAAAAAAATACAACTATGTGCATCTCACACATTTAAACGAAACATAAAAATTTAATAAATTAACCCAATTTATAGAAAATATTTGTCCATAAAGTATTTCCAACAATTGCAAATATCAATCGGAAATCCATAAAAATCATAATCTTGTTTTTAATAATTCTCATGTAAATTGTTAAGAAGACGTAGTGCATGTTTGGGTAACATCAAAATTTTCAAAGTTTATCGTAAATTTATTCCCAAACATCATTTTAATACAAAATATTTTTCAATTTCAAATTTTAAACTCTTCATCTATTCATTACTTAAATACAAAAATAAATTTTTAACTTTTACAATCTTAAATACAACTTTTACAAATTTTAAAATAAAAATAATATAAAAATATATATTCAAACAACTTTTAAACTTAATTTATGTATTTACTTTCACAAAGTCCAATCTATACTTATTTTAAAAAATATTCTTATTCAACTTGTTCTTTCTCATTTTTTTGAACTTAATTCTAAATTGATTCTCACAATTCTCAAATGAGTGCTGCTACTAGTCCGTATAAAGTTTTACAAAGTTTTGGACTTAATTCTAAAAAAATAAAGTTTTGGGTTTTTTTTTTATTATTATTTTTTTATTTTTTTATTTCTAAGTTATAATACAAGAAGTATGCAAGGTAAAACGTATAGTTGCTCACTATAGGTTAGTGGATTTGTTATATATATATATATATATATTTGCCGTTGTTATTGTGTGCAAAATCAAAATAATTACTTGATTTTGAATAACTAAATGAACAATATCATTTCTTTTTTATAACTATATATAAAAGCGGAGTCATGCAATTCCGACATGGCACTCTTTCCGTTCAAGTCGGTTATTATCGGTGATAACAGGTAAATAAAATAAAATTTCGAAGTGTTGCATCGGTGGTCCTTTTAAAAACAGTGTTGCACTAATAGAAACGTTTGTACCTTTTAGATTTCATTTCATTTCTTACATATCAAGTTATTAACCGATTGTTTTGGTGCAAAACTCAAACAAAAGGCACTCATCTCAACCCGTATATTGTTTCGCTAAAAGAAACCATAAATATACCGTATTGTTTATTTACGTATCAATTTTGATATATTTATCAATGTTTTGAATATCGTACCGGATGCCGTACCGGTCAAGATACTGGAACGAAATATTTCGATACCGGTACCGTTTCGAGATAGTCGATATATAAATAAATTATATATATAAATATATATATTAATTATATTTCAAAATAATAATTTATATATAAATAAATTATACATAAATACATATATATATATAAATTATAAATAGTTTAATCTAAATTAAAAGTAAAAAATAAATTTATAGTTTAAAAAAATAAAAAATAAAAAGACCTAAATACCGATCGGTACGAGCTTGTACATAGGCCGGTACAATCTGAAATACCGGCCGGTACGGTCGATATTTGAACCGGTATAAAATTATAGAATTTTTGTATCGATTCAATAGCCGGTATGGAATATACCAACCAGTACAATACGATACGATTTTAAAAACAATGACATTTACACCCAACTCATTAAGGATTTCATCCATCTGGCTCTGTGCCACAAATGACACTTATCGAACGTAAAAAAAGATCCATTTTCTTAAAAACAAAAAATCTGTAGTTAACTATTCAATGTTCATTGCTTAACACCGACCCAATAAAAAGAAAGTGAAAACATAAGATAATGATAGAGATTAGAATATAGGAAACTTCAATTAATACGACGCAGAATAAAGAAGTCAAAAAAAAAAGGGAGAAAAAGAAAACTGTCTGCGTATGAACAGCTAGCTCTCGCACTTTGTCACCATTAAAAAGGACCTCTGTTCCTTCCCCTTTGTGTTTCCTTCTCATTCACCTTTTCGGCTCTCCATTTCGTTGTAGAGATACATACTACAGGTCCCTCTCCCTACTTCCCCTGCACTCCTCCATCTCTCATATGGTCTATACATTTCAAATATAGACAGATTAGAACCAAACCATAACATCCACAAACTCTTCTCCTATTGAGTCAAAGATCAGAAAGACGATGGGGTGCTCTCATCTGGGTTTTCTTCTCCTGATTTATTACTTTCTACTTGTGGTTCTTGCTTCTGAGTCACCCAAGAGTTTTCCAATCATGGCCTTTGATGTAGGTTATACCCAGCTTTTTGGTAGTGATAATATGGCTGTCCATAGGGAAGGGAAATTGGTTCATCTTTCTCTGGATGAGAGGACAGGTAGTTTATTTGTTTTTTATTTTTTTGGCTTATTATGAAGGTTTTACTGTTGGTGCCTTTGACTGATTTTCTTTTTCTCATTTGATGGTTGTTGTTCGTTTAGGGTCCGGATTCGTGTCCCAGGACCTTTACCTGCATGGGTTTTTCAGTGTTTCAATTAAGCTTCCCGCTGATTACACTGCTGGCGTCGTGGTTGCGTTTTATGTGAGTATTCTATTTCGTTATCTGATATACCCTGAAATTATTCTTTTTTCTTAAATGTTAAGATCGTTCCTATAGTTGGATTATATAACAATATTAAGCAGAGTCTTCATTTTTTCTTTTTTTCTTTTTTTTTTCTTTCCTATTTTGTATTAAATTATTTATATGGCTTTTTTCCTTCCGTTTATTGGTGCTGCTGTACTCAGCTGAATAACTTCGTTAATTAGAGCAAGATGATTTGTTTAGGAGTCTCATGAAGCCAGAAAATATGATCCACCAATCTGTTATCGGCGTGAAATTCTTAGGATATAATAATATTTATTTTCCTAATTTTTTAAGAACTCTATACCATGATATACAACGATTTTCTTTTGCTTGGTTTACAACTCGATGCCATAGTATAGGAACAACCAGATGGCCTTATCTTTAAACTTTTTAATTTACCTTTCAAGATCATTAACAAAAATTAAGTTTGGCATTTTGATCAGTTCATACCCTGGAGGAAAAGTTTCAGAAGATTATTACTTTTGAGGGAACGAACAAATCCATTTGTAATTCTTAGTCATGCTTATATTTGGATGGCAGATGTCAAATGGTGATATGTTTGAGAAGAACCACGATGAAATCGATTTTGAGTTCTTGGGTAACATCAGAGGCAAAAACTGGAGGATTCAAACCAATGTTTATGGCAATGGAAGCACTAGCATAGGCAGAGAAGAGAGATACAGTCTCTGGTTCGATCCCTCTGACAATTTCCATCAGTACAGCATTCTCTGGACTGATTCTCAGATCATGTAAGCATCCCATTAATCAATAACCACTGCACCCAGTTTTGGTTCCTTTCTCTTTTTTTCTTTTTATTTTTCTTTTTTTCTTTTTCCCCTTCCGAATTTGGATATATAACTTTCTTTTTGAAAGCTTCTTATATTAGATGATTAGCTTAAATAAGTTTGGTTAAACATTTATTCACTAATACGAAGTAGTAAGTGCTGCTACTTGGCCCCAGCCCCATCATTTTGCTCCCTCAAAGTTACCACTAGTTCAAATTGGTTTTTTGTGTTTTGTATTTTTATTTTTTCAAATGTTAAAAAAAAAAAAAATACAGTGGTAATATTTTTAACCATTTAAAAAAAATTAAATACACTAGTGATAACTTTGAGGGGAAAACGATGGGACTAACTAGCATTATTCATTATTTTTTGGTCTTTAGAGACTTGATGCGTTGCTTTTTTGTCTTCTCTGCTATAGAAACAGCATCTTCTTTGTTTTTTTCTCTTTTAATTTTTTCTTTGTCGTCTTCTTTTCAATGAATAGATGCACCTGTTTCATCAAAGTTGGTTTTCCTTTAATGGCATTACTTAAGCTGGGATGCTCTGTTTCCTTCATTGAAAAGGTTACTAAAAGTTCAGAAATGATGTTTGGATTGTACATTTTCTAGATATATGTTTAGATGTGATTGAACCTAAAACAGCCAAGTAATTTAAGCCGAGTTTATAGACCAGGGAACCAGAGTTAGAATTTTGTTTAATTAGATACAAATTTGGCCTGTTTTTCTTTCACAGTTATCTCAGGAACCAATTAGAGGATAAGGGATTTCTAGTTTTTCTGGAGCAGAGTAATGCTACATACAGTCACTTTTGCGTATTCTCTGCACAATCCACTAATGTGATTGGCTGCATCAATTTTTTTTAATGCTCAACTAATCACATCAGTAGAGTACGTAAAACAGTACACAAAAATGACTGTAAATAGAATTTTTATATTAAAAAATTATATTATAACTATATTTTATTCATTACTATTCAAAACATCTCATCTCATCTGAACTGTGTAATCAAACAAGGCTAATTGTGTTATATTTCCTTGGTCTGTTTTTTTGTTGTAGCTTTTATGTAGACAACGTTCCCATCAGAGAGTTCAAGAGAACAGAATCTATGGGTGGTGATTTTCCTTCTAAGCCAATGACTTTGTATGCCACAATATGGGATGGGTCTGATTGGGCTACCAATGGAGGCAAATACAGAGTCAATTACAAATATGCCCCCTACATGGCTGAATTCTCTGATTTTGTCCTCCATGGCTGCGCAGTCGATCCCATTGAACACTTAGCGAAGTGTGACAATCCTCAAAGTTCTGAAGCAATTCCTACTGGTATCACATCCGTGCAAAGAATTAAAATGGAAAGTTTCAGAAAGAAGCTCATGACATATTCTTATTGCTATGATAGAGTTCGATACAAAGTTTCCCCGGTCGAGTGTGTGATTAATCCCCAAGAAGCAGAGAGACTCAGGCTCTTTGATCCTGTTACATTTGGACGTGGCCGACGACACCATGGAAAGCGACACCACCGTAGCAGAATAAGCCAGGCGGAGGCTACTACCATTTAAGAGGGTTTCGGTATTTATTGTGTCATATGGCACTGTTGTCATCTTAGTTTCCCATAAATTTACCCGGGTCAGTTTTTTCTTTTATTTTATTTTTGTACAGAGAGCATATATTTATTGAGGGTGGTAAGAAGTATTATATCAGTAAATGATTTCTTTAGAAATTGAATTTGGTGATGATTTCTGTACATTATAACCCCCTCTCGGATGGGTTCCATAATTATTTTAGCATTTGTGGTTATACCATATCTACGTATTAGGTGTGGATTTCTGTTTTTTCCGTTCACTGTTCATGACTTTTTCCTTAACCGTAGGCGTGTCTTTTACCATGATTGAACTTATTTTAGGATGCCACTTGTGTGCTTGCTTATTAACAAAAGAGGATCTTGGTTTCGTTAATGGGGCAATCTGCAAACAGGTATTTACCGGGTGTGAGCACCTCCGTGTTGAACCCTATCTGATGTCCACATTTGGATAGAAGATTTAGCACCTCAAGTCTCACTTGGGTGCAAGATTATTTTGAAAAAAACTGAAATATTTGAGAAAATACTTAGGGTAGGTTTGGATAGTGAGATGAGGATTTTTTATTTTAGATGAAAGTTTAAAATATCATTTTTTAATATTGTTAATGTTTTTGTGATTTGAAAAAGTTGAATTGTTTATTATATTTTATATGAGAATTTGAAAAAATTGTAATGATAAGATGATAATTTTGTTTCTCATCCTACTTGCCAAACATGCCCTTAAAGATAAGTCCATAAGGATTTTGTGAAAGTGATTTTTAGAAAAACTAGATTAGAGTACATAAGTTATCTCGAGCGGCAAATCATAGATTGGGTGCGGTTGTCCTACGAACTTCTCATCGTTGTTATTCATCTGACTTTATTCATATCGATGGTACTCTGTTATGTGGTAAGACTAGAGAAATACTGACGTATTACATAGCCTAAATATTGGTATTAGTGAAACACAATCTAAGAGAGAGGCTATCGTTTCCATAGGAATGAGCACCCACTCAAAAGGGAGAGGGGTTATATATATAGATCCCCTCCAACTGTAACCCCTAGTTGGCCCTTAAAGGCCATCCATCAAAGTCATTGAAGTGGCTTTGGATATATGAAGGGGAAGGGGTGCTTACTATGGGCGTCCCTTTATTACACCTTCCACTTGCACATAGGGGGTAAGAACTTACTGTGACACCCCAAATTTCACTTGGGATTAGATGGAATTTGAAGTGTCTAGACATGTAACATAATGTCACATATCTCCATTTATGATAGCTAAAAATTCAGTGCACCTATCATGCATCCAACAATATGCAGTATTTGCATCAGATAATTATTTTTTTAGCAACACACAATGCACCAGAATTACTATATCCCAAATATAAGCATATTTCATAATATTCACATATCCAAAAGCCATAACATCAGTCTGAATCAAAATAAGTACTAGAAACAATGCTCCATAAGTACATACATAAATAAGATTACTGCACTAAACACCAAAACGCTCACACAGCTTGGCTATAAACACCAAAATCGAATCCAAAAGTTGGAGCACTGATTCCATCAGCTCCTCAAGTGTCCTCTGCAGTCTAATCAACCTTGTCTAGCTTTTCAGATCTAGGGGCGTGCAAAACCATCGCCGGTTTTGACTTCAACCGATGTCTGCTCTAATTCTGACTCCAGTGAAGTCAGAAAAATTGAAGTTCATAATCGGAGTCGAAGTTCCTCCAAAACTTTTTGTCAGAGTTAGAGTTAATATTTGCTGCTCCGACTTTGACTAAAAAAAAGCTCTACTATGATTTTCTATTACTTCTTTGAACAAAGAAAAGTCTATATTTTTAGTGCATTTTCTATGTTTGTCGCAATCCTTCTATCTATCAGTCTGCACTTTCTATGTCTATCTCAATCTATCAGTCTGCCTATCTCTGAATCTTCTATCTCTATCTATAAATTATTCAGTCTTCTATCTCTTTTTGTTTGCTTTTACGTTTACATTTAGGTTTGATTTTCAAATCATCGTCCTCTGATTTTTTTTTAGTCTTTTTTTTTTCATGGGTCAAGTTCTAGTTAGATTTTTTGGGTTTTCAAATCAGTGTCAGTTTTCATTTTTTTTGAGTTTTTTCCTCTTTTTTTTTTTTAATTTATGTTCTAGGGCACCACGAGGGGTGATGTTAGCTTTTTTGAGTTTTCACTTTTCAAATTATTGTTAAGTTTTGTTTTTTTGAGGGGTTTTTTTTTCCCTTTTTCTTTGTTTATTTTATTTCTGGTTTAAGGGTCATGAGTATTAGCTTCAAGGTACCAATCCCGACTACTCGTTTCTTTACATTGATGACTTTAATTTGAATACAGTAGTAACAGCGTGCGTGTGCACGCGCATACAAACAGACACACACACACATACATATAAAAATTAATTAGTTTTAGTCTCTTAGTATCTGAGCTCCTCTTGTGATGTCCCCAAATTTCGCTTGGGATCGGACGGATATCTGAAGCGTCGGGACATACAACACAAGGTTACGTGCCCCCGTTCATGACATATAAGATGTAATATTCCTAACATACATCTAGCATTATGTAATATTCGCAACGGATAATTTTTCTTTTTAGTAATACTATGCACCAAACTTATAATATCTCAAATAGTTAAATCATAATCCAAGCATACTTAACAAAATAAACATCCACGATTTCAGTACGAGTCTCAAAAGACTATAATCTCAAAAACATGGAAGGCCAGACTCCATATTTACATTACCAAAATACACTACTGAGGAAGTTCATCGAGTAACTCATGTAACTTGACTAACGAGGCCATAATGCTGTCCAAAAACTAACTAGAGAAGCTGTAAGCTTTACGTCGTGTTTGCGGCATCTAGTCAACCTCATTCAATGTACCAATGTCTGCTCCCTGCTTTGATCCTGACACATCGCCTACAATTCGGGGGGAATGATAGTTGGGACTACCACGGTAAGATTTGATTACAAATCTTAATAAGTTAACAAAAAACTCCTACACAGGTTAATTATGCATGCATGGCAGTAAAAACATGAATGCATAATTAAAGTCGTAAGTAATCATAGCATAACTTGACATATAGCATGGCATAACTGACATAACCTGAACTGAAACGTGAACTGAACTTGACTTGATATGACATGAACTTGAACTTGAACTTAAATATAACATGGGCTAGCAACATAACATGAATGTGAACTTGAAATATAGCATGGATTTGAATCATAGCATGAACGTGAACATACATAACATAAATATGAACTTGAATTTAACATAAACATGAGTATACATGACATAAACGTGAACTTGAAGCATAATGTAAACATGAACATAACATAACATGAACGTGAACTTGAACATAACATGTACGTGAATATAACATGACATGAACGTGAACTTGAAACATAACGTGAACATAAACGTGAACTTGAACATAACATAAACGTGAATATAACATGATATGAACATAAACTTGAAACTTAACGTGAACATGAACATAACATGTACGTGGATATAACATAACATAACATGAACTTGATCTGAAACTTATTCTTATCTCATGGGGTCTCCATGATTGTTTATTCTTATCTCATGGGGTTACCATGATTGCTTATTCTTAACTTCTTGACATGAACTTTAAATCTTGTTCAATAGACTTAATTAATAACGTGACCATATGGGTGCTACACGGGTTCCCTTGAGCCGTGTGTCTCTGCTAATTACCGCATCACAACACAGGTATTTACACCAACTATGAGTGCGTTAATACGTACTCCACAATTATTGTAGACCCACGTATTCTACGTGTCATAATTGTTGTGTCTCACGCAATGTATGCTCCATAGTTGTTGTGGCCCCATATTTCATGCTCCACAATTGTTGTGGCCCCATGAATTGTTGTGCCACACTTGCTGTGAATACACATAAAATAAAATATGGCACCATCGGCGTTAGTACCTGGCGCGCTCCAGTGACTAGCTAATTAGGCCTCATTCGCAACTTGTTGACTGTACTTCGCCAATCCAGGAAATTTCACACCTATTTAGACACTCTAGCGTGAACAAAAGAGTTCTACTAGGATATTACCTCATCCTAGCACTTAGGATCGTGATTGATATGAATAACTCAACATAAACGTTGTGACGCCCCCAAATTCCGTTTGGGATCGAACGGACATTTGAAGCGTCGAGACATGCAACACAAGGTTACCTGCCCCCGTTCATGACATATAAGATGCAATATTCCTAACATGCATCTAACAATATGCAATATTCGCAGCGGATAAATTTTTTGTCTTTAGCAATACTATGCACCAAATTGAAAATATCCCAAATGCTTAAAACATACTTCATACATAAAAATCCATTGAACAACTAAGATCACAACACTAGTCCAAAATGGTTATGATCCAAAAAGTAGTAGAGATGCAACTCAATCGTACAAGTAGTAATTTACGTTAATTACTATATCAACATTTATGTCGCACCGTCACTTAGTCAACTGTGTTTAGTTGATCAGCTCCTGATTCTCCTTCAGGTCCTGTAACAAGATCTACCATTCGGGGGGAATGGTAGTTGGGACTACCAAAGTGAGATTTGATTACAAATCTCAGTAAGTTAACAAAAAACTTCCACACAATCTAATGATGCATGGATGTCAGTAAAAGCATAAATGCATAATGAAATTCATAAGAAATTAAAGCATAACTTGGAGTACAACATAGCATAATTGACATAACTTAAATTGAAACATGAACTGAACTTGACTTGCAACTTGACTTAGCATGAACTTGCTCTGAAACTTGAATTAACATGAAAATACATACTCCACAGTTGTTGTGGCCCCATGTATTCTACACAAACTTGACTTAACATGAAAAATACATACTCCACAGTTGTTGTGGCCCCATGCATTCTATACAAACTTGACTTAACATGAAAAATACATACTCCACAGTTGTTGTGGCCCCATGTATTCTATGTGTAAATACATACTCCACAGTTGTTGTGGCCCCATGTATTCTATGTGTAAATACATACTCCACAGTTGTTGTGGCCCCATGTATTCTATGTGTAAATACATACTCCACAGTTGTTGTGGCCCCATGTATTCTACACAAACTTGACTTAACATGAAAAATACATATTCCACAGTTGTTGTGGCCCCATGTATTTTACGCATCACATTTGTAGTTAAATACATACTCCACAGTTGTTGTGGCCCCATGTATTCTACACATCATAATGTACTCAAGATGAAATGTGACTGGAATACGAAAGGACTGAAGTCCTGACGTAACATAACGTGACTTGAACATAACTTAGAATACATGACCAACTTGAGATAGAAACATTTCGTAACATGGCATAACATATAATAGACAACATATTTAACATGACATACTTGCAACAGTGAATATTACATGACTTGACTTACATGTAATAGATGACATACTTAGCATGACGTACTTGTAATGTACAGTAATACATAACAGAATATATTATGTAACAGATAAAAATTGATGACAGAATAAATTCTGTATAATAGACAATTACATGATAACTTGACATGGCATGACACATATGATAAGATACATACATACACTGTAGTTCTTTTACTTAGCATACATACACAGTAGACTGCTAGTAAGTTAAAAGCTAACTTACCTCGATCTCCGCGTTTCTTATAAAACCTCAAGCGCGATCACGAGGAACTGTAATTAGTGATTCTAAAAGTTAGTACTAAATCACTAATAATTTGAAATATGGAAAAATACTAACTTAAAGAGTAAAATTTCCATTTTACTTTCTATATGTAGGAAAATGACCGTTTTACCCATAACTTAAGGATTTTGCATACTAACTCCAAAAGTCACCAAAATTTACATGCCTCATGTAAATTTTATCCTCAACTCAAATATCAATTTAGAAAAATTTAAAACTAATCACAACTATTAAAACTCCATAGGGCCGAAATTCTCATATGCTATTTCTATTGATTTTTGTTTCCAACTTGTTTTGATCAACCTTTTGATCTATGACTTATAAATATGTGATCTTCAAACCAAACCATCACATGGTTTAAAAAGATGTCCTAAAACATATATAAGCTTCTAATTCAAGATCACATGGTTAAAAATTAACCAAAACATAAATTTAGCCAAGAACATCCACACTTTGGCTTATCTGAATATCTCTTTACATAAAATTTCATATCTTTGAAACTAACATCAAATATCTTCAAAATAATAATATAACATGTATATAAGATGCTTAGGATCCTCCAATAAAATTATCAAAGTCATTAGAATAGGTTTAGACCACCAAAGAGTTAAACTTTCTCAAAATAGAAACTGTTTTTCTTCTTCCAGTTTCTAAGTTTCTAAATCTAAGAAAATATTTCATCAAAACCTTCAATCATGCAAAAATCCTCAACCAATAGTCATATATACATGTTAACAATACTCCATAAAAATTTCGGACCAATATCTATCCATTAGCTTGGTCAAAAACTCCAAACTATAACATATTCTCCAGTTTATCTCCCAGAATGACCTTTTTATAGTTTACACAATATTTGACTGACCAAATGATCTTCAACTGGGGCAAATAAGATATCCATGTAAACTAGACTCAAAAAGGAACAACTTATATGAAGGAGACTTTATGATAAAACACTTACAACAGCTTCGAAATGGGCATGCAAAAGAACTCCTAAAAGCTGTCCGAGAGAGAATGTTTGATATTCTTTTAAAGAAACGTGTAAATGAAGATAAGTTCGTGGGTGATGGCTGGAGATGCTTATGGAAGAGATAAGGGAGATGATAAGGCTGGATTTGAGAGTTGAGTGTGGTTTTCTCCTACCCAAAATATCTATAAAATATTATCTCAAAATATTCTATCCAATAATATCTATAAAAATCAGCTCAATATATTTTCCAAATGTGGAGTAGACTTGGAAGAGTAAGGTAGCTAAAATCTTTCTATGTATATTTTAAATCTCTATTCTTAAGATATTTTCCAAATGTGTATTTTGCTTAGGTGTCATGATCTCACACCTTGATTTCCTTCACAATTCCATCTAATGGTTTCTCTTTGTGCCAAGTATCTAATACTATTCATTATGTGTGGTTAAGATCTTGCCAAGTGTCCAAATAAAATATCGCTATCCTAATTTGGACATTTCACACTATGATTTTGAAAACACTGCGCTCAGTACATTTACCGAGGTTACTATTCACTCCAAAAATAAACGTAATAAACTTAGTACTGAAAAATTCTAAATATTCAATTAAGCCTAGTGGTGTAGACTATAATGTATTCTGACACTTTTAACTATCTCAAATAATTAAAATCGCATTTCTGGCACCATAGTGAGTGATAACACTAACTATGTTGACAGGCTAAAATTTATGCGATTAGTCGATTCGTGTAAACTTACAGAGTTTTCACGAGGTTCCTAAAGTCAATAGAAATTCCTTAATTGAATTTCTAGCGGGCTGTTACAAACGTGATCTGAAACTTGACTTAACATAAACTTGATCTGACTTCTTTACTTAACATGACATACTTGCAATAGTGAATATTACATGATATGACATACATGTAACATACAACATACTTATAACATACAGCAATACGTGACAGAATAGATTGTGTAACAGATAAATATTCGTGACAGAATAAATCATGCATAACATATAAAAATGTAATAACGTGGCATGACATGACATATATGATAACATACATACATAAATTATAGCTCTCTTACCCATCATACATACACAATAAACTGACAGTAAGCTAGAAGCTAATTCACCTCGATCGTTGCATTCTACGAGAATAAATTGCGAAACAGGAGGAACTGTAAGAGGATATTCTAAAGTTAGAAATTTAATTACTAACAATTAGAAATATGAGAACAAGCTAACTTAGAGTAAAATTACCATTTTACCCTCTACATGTGGGAAAATGATCATTTTACCTATAACTTAAGAATTTCACATCCTAACTCCAAAAATTTTTAAAATTTACAATCCTTAGGTAAATTTTGTTATAAACTCCAATATCAACTCAGAAAAATTTAAAACAAATCACAACTATGGAAAACATACTATAGCCGAAACATCCATAGGTCATTTCTCTTGATTTTTGTTGCAATTTCTTCCAACTTCAAAATTCATGCTTAAACCAAAATTTTGCAATAAAGATCCTCCTATTCAAGTTTACAACCATACTTAAAAACCATAAACTTTTTCCTCAACTAGCTTTGATAAATCTCTTGATCAATGGCTTCAGAAGGTGAGATCTTCAAAATAAAGCATTACATAGTTTAAAAATGTGTCCTAAAGAATATCCAACCATCAAATTTAAAATCACATGGCTAAAAATCAATAAAACATAGATCTAACCCAAACACATCAAATCTTAGGCCTAACCGGAATTCTCTTGCATAGAGAAATCATATCTTTGAAAATAATACTAAATATTTTTAAAATAACATCCTGACATGAAAATAAGAGACTTGGGATCATCATATAAAAATATCAAAGCCTTTAGAGTAAGATCAAACTACGAAATATTCAAACTTTCTCCAAACAAAAACTATTTTTCCACTTCCAGTTTTCAAGTTTCTAGATCTAAGCAAATATATCACCAAAAACTTTAGTCATGCAACAAAACCTCAATGTAAACTCATAAACATATGCTAACAACACTCCATAAAAATTTCAGACCAAGATATGTCCATTAGCTTGGTCAAAAACTCCAAAACATAACATACTCTCCAGTTTCATGCTCAGAATGACATTTCCATGGTTAAAAATACTTTTTACCGACAAAATGACCATGGAATGATAGGAATGATAAGAATAATATATCTACGGAAACTATACTCAAATAGGAACAACTTTTATGGTGGAGTCATCGTGTGAAAATAATTTCAAATGGTCGAAAATCTCCCCGTAAAAAGACCCAGAAATCTGCCTGAGAGAGCTCTTTTGGGTTTCTCTCTAAAAATGGGCTGAAGAAGTGATTAATGGGAAAGAAGTGTATCTAGCACGACTCTATACTTTTTGAGGGGGAAGATATGGACTTGAATGACCATTGATTGGAGGTAGCTATGTGACATAAAGTGGAGAATAGTGAGGAGAAATGACTGCTTGCAGAACCTGTGAGGTATGGAGGTTGATGGGGTGGGTTTCTCCATCTCAGCAAGGCACTATTGGGTGCAACCAAGGGCAGTGGATGGTCTGTCATGTGGGAGAGGAAACTTCTTCAAGAAACTTTACCAAGGTGGCCAAATTCGTGGGTCTTGGTGGGTCTCAACCAAGTGGACTTCAAATTGGGGTTTAAAATGGATTTGGTTAGGTTTTGAGATGCTATCAAGCCCAAATTCAATTTTTCTTGGCCCAATCAAATATCCAAGATTTAAAAAGTTGGATAATAATGTCATAACAAGAGTTTGAGAAATTAATAGCATGTGGAAGTGATTTAATCAAGTGATTAAACACAATGCTAGAAATTGGATCAAAAAGGGTTTGAAGGCCAATTTAGGGTTTGGGGAAACCGTTTAGGGTTTCGGTTTCAACCAAGATTTTGGAGTTTCAATTGGATTCCAACCATTTAGGGTTTCACTAGGGTTGAAACTCTCTTTGATCTGATTCAATTTGGTTGATCAGATGAAAAACGTTTTGCTTAGGTGGCATGATCTCACACTTTGATTTCCTTCACAAATCCATCTAATGGTTTCTCTTTATGCCAAGTGTCTAATACTATTTACTATGTGTGGCTAAGATCTTGCTAAATTTCTAAATAAAACTTCTCTAACCTAATTTGGACATTCCACACTGTAATTTTGAAAACACTGCACTTAGTATGCTTATTGAGATTACTATTAACTCCACAAAAATGCGTAATAAAATTAGTACTGAAAAATCTTAAATATTCATATTAACTTACAGTGAAAATTGTTTACCAAAACTCAACCATGAAGTGCCCCTAAAAATAAATTCACAGTTTCGAACAGGCGTTTCGTCTAAAATTATGAAAATTGGTTATTGTGACATAAAATCCTAAATATTCAACTGAGTCTAGTGGCGTAGACTATAACATATTCTTTTTTTTTTAAAGGAGACTATAACATATTCTGACACTTCTAACTACCTCAAACAATTAAAATCGCATTTTTGGCACCATAGCGAGTGATAACACTGACTATGTTGACAAGCTAAAATCTTTGCGATTATTCAATTCGTGAAAACTCAATAAGTTTTCACGAGGTTCCTAAAATCTATAGAAATTCCACCATTAAATTTTTAACGGGCTGTTACATCCTCCCCTCCTAAAAAAAAGATTTTGTCCTCGTAATCGACGCAAGTACAAACATAAAACATGCTCAATAGATGATGTTGCTTACCTAAACTACTGTCCATCACTAGATGTATCATCTCTGGTCGTATCCGATGAAGGTGCATCGATGTCCAATGGCATGGCTTGTTAGGGTAAGTAGTAGAACACATTGTCCTTTTAATCATAGACCATATTGTCGAAATGACCTTGGTCGGGGGCTGCACAAACTCTTCATCGCCGTTTTCTGGCTCTTGACCCTCTACTAGCAAATGCCCAAGGTGAGTTGATGACATACATGATCCTGACATTACTGGCTCAGTGTTGGCAGCTGCGGCGCGCTCTTCTGCTGCTATGCTGGACTCAGCTCCATCCCGTGCTGTCTTCGCTTTGAAGCTATCTCGATCTAACCACGTAGTCGAGTGAAGAGTTCGAGCAGCATGCATGTGATCTTTAGGGTTTCTAGAAGAATCTAATTATGAAGAGAACTTAAAGGTTTCAACCTTAGCAAGGGAGGCGCCACTTGTCCTCCAAGCGTAAGAGTCCGTTAAGTTTCCAAGAGAGGGAAATTATGAAGAGAATGGAAGAGGCATTCAGCTATGATAGTTGGCAAGCATGCATAGGATGTTTGAGGTTTTAGAAGATGCAATCATGAGTAAAATTTTGGAAAAATAGAAAGAGATGCCACATGGCAATCATGTAGAAGCTTCCAAGGTTTTGGAAATAGGGAAGAGTAAGGGACCAAAGGGGTGTTCGACTAGGGCAAGAAGAAGGGGCCCCTCGGTGCTCATGCAAGAGATTTATTGTGTCTCTTCACTTTCCAGTAGAAATAATGATGAGAGAGAATGAACGGATGCAAGAAGACCTATAAATAGGTCCATTAATGGCCAACACGCATAGAGGAAAGGTCAAGAATCATTCGATGCATTTTCAGCTTTTCT
This sequence comes from Carya illinoinensis, assembly GCF_018687715.1. Taxonomy (NCBI): domain Eukaryota; kingdom Viridiplantae; phylum Streptophyta; class Magnoliopsida; order Fagales; family Juglandaceae; genus Carya; species Carya illinoinensis. The sequence continues at coordinate 23,380,065 of NC_056756.1, read as the reverse complement.
CCCATTCTTTTCCTTTATATCTCGCCCATGCCCTAGGAGATAGTTCTCAAATTTTCTCTTCATCCAAAAATCAAACTTGTGCAAGCAAAGAGGGAAGATTTAGAGATATATTTTTGGTGTAGCTGGGCACAGTAAGGATTTCAAATCATAGTCTTTCTTTCACACACTCACACAAGCAAATGCCAAAGGAGGTTGTGGAAGGTTTCAATTTGTAAGGACCAAACGTGGTGTTGTTGTTTTGAAAAAAAGAATCATAGAGATGATTGAGTGGTAGGTTTTGCCATAGAGGGATGAACCATGCTCGAAATCTAGATTTTAATATGGTTAGCCTTTAGAGCTTTTCTTCAAAACAGAGTCTTTGATGGTAAGATAAGTGAGGAAGAATCTCTTGGATGTCTAAAGAGTGTTTAGCCATAACTAGGGTTTCATCAGGAGTTTTATCTAGTCACCATTTGAAGTAGCACAATCTTGAGTGCTATGCACTTTTCAGCCACTAAGTTTTGTTTAAGTGAAATCACACTTGTCAATACAAACACATACTCAGCTACTAGAGCTTCACAAGGATATGGAGGGTTAATGTTATTCAACCCTAGGGTTCTCATGACATATGTGTATATGTTCATAAGAATCACAAAAAGGGCATAGAACAAAGAGAAGTCACGAATAGATAACAAAAAGGAACTATAGCCATTTAGGATTAGACAGTCCAAACCCTTAATGCACAAATCACATGCTTAGTCTAGTGCTTTGATTTTGAGTGCCTAATGTTTAATGTGTATTTTCCATGTTTAATACATACACTTTCAGCCTGCTTGATCATCGAATACGTTGGAAGCTTTGTAAGTCAGCATCTAATTTAGCATTGGATAACTTATTTATGCTCTTGTGTAAATTTTGCATCTTGCTATTGTTTTCTATTGCCTATTGATAATAACATGTTTGATTGTGATCTCTATATGTTGAAATTTTGGACTGAATAACAAGATTAGTTTCTATTTGAGTTGTATATGCCATATTGGATCACCAAGAGTTTCTTTTTTCTTTATTTTTTATTTTTTTTAATTTTTATGGAAATACCCTTAAGCCATTTCGTTGAACTAAAGAAGAGATACAAGGAGGAAGTTCCTCCATAGTTACAATAAAATCAAAAATTGTAAGAGCATCTTCTATTGCTCCATAGGATTCAACTAGAAGGGGTCAAGAAAGAGCATTTTCCTTTGCCTCACGGTTGCTATGGTCTAGCCCTTGTCGTCCCTTATAATTACCCTTATGCCAATCACTCCCTTAGCTTTGTCCACTGCCCCATCCCAATTGACTTTAAACCAATTCAATGATAGACCCTGCCATACATTAGCTGACGTACATGTCTGATGGTCTCTACTATGGTTCTAGGGTTTTTCGTCTTCAGACATCATGTCCAATCTCAGCCTTGTCTCCTGAGCAAACAACTAGGAGGCATGAGATTTTTGTTGAAAATTTTGGAATTCCTTCTTAGCCATAGTTGCCTTACAACCACCACAAATTCTTATAGTTCTTCTACATTGAGAGCTTTAATCAAGACCTCAAAGAAAACTGGAATAGGTAGTTGAGAGTTGTTGCTTTTTTGTATTTTTTTGGAACATAGGCCCCAAACATCCTTTGCTGCCTCGCAATTCCATAGAACATGTGACTCGATCTCAAATGTATTCTTCCAAGTGTAGAAGTGTCAAGTTGTATCAAGGATAAGTCTAAGATCGTATTCCACAGGGATAAAGGGTTATCAAAGTAGTTGTGAAATTCTTGTTGTAAAATATGTATCAACTATGAGAGATGAAAATAAATGTGAATTTATGTTTCTAAAATTACCAAGAACCAAAAGATTTAAGGAAAATGTGTAGAAGTTGAATTAAACTTGTAAGAAGCAATAAAACAAACACTTGGGATGCAATTTTCGCCCATTTCTAATTTGAAGTGGATTCACCTCTAATTTCATTTTCTCTCAACCATTTTCTCATTCCAAGAGATTATGATCGGTTAATTAAACAATAAGCACACTTTTCAGTATAATCAAGGTGCTTGATAGATTTTATAACAAGTATAAAAGTGAAAGAAAGCCATCAAAATCTTGTTATAAGTTCAAGCATCAATCGTGCCTTTATGTCTACGACTGATCAAGTTCAAGAACATAGAGCTTTAATCCTTCCAATAGGCAAAATGAAATACAATCTATCAAGTTAATCATTCAAAATTTCATAACCTTGAAGAAAATCTAACCCAAAACAGTCATGAGTTACTCATTGAATTCCAAGCTAAAAATCTAGCCTATCATTTCTAAATTAGCAAAATGCCCAAAGATGATGAACCCTAACATTTTAAGTTGCTGTATGAAAATAAATGCAAAAGAATAAAAATAACAAGATGAACGATAATCAAAATGATTTAAAGAAAAGAAGTGCCAAAAACATCCAAATGAAAAACTGCAAGAAAAATAAACTACGAAACACCATATTCTGGAATCCCTCTAAGAACGAACAAAGAAAACTGGGTAACTGAAAAGACAAAAAAATAAATCAAACAACACCGCCCCTGGTCTGCCAGCCGAAAACCAAAAGGAGGCCAAAAATAAAAATAAGAATCGAGCACCCCTAAAGTCTAAACCACTAAGAACTTAAGAAAGAAAACTAGGAAGAAACAAAAACCTAAACCAAGACAAAAAAAAAAAAAAAAAAATCAAAACAGCCGCCCCTCCGATCTGCCAGCCGAAACCAAAACTAAAAAATAGCAAAGATCTAAAACGAGAGAGAGAGAGAGAGAGAGAGAGAGAGAGAGAGAGAGAGAGAGAGAGAGAGAGAGAGAGAGAGAGAGAGAGAGAGAGAGAGAGAGAGAGTGCTTATCACACTATCTCCTCAATTCTAGAAAAAGATAGAAAAAAATAAAATGAAAACTGACCAACCCTCCAACCCACGCCATCTAAACCCAAAAAGCCAAAAACAAGAGCCGAAATGAAATTTTCTGTAGAAATTTGAAATTGCCCCTACATTTGCTGTCCATTGAGGCCATGATCTGCATCCCAGCTTCTATATCGTGCTCCTACACTACGTCGTGCTCCTGCTGCTGCTTTCCCTTTCCGTGCATGAGTGTGCATATTGAGTTGAGGCCAAAAACAAAACCCATATGTCCGTGCTCCACTTTCTACCACCAATTTCTTTGTGCATAGTTGGGTATTTTCGAAATACCCCTTTGTTGCAAGATCACTTTCAAATGAGGTGTAGGCAGCTCATGTCTTTTTTTTAATAGTGTCCTGCAACATTTAAGCAAGATACAATATGAATAAAATTGAGATATTAATTCTGATGTGAGACAGCTGCATTTAAATCTTTTTAAGTGCAAAAATATCAGAATTTATTAATTTACCCAAGTGTCATAATCTACTGCATAATTAAGTGCTTAATTCATTTTTGGTTAAACAATTTAGTCACTTTAACAACTTAATTATGTAGTTTTGACACCTCATCAATATGCAGGGTGCTTTCTTCCTTTCTAGTGCATATTGGACATAGTGGATCACTTAGTGCCTTCTTTTTAAACAAATTGAGCTGAGTGGGGAGGGATTCTTGACATGCTCTCCATATAAACATCTTATCACTTGGGAGAGCAGGAAGCTGCCATATCTTGTTCCACACTTCTTTGAGACTGTTACTGGTTGAGGCTTGGCCTTTGGTTTCCATTTCTTTTGTTTTCTCCACATGGTATGCACTCTTAACTAAAAAAGAACCATCTTTTGTGCCATGCCAGATGAGTCTATTCATGGAGTTCATAGAGCTAATGGGAGTTTTACAGATCACAGGAGCTTCCCCCTCTTCAAAAATGTCTTTCACAAGGCTTGTTTTCCACTTCATTATAGTAGGGTCAATAAGTTCTACAACTGTAGCCTCACTATCGAGCACCTTAACTGGGCTTGTAACCTTTGCTGGCTTTGCCTCTACTATCCGTTTGTCTGTCCAAATGTGTATCTGGTCTCCTGTGCCCAATCTCCAAAAGGAACCTACCTCTACAGTTTGTCTTGCAGCAAGAAGGCTTCTCCACACAAATGAGGGCTTAGTTCCAACCTTAGCTATTCGGAAGTTCAAATTAAGGAAATACTTGGCTTTTAAGACTCTAGCAACAAGGGATGTAGGGTCTTGAATTAACCTCCAGTATTTTTTGGACAACATAGCTTTGTTAAATAATTCAAGGTCCCTAAACCCCAAACCTCCATCAGCTTTGGCTTGCCCCAACCTTTTCCATGAAATCCAATGAATTTTATGCTCTTTCTCTTGCTATCCCCACCAGTAGTTTTGGATTACACTGTTTATGGATTGTAGTAAGGTTAGAGGTAGCTTGAACACACACATTGTGTAAGTTGGAAGGGCTTGAATCACTGCCTTCATGTAAATTTCTTTTCCTGCCTGAGAGAGGGTCTTAATTCTTTGATTACTCAGCTTCATTCTTATGTTGTCAAGAATATTCTTGAAAGTTTTTAATCTATCTCGACCAACAACAGGTGGTAGCCCTAGGTACTTTTCATACGGCATGGTGGTCCTTATTTCTACTACAGATAGGATGAAATTCTATGTAGTTCTGCTAGTGTTCTTACTGAAAACAATTAAAGTCTTCTCAACATTTAATCTCTGGCCCGAGGCCATTTCATATACTCTTAGTAAGCTTATCATTCTGCCCAATTCTACTGCATTGGCCTTGCAAAACCATAGGTTGTCATATACAAAGAAAAAGTGGGATGCCCTGATCTATCCACGAGCAACTGGTACCCCATGTATTAACTCCTCCTTTGCTTTGCAGAACAAGTTACTCAATCCTTCAGCACACAATATGAAAAGGTATGGTGATATAGGGTCACCTTGCCCTATGCCTCCAGTGGGGGAGAAAACTTTTTGAGGTTCACCATTCACTAGTAAGGAATAGGTGACTATTTGAATACAATGCATCACCAAGTCCACCCATTTGTTACAAAATCCCAGCTTGAGAAGGACTATTCTCAAAAAACTCCATTCCATTCTATCATAGGCTTTGCTCATGTCTAATTTCAGTGCCTTATAGCCCTCTTTTCCTGATATTTTACATTTCATAGTATGCAATGCCTCAAATGCAACAATTATGTTATCTGAAATGAGTCTGCTAGGTACAAAGGCTGATTGAGATGCAGATATGATACTAGGGAGCACCTTTTCCAGTCCGTTTGCTATGATTCTTTAGATAAGTTTATAGAGAACATTATATAGAGAGATAGGTCTGAACTCTTTTTTTTTTTTTTTTTTTGTGCCTTCTTCTTTGGTATAAGTGCAATGAAGGTGTTGTTGATGCTTCCCATACTGCCCGTTCAATTTAGCACATTCAAAACAATATCACATACTTGAGGTAACACTATAAGCCAGTGTTTTTGATAGAACATAGCTGGGAATCCATCTGTCCTTGGAGAGCTTAGTCCATTCATGTTGAAAAGAGCTTCTTCCACTTCCTGAGTGCAGTAAGGTCTGGTGAGAAGCTCATTCTGAGACTCAATTACTCAAGCCTCTAAGGAAGAGACGCAATCAGTAGGTTGGCTGGAATTAAAGGAGGAGAAAAGGTCAATGAAGCAGTCTTGCAATAGATCACAAATTCCGCTTCTCGAGGTTACTACTTGATCATTTCTGTCCACCAGCTTCTTGATCAAATTAGTTTTCCTTCTTTGTGATGCAGCCTGGTGGAAGTACTTAGTATTTCTATCACGCTCCTTCAACCACCTTTACTTGGCCCTTTGCTTTACTTGATGTTTTTAGCCTCTAAAATTTTTTCCATCCCCTTTTGTACTTGCTTAATTTCCTCATTTAAATGGCCCATGTTTCTTTCCTGAAGGTAAGAAAGATGTGCCATCTGATCCTGGACCACTCTCTTAGAGTTGCCACAATTCTTTTTGCTCCACTGAGTTAGCTTCTGTTGGCAGTGCTTTAGATCTTCTGAAGTGAATCTCATTGTGTTGTTTGCCAATGTTGGAGCCTTCCATGCCTCTTCCACTATTTTGTAGCAATCTTTACTAAGTGGCCATCTAGCTTCAAATTTGAAAGGCTTGGTATTTTTGTAAACAGAATATTGTAGCTGGTCCATAGTGATCCAAATTGGACTATCATCTGAATTAAGGAGAGGATAATGAATCTCAGATCTGTATACAGATCTAACCATTCTCCATTACAAAAAGCCCTATCCAACCTCTCTTTTGTGAAGGCTGCCCTTTGCCTTCCATTTGTCCAAGTGAATTTATTCCCTGAGTACCCCATGTTAAGAAGGCCACAATTATCTATAGCTTTTCTAAATATCTCCATTTTCTTATGGAGTCTTAGGGGTCCTCCACTTTTCTCTCCATAGTTCAGAGTCTCATTGAAGTCTCCTACACACAACTATCTTGTAGTTGTGGTAGGTTTTAAACCTTACAAAAGTTGCCAACTCTCACGCCTTTTTCTGTATTTTGGTTACCATAAAAGCCAGCTAGGTTCCAGGTGACTCCCTCCTTCATTCCAATGACTGACAATGAGATGTGTGATTGTGTATAAGATAGAACCTCAGCATCTATCCCTTCCTTCTAGAAGAAAGCTAGGCCTCCACTAGAGCCTATTGAGTTAACCACAAAACCATGTTCATAGTTCAACAACCGCTTGATTGATTCCATTTTTGTTCTTCTACTCTTTGTCTCCATTAAGAAAACAAAGGTTGGGGACTTTGTTTGCACCATGAGTGATGGGCCCCAAGGTGGTCTTATGTTAGGGAAAGTATTTGTTAGGGAAGACCTGTGTCATCTCATTCCATGATCCTATTGAGCATGGTCTTAGTGAGTACAACCAACTCTTTACTCTATCCTTCAAAAATAAAGGAAAGAACTTAAGTCTCACAATATCATCTATAGCATTATGATTATAGAAAGTCGCAACTACTTCTTCAAACTCCCTGATATGCAAATAAGGATTTTCATTCTCTAAACCATGAAATGTGGGAAGTAGCTGCATCATCCATGTTTAAAAATCAAAATGATGAGTATTGGCTGGAAACATGATGCATGATGGTATGGTTGTGCATGTAAGGTGGAAGTAATCTTGAAGAGTTCTAGTGAGTTGATTTTCGTGTTCACTCATTTCATTAAGACTAGATGAAATTTTACTCTGACTCTAACACAGGCCTATGAGCAAACCGACCCAAGGCATCTCTATGTCTGTGCATGCAAAGTAAAAACTAAAAACTAAAAAAAATACTTCAAAAATAAAAAAAAAAGAAAAATAATGTAGCAAGCTTAAAGAGAGAACGAAGTTATCGCCTTTACACACTGCTAGAGTAAATTATACCTTGTATCGATTTTTACACAACCCAACAATGGCGCCAAAATTTAATTATGCTCAAACTATTATGTGGTGGTATAGTATAGTTCACAAAAACCATAGTAAGATTTAATATAATTGTCTCAAACTTATAAAAATCCAAAACAATAAGAGAATTCAATTTTAGAATCTTAAACAATAAAACTTAATCTATGAATTGAAATAAAGTCAAAATATCTTCACCAATCAATTTCTACCCTAAGCTTTACCCAAGATTTAGTTCTCCATGGGAGAACTCAAAAAGTACAAACAAAATACTTTTCTCTTTCTTCTTATCTGTCGCCAGCACGTCTAAAACCCTCCCCAAGTAAAACAAAAATGGCCTCTTCCGTATGTGCCTTCCGAAAGAAATTAAATTCTCCACTTGTGTCCGTTGGTCAACACAAAAAGCCCTCAGTCCATGAAACTATCTCTTACGTGTTGAGTGCGTTTGTCAAAAACCCAGCTTGCGTGTTTTTGCATTCAAAATAAAGGATACAATGATAGGTCCCACTCCAAAATAAAGAAAAGTAATTTGCTCCAAAATAAAATCCCCCTAGCGTTTCAAAGAGTATTCAAATCTTTCTGCCATTTTTCTCGCTGCGTTTCCTTCTCTTTTATGGACTCTGAAATTAAAAATAAAAAAAAAATGTGCTTAGAAATATCTCAAAATAAATAAAAACTAAATTCAGGAATATAAATAATTCATGAATATAAATTAATTCATATAATTTTTATTCACATTTTAGCATTCTAGTCCAATAATAGAGTATTTAGAGTGCATTACCGTACACTCATCAGGAAGCATGAAGAAATTATTTGATTCTTGCCATGTGTCAAGCATGCAAAAGGGTAGATGAATAGTTGTCTTAGGAATGGGCAAGATCTTGTTGGAAGAATGGGCTACACGCCTACTAGGGTTTCTAGAATGGTTGTTTTTGTAAAAGAATCCCTTGAGATGGGCGGCTAGGGCATGGATTTTGGGGCATTTTTCCACCCTTGTGACCAATCATACAATGTTCAAAACATTGGTATAAGAAGATCGCCTTGGGAAGAGAGAGAGATTTCGGCCACCATGCACACACACTCCTCACATGCCACTTGGCACACATTCACACATGTAGGAGATTGAATAAGATCTTAGCTTGATAAAAGACTAAATTTCCATAAGATTTATTGAACCAAGACATGAGATGGAGGGCAAAAGTTGAAAGGAGTTTTGATTTTAAAGGAAGAGGTGCCACTTGTCCAAAAGTGCTATTGTGTTTCCAACACACTCAAATGATGGGGAAGAGTAAGAGGCCTTAGGGGAGGTGCCACTTGGCAACCATGTAAATGAACTTGGTTTGTGCAAGAAGCTTTTTGTACCTATAAAAAGGAGAGAGTGCCGAAAATCTCATCTTTTAGTCACTTGAAGGTTTTTGTTGTTAAGTTTCTACCACCACATTTCTCTCTACTTTCATTCACTTTCTCACCAACCAAATACCATTCACACTACTCGCCTTTCATTCAAATATCATTTTGAAGGCAAGTAAGGCTAGAGGATATTTTCTAAGGAAAGAATCACTCAAGGTATGAAGCCAAAAACTCACCTTTCCGTTTTCCCACACAAGGCCTTGAGGGGGGGAGTTTTCAGTTTCAACAAGTTCATCATGAACTTATGCTCTCACACACACGCCCACACACTTGAGTTAGAGGGAGTTACTCATGTTTTGAGAAGTTTTCCATATGATTACACCTATATGCAAAAGGTTTTAGGGTTTTAAAACTAGGGTTTGAGTTGATGAAGGTTTCGAACTTGGTGAGTAGAGGTCCGAAATGTTGGAGATTTTTCCTTAGAATAGATATCATGAGCTTACACGTGCACACATTGGTTAGGTTTTCTCATAAACCGAACCTAATGTTTTTATTTTTATACTTTCAGCTCGCTTGTTTTGATTGTGGATTTTTGTAAGTAAAATTCTAATTTGTACTTGATATTTTATATATATGCTATGTGAACTTACTTCTTGTTGGTTGCACGGTTGTGTTTGATGAAATGATGATGTTATACTCAGCTCTATTGTGTGAATGTTCAGCTCATGATTATAATGGTTTTATGTTGTTATTTTATGTGATGAAAATGAAATAAAGAGGCTAAACTAGGGTTTTGGATTTTTGCATTATTTTTTCTCTATGGTTATGGAGGTTTTTGTATTGTTGAGTTTCTTATAAGATGCTAATCAAGAAAATGATTGTTCTTCCATGAATATACACTTATTCATATGTTCGGTCATACATGGTGTTCATTGTTGTTAGTTTATGTCATGAAAATGGAATGGATAGCCATGTTTAGAATTTCGATTTTTGCATGATTTTCAGAATGTTCATTACCTAATCTTTTAAAGGATTAAACTCAAAGAAAGTGGTTATTTTTCTTAAGCAACGCTCACTTGTATGTTTCGGCTATATGTGGAAATTTATGGATAAAATTTTGGTAAAACCATTAGAAGATTCCAAGTTTATGTAAAATAGATGTAAGATATTTTTAACACTAAGATGTTTCAGCCAGGACAATAGTTGAAGGCATGTAATTAATTTTCTTGCATATTGATGTTTATGGGTTTCAGCTATTGCATAAAGGATGTTATGAATGTTTGTTGAATGATTGCCTTAGATTTATGATTTAGAACATGGTCATATGTTCTAATATTTTCAATCCGTAACATGAGATGTATCTGAATATGCATGATTATTATATAAGGTCATGATTAAGTTTCGGCATTTGCATGTGTCCCATGAAAGCACAAAGTTTCATAGTTCATGTCACATGCATTGGATTTGTGGAACTTTTCAAAAGAAAATGGTAAAATAGTATTTTAAAAATTTGTCACGACTCCAAAGGCTAAGATGGGGAAATGCCCTAGTGGAACTCCTTTTTCCACTCAGGAGTGTCTAAAATAGAGTGGTAACCCATAGATTAACGAAGTACAGTTGATGGATCTCGAATGGTTCCTAAAAGAAAAGGATACCGAAGCGAGGTTGCACTTAAAACTAGTGAGTGCCTTACAGTGAAGGCAAAAAGCAAACCGCCGTAATAAGAATGATTATAAGTAAAACGTAGTCATCTTGGTCAAGGTGGGCCAATGGTTGATGTGTAACTAGTGGGGAACACACAATGCATAGGGGAGCCGTGAAGTATCCATTTATATGTTAAAAGTCAAATATTAAGACCTTGAGCTCTAAGACATGCTATGCTATGCTATATAAACAAAAACTCGAGCTCATATGCTATGTTATATGAACAAGAACCCGAGCTCACAAGTATGTTTATAAGAACAAGAATGAAATGACAAAAAGATGTTATGAAAAGGGAAAAAAAAAAGTTATGAAAGTTTTGATGCATGTGGTGTTTTCAAAATGTCATATGCATGAGTAAAGTTTCATATCCATGCATTCATTTCGAATTTGCTTTCACATTAGTTGTTTACTTATTAAGATTTCTTGAAATCTCACTATTATAATTTTCACTATTATTCTCTTACTCAAAATGGTAGAAGTTGTGACAGGAGCCCAGAAAGATAGTCATAGGAAAACGTAAGAGACCAGCTCCCCAGATCCCAAGAAGACTCCAATAAGACGCGAGATCTCTCATGAGTTGTCTATTTTTGAGAGGTTGAAAGTTGCCGACCAATTCATTACTGAAGTGTGACTCACTCAAAAATGAGTAGTACAAAGGCTATCCCAAGTGTAGGAGGATGTCGTGTAATAATTAGGAACGAAATTCGTAGATCGTCTCCTTGGGAAAAGTATCGTCTCCGAGGAGGAAGTTACTTAAATCCAAAATTGTATAAAATGGTGAAAAATTTCACAAACCAAAATAGTGGTATATACAATGAATGAAAAGAGTGCAACAGGAAAAAAAAAAAAAACACTAGTTTAGACTAGATTCATACTTTTGGATTTTTTTTTTAGTGTCAAAATGGAACATAAAAGACTAAGAAATTGAAATTAACAATTAAAGATTCAACTACACTAAACAATTTTAATTAATCTAAAAATTAAATAATAAACTGAAACTAATCTAAAATGTAATTGTAATGCATATTTAATGGAATCTCAAAGGAATAAGAAAAATAACTAACATAAAATTAAATAAACAGCAAATAAAATGCTCATACTTTTAAGCCAAAAATATTAAGAATACACCATAAATTTCAAATTGAAATTAAATAAAAAGTAGAGAATGAAAATATCAAACCAAATGAATGGAGATTGAGATTGAAAGCAGTGGAAGAAGCTAGATTATAGCAGCAATTGGACCCCTCAATGAGCTATTCAACGCGCTTTAATGTGAGTGAGTGCCCCAGAAGAATTTATGTGTTGCAGCATGAATGAACCTCTAAAGGAAAAATATTCCGTGCGGCTTGAAATGCCCAAGTCAATAAAAATAAATATGTGAGATGTTCCAAGTCTAGAATTACGTACGGCGTTCAATCAATAATAAAAATGAAAAGAATTTATTCCCCGTAGGTCAAAGTCTCCCTTGAATCATGGTTGTCGTAGAAGTCTTCAAGTCTTATAATGCCCAATAAAAGAAATCCCTTCCGTGCCCCTTTTGAAGTCCAAAAAGCATCCTTTTTAGACTAATTCGTATGCCCTTTTTGCTTTTTGATTTTTTTGACTTTTCTCTTTTTTAATTTTTGTATTCCTTGGACTTAAAAAGAAAAGGAAATAAGAAAAATAAAATAAAATAGAAAGAAAGAATAGAATATCAAATTTGTGTTATGCATGTAAAAAAATATTACCCAATTAAATTACAAGTTATAAAATTAAGCATAAAATTATGCTACTAACCAATTTAAATCACAACTTAGATTTATGCATCTTAACAATTTTTTCATCTATAACCAATAAAAATGTAATAAATAAATAAAGTATATTGGTTTTAAATGTATAAAATATGCAATATTTCAGCTCAATCAAAGTATTGTAGCTTTTTGAGCAATTAAGGAGGTGAATCAAGACAAAGCCAAGTAGGATCGGCCTTATTGAAGGAATTTTGTCATGGAAATCCTTGTGATGGATGATTTGTCTTGATGACACTTTTGTGATGGTCCATGTCTTGGGAGTTTATTTTGGAGAACAATTAAACCTTTTGATGGTTATTATAAAATTTTCTGTTTGAGATTTATGTGCTTCAGTACCATGATATCAATCTTGTTTATTTGACCTAAGTAGCATTTCCACTACTATCTATTGCATATTGTTAGATATCAACAGGTGCATTGCATCTTAATTGTCATGTAAGAGAGGTATGTATTCTTGTGTTATATATTCGGATGCTTCAATCACCATTCAATCCCAAACGTGGGCTGGGGGCATTATATGAGGTCTCTTCGGAGCCATCCGTTTTGGAGAAGTTGGAAGCCACAGACCAATTTATCACCAAAGTATTGCAGCTCTTCAACAAGCTAAGAATGGTTCTAAACCAAGACAAGGTCAATTAGGATCAGCCTTGTCAAAAGATATTTTGATATGCCTTTTGATGATGGATAGTTTGTTTTAATAACAGTTGAAATGATGGTCCTATGTTTTGGGAGTTCTTTTAGAAACAACTAAGTTTTTTGAAAGATTTTATGAAACTGTTGTTTTGGGATTTATGTGTTTCGGTACCATGATATCTATCTTATTTTATTTCACCTAAGTAGAATTTCTACTACGATATACTGCATACTATTAGATCAATAGGTGCATTGCATCTTAACTGTCATGTACGAAGGGTATATAACCTTATGTTACATGTCCCGATGCTTCAGTTACTGTTCAATCCCAAGCGAGAGTTGAGGGCATCATAGCAACAAAGAGAAGATTTGAAATTAATGGATATTCGACGAAGGGATAAGATGGAACCCTATTGTATGAGAACCGCAGAGTGATCTCGACAAATTTGGAGATCAAGGAAAAATACTTGCCAAAACCCATATGACACATTACTCGGAACATCTTGGAAGCTCAAATATGCACTGAGATTTGAAGAAAAGTTTTTGGTTGGAAGGAATAAAATGAGACATCGCCCACTTTATTGAAAGATGTTTCATGTGTAGACAAGTAAAAATGGAAACATCATAGACTTTGCAATTTGTAGCCCTTACCAATCCCATAGTGGAAATTGGATGATATTTCCATAGGTTTTGTAGTCGAGCTACCAAAGCATCCGAGAGAGAAGAACTCAGTATGGGTGATTGTGAATAGGTTAACCAAGAGTGCACATTTTCTTCTAGTTACTAATGTGAATTCCTTATGGAAGTTGACTCGACTGTATATTAAGGAAATAGTCAGGCTGCTTGGAGTTCCTAAAATTATAGTGTCAGATTAGGACCCAATATTTACTTCCCATTTTTGGAAGAGTTTACAAGTGGCGATAAGGTAATGACCACCAAATTGAGATTTAGTAGTGCTTCTCACCCATAGAGCATTAATTAACGTATCTGTGGAGGATTGTATATTTAAAAAGAAAATGAGTTTTATATGTTATAGAGCCTCTCCTTTGAATAGTTGGAGTCTATACTTTTGTATTGTTGAAAACCTGATTTTAAGTGGTAGGAACTCACTCTCTAACCCTTTGGGTATGGGCGTGACAAACTAACTCGTCCAAAAATCTATGATTGGGTATGGGCGTGACAAACTAACTCGTCCAAAAATCTACGATCCTTTAAATAACTTTTCGATCTGAATATGATAATAATTGATCCATTTGTTTCATAAATATTAAATGGGCATAAACCAACTCAATGGGACCAATAAAATTCCTGGTCATCCTTAATTAATATATGGGCCCATGGTTTATTCAATATTGTCCAATAATCTCAACTGGGGTTCAAATAAAAAATTGGACTGGAATACAAGTTCCACCCTAAAAATATAAACCTCAACAATAGGCTAAATTAAAAGCCTAATAATGATTTCATACAAATTTTTACTTTAACTCTACATAAAATAATAAGATAAATAAATGTTAAGATAAACTTTGTATAAAGTCCGGATTGCTACAATATGTGGGCTGAGTTTCATTAGCTATCTATGGACTTGACAAGGATATTAATCTGGTCTTGCTCATTCTTACATGGCCCAATCGGTTTGGACTTAATGTTTGGTGGGTCTGGGCTTAATATTCACACTAGTTTGTTTTAAAGAAATATTCACACTATTGTCCTCAGACAATACAGACGAACTTAAAGGCTAATTTCAAACCTAACTCAATTCACTCTCTACAGATAGAAATCCTAATCATAATTAATCCTAATTTTCTTAAATTAGAAATCTCAAAAGTTTGGGTGTTATAGGTCAAGTTTTCCGTTTATCTGAACACGAGTCGTTCTCGAACTTATTCCAAGATATATTTTATGTTTTCAAATAAGTTATTTATTATTCAAAAAAGCTAGTGTGCCTCTCAATTTGTACGGCTCGGTCAATTTTTTTATTTAATAATTAAATAAGTGATTGTAAGTGTTTTTTTTATTTTTTAAAAATATTTAAATATATTAAAATATGTGAAAAGATAAAAGAAACAAAAAAAAAAAAAAAAAACAAACATGCAGTCAAAATGAGCGATACTACACAGGCAGCCCCACTCCTTTATATTATTCATGACAGTCCAAGTTTATTTACGAGCCAGTTCATTTTGACAAAATAAATTATATCTTTTAATTTTACCTACAAATTTTGACAACCACATTTTCTCTTTGCTAATGTCTTTGTATAATTTACATATATATATATATATATATAGATATCAATAATTATATTCATAACGATTCAAGCAACATTATAGTGTTATAAATATGATTTCTTATTAACTCTTTAAATACTTAAGATAATTTCATTATAAATAGAGAAATTATTAGTTTACACAAAGATCTTACAAAAATAATTTTCAAACTGACATGACTTGAAGTAAGAAGTTAGATTGTAAAACTCATTTTATTATAAAGTAATTTTAACATTTTTACATCAAGTCATGTTAATCTATAAATTTATTTTTATAATATATTTATCTAGTAGTAATACTACTCATCATTCATTTTCTCATCATCATCTTATCATCTCATGATGTCACTGTGACGCCCCCATATTTTCATTTGGGATTGGACAGACATCTGAAGAGTCAGGACATGCAACACAAGGTTACCTGCCCTCATTCATGGTATAGAGGATGTAATGTTTCTAACATGCATATAGTATTATGCAATATTCGCAACAGATAATTTTTTTTAATACTATGCACCAAACTTATAATATCCCAAATAATTAAAGCATAATCCATGCATACTTAACAAAATAAATATCCACGATTACAGTACGGGTTTTAGAAGACTGTAATCTCAAAACATGAAAAATAAAACTCCATATCATTACGAAAATATACTATTGAGCCAATTTGTCGAGCAACTCGTGTAACTCGACTAACGAGACCAAAATACTATCCAAAAAAATAACTATAGAAGTTGTAAGCTCTGCATCGCATCTGGGACATCTAGTCAACCTCCTCCAGTCTATCGGTGTCCTCTCCCTACTCTAATCCTAACACATCGCCAACCATTTCGGGGGAATAGTAGTTGGGACTACCACAGTGAGATTTGATTACAAATCTTAGTAAGTTAATAGGAAATTTCCACACAAGTTAATGATGCATACATGACAATAAAGACATGAATGCACAATCAAAGTTAATAATAAACATAACATGGATCTAACCCAAAAACAACAAATCTTAGACCTAATCTAAATCCTCTTGCATAGAAAAATCATATCTTTGAAACTAATACTAAATATCTTCAAAATAACATTCTAACATGAAAATAAGAGACTTAAAATTGTCATATAAAAATATCAAAACCTTTAGAGTAAGATCAAACCACGAAATATTTAAATTTTCTCTAAATAAAAACTATTTTTCCACTTCCAGTTTAAAAATTTCTAGATCTAAGAAAATATATCATCTGAAGCTTTAATCATGTAACAAACCTCAATGAACACTCATAAACACATAATAACAACACTCCATAAAATTTTCGAACCAAAATATGTCCATTAGCTTAGTCAAAAATTTCAAAACATAACATACTCTCCAGTTTCATGTCTAGAATGACCTTTCTATGGCTAAAAATACTTTTGACGGACCAAATGACTATGGAATGAGACGTTAATATCTATAGAAACTATACTCAAAGAAGAACAAATTTTCTGAAGGATTCATCATGCGAAATACTTAAAACGAGTCAAAAATTGCCACGCAAAAAGGCCTAGAAATCTACCCGAGAGAGTTCTTTTGGGTTTCTCTCAAAGAATGGAGTGAAGAAATGAAGAAAGGGAGTGAAATGTGTCTTGAACGACTCTATACTTCTGGAGGGGGAGGTATAGGCTTGAATGACCCTTGATTGGGGGTGGTTATGTCACATAAAGTGGATAATAGTGAGGGGCAAGGATTGTCTCTTACAACAGTGAGGTATGGAGGGTGATGAGGTGAATTTCTCATTTACATTAAGATACTATTGGGTGGAGCCAAGGGGAGTGAATGGCCTGCCATGTGGGGAAGGAAGCTTCTTCAAGAAGCTTTGCCAAGGTGGCCAAACTCGTGGACCTTGGTGGGCCTCAACCAAGTAGGCTTTAATTTTGGGTTAAAAGGGGCTTTGTTTAGGGTTTGAAATGCTATCAACCCCAAATTCAATTTTTCTTGGTCCAATCAAATTTTCAAGGTTTAAAAGGTTGGATAATGATGTCATAACAAGAATTTGGTAAATTAATAGCATGTGAAAGTTATTTAATCAAGTGATTAAATACAAACTAGAAATTGGATCAAAAAGGATTTGGAGGCCAATTTTAGGGTTTGGAGAAACCATTTAGGGTTTGGTTTCAACCAAGTTTTTGGGGTTTTAATTGGATTAAAACCATTTAGGATTTCACTAGGGTTGAAACCCTTTTTGATCTAGTTCAATTTAGTTGATCAGATGAAAAAATAATGTTTTGCTTAGGTGGCATGATCTCACGCATTGATTCCTTCACAATTCATCTCATGATTCATCTTTGTGCCAAGTGTCCAAAACTATTCACCAAGTGTAGATAAGATCTTTCCAAGTGTCCAAATAAAACTTCCCTAATAATTTGAATATTCCACACTGTGATTTTAAAAATACTGCGCTATGTGCTACTATTGAGATTACTATTCATTCCGAAAAAGTGAAAAATAAACTTTCCACTGTAAAATCCTAAATATTCATACAAACCTAATTGTTCAATTTTTTTTATTTTATCAAAATAACTCCAAAATGCTTCAAAAAAGCAAAATGTGTTTTTGAACAAGCATATCGTCCGAAAACTGAAAATGAGATTATTGTGTTATAAAATCCTAAATAATTAACTGAGTTTAATGGTGCAGACCATAACGTATTCTAACACTTCTTACTATTTCAAATAAATAAAATACACTCCTGACACCATAGTGAGTGATAACATTGACTATGCTGACTGACTAAAATCTATGTGATTAGTTGATTTGTGAAGACTTACAGGATTTTCACGAGGTTCCTAAAGTCTATATAAATTCCACCATTGAATTTCTAGCGGACTGTTACAGTCACAATAGATAATTGGAGACTATTTATTATATTTTACTTGTGAACCTATCATCTAATGCCACGTCATGAAATTATGAGAGGATGATGAGAAAATAGATGATAAATAAATTTTTATTTATCTAGACCTAACACTTCTCTTATAAATATAAAGATAATGTTATAAAAAACCATAAATACAAAATAACTTTATTTATTTAATAATCAATTGTAATTATGTTGAACATGATTGAATTGAGCTAAACTTCAATTGGACAATGCTAGAATAGTTTGGTCCTCTCCTCTCGGTAGGTGAGGTTTCTTCCAGCTTTGTCCAGTGGACAGTGCTGTTTCTGTCTCTAAGACTTGGTCTGTAGAGAGTGTTACAATGGCAGAAGACATTACAAGACAGTGGGAGTCACTGAAACTAACCAAGGAAGAACTGGAAGAGATCATCCTCCCAGACGAAGCTATTTTATCATCAAACATAAAGGGGAACTCTATTTCCTAGCAATGATATTCAACAATAGGTCAGCAAACAAGGAAGCTTTCAAGACGACCATGTCCAAGATATGGAATACAGAGGGGTGGGTTACGTTCAAAGAGCTCGAAACAAACCACTTCCTCATGGAGTTCCAACTCTTCTCAGATAAACAAAAGGTATTGCAGGGGCGACCATGGTCTTTTGACCGTCACTTAGTCTGCATGAAAGAGTTTGAGGGAATTCTATCCCTTTTAGAGGTCTAGTTTCGTACTAAACCCTCCTGGATCTAGATACATAATCTTCCATTCGCAGGAATGAACGAAGAAATGGAAAAGTTGTTGGGAGCTGGCCTCGGAAGAGTACTTGAGGTTGAAGTAGACACACAAGGCTACTGATGGGGCTATTTCCTAAGAATTAAAGCAGAAGTCAATGTCACCAAACCCCCAAGAGGTCGTTTCCTCAAGTTTGGCAACACGCAATATTGGCTCTCATTTAAGTACAAATGCCTCCCCATGTTCTGCTTCAAATGTGGCCACCTCATGCAAGAGAAAGGAAACTTCATAGAAAGGCCTCTAGAACCTCAAGCAAAGGAGCAGTATGGGCAGTGGCTATGGTCTACCTGAAGAAATATGGTGGCTCGAGGGAGCAGGAGCACTATGGCACATCCTGGTGATGGAGTCTAGAGGAGGAAGGAGGCAACAGTCCCCGCTACAAAGAGTCCACATCAAAAATAGTAAATGAGGCACCTACCTTGTCAGTGGTAGCAGGAGTTACGGAAGTCAACCTAAGCCATGTAGGAGAAGTTCAACCTAGGGAAGGTCAGGTGATGTCTAGCACAGGTACCCCTCCTGCTTGCAAAGATCCCTTGAATTTCTCCTTACATGGATTCTCTATACAAAGACAGGGCAGTCTCTCTAAGGACCATACTATATTTCCCAATCAAGTAAGGCCCTCACATCTTGTTGCCCCATCTTCTGATGATGTAATTATGCTAACACCTAAGGCACTATCCTTAAATAACATACATAAGGCTGAAAGAGGGGCTACCTCCCACCAGAGTGGCCTTGAAAACAAAGAGAACTCTCCCTACAAGCCCATGAAGGGCAAAACTTGGAAGAGGAAAGCAAGGGACTTGTCATCCACCCTCTTAGATGTCACAAACAAGATCTGTAAACCACCACTCCATACTAATGCTAAGAGGCCTCTCAGAGAGAAGACTAGTACACGAGCAAACCTAGCTAATAAAAAACAAAAACAAAAGCTCAAGCTTGATTAGAGCAAAACTCAAGCATGCTTGGTGGAGGCTGCTCTACAACCCCACCATTCCTAATGAACTAATGAGCTGGAACTGTCGAGGGCTTGGGAACCCTCGAACGGTTCAAGAGCTTCACCTCTTGGTGAAAACAAAGCAGCCTAACTTAGTTTTTCTCACAAAAACTAAGTGCAACCATGGTAGAATGGAAAGAGTAAGAATTAAATTGGGATACGGAAACTGCTTCTGTGTTGATAACAGAGGGAAAAGTGGGGTATTGGCACTACTATGGAATGATATTGTCATTGTTGAGATGCTTAATTACACCAACTAGCACATTCCAACTCTATTAAATTCCCCTTTAGAAACTGTTAGGTGGCAAATCACAAGATTTTATGGACACCCTAATACAGTAAAAAGGCAAGAGAGTTGGAATCTTATCATGGGAATAAAACCTGGTGGAAACATCCCTTGGTTGTGCTTAGGTGATTTCAATGAAATCACTCATCAAAGGGAGAAATCTGGGGCTTCTAACAGACCTTACAAACAATTGGTACAATTCAGGAATGCAGTGTCTTTCGGCAATCTATATGACCTGGGTTTTAGTGGAGATAGATTTACATGGTCCAACAATAAGGAGGGAAGACATTTTACTAAGGAGAGACTCAACAAGACATGTGGAAACATCCCTTAGCTTACTCACTTTGTAAACCATACTGTGTCTCACCTAGACTGCACTCAATCTGATCATAAACCTATCCTACTCCAGACAATAGGCCAAAGCAACATGGGAAGAAGAAAAGTATTTTCCGATTTCAATCAACTTGGACCAAGCAAGAGGCCTGTGATGACCTTATTAAGAAAGCCTGGGACTCCTCTAACAATTCTCCAAATAGGCTACACAGCATCCTACAAGGACTCAATTATTGCTAAGAAGAACTCAAGGCATGGAACAAAACTAGGAGAGGGGACCAAGGGAAACTCCTAAAAGAGAAAATTGAGCAAATAAAGCACCTACAAGAAAGGAACCAGGGTGATCTATATGAGGAAATCAAGAATGTCTAACAAGAAATCAACTCCCTTATGGATGTTGAGAACCTAAAGTGGCAACAGAAAGCAAAACAGGCCTAGCTAAAAGATGGAGATCGAAATACCAAGTATTTCCACAAGTGTTCAAGTCAAAGGAAAAAGATTAACACTATCAACAGGATACAGTCACCATCAGGCCAACTAACCCAGTGATTGAGCTGAAATATTGTATATTTTATACATTTAGAACCAATATATTTTATTTATTTTACTACATTATTATTGGTTTCGATAAAAAAAAATGTTAAAGATGAATAAATCCTAGTTGTAATTTAAATTGGTTAATAGCGTGGTTTATGCTTACTTTTAGAACTTGTGATTTAATTGAACAATTTTTCTTTATATGTACAACACATTCTTTTTATATATTCTATTCTTTTTATTTTATTTTATTTATCTTTATATGCAGTCATGGGCCAAAAGAAATGGATTTTTGAGCTTTTAAAACTCACACACACTGAGGGGCCCAATTCTTTCTTTTTGGCTTTGGACGCACAGGGACCTAAAGGAAAATTGCTTCAGTTTTGAAAGAAATTGCATGCCGCACAGGACCAGAGGAGATTTTCTTTTCATTTGTAAAGGGGAAGGGCAAGCTGCATAAAAGAAAAAAAAAAAAAAAGAATTGCTTTTCATTTAGTTCGATTCATTCACGCCGCGCTGGATATAAAGAATTTTTTGTATTGGGCATTTCATGCCGCACGGGACCTGGGGGAAATATTAGAACACATTCCTTTCATTTGGAGTTTAACGCAACAGAGAAAAAAGTTCCAGTGCTGTAGCTTGAAGAGCTCCTTTGGGGTCCAACTGCAGCTCTAGCTTTCTCCTCTACTACTCTCAATCTCCATCTATTTGGCTTGCTTTCCCTAATCTCTATTTAATTTTAGTCTGGATTTTATAGTGTATTTTTCATATTTTTAGTTTAGAATCATTTAATTTTGGATATTTCATTTTCAGTATGTTTAAGTTTGATGTCATTATTTTTCTTACTATTTTAAGCTTTCATTTAACAGTGATTACAATTGCTATAGATTATTTTGAGATTTTATTGTTTGAATATAAAGATAAATCCCAAAATCTTAATTTTGGGACTTTTCAATTTTCAGTTCGTATTTTATCAATTACTTTCTAATCTAGTTCAATTCTTGGCTTGGTTTTATTAATCTCTTAGTTTCATTGCATTTTAGTTTGATTAAAGGTTAATTAGGACTTAAATAATTTCAGTTTTATTATTTAATTTTCAGGTTAATTAATGATAATTGTTTAGCTTAGTTAATTCTTAATTGTTAATTTTAATTTGTTAGCCTTTTACATTCCATTTCGATATTCAAAAATCTAAAAATATGAATCTAGTCTATGACTAGTGCCCTTTTTATTTCCGTTGCACTCATTCATTCATTGTACATACTACCACTTTTGTTTGTAAAAATTTTTACAATTTTATATGAATTTCAATTTCAACAACTTTCCCCAAGGAGACGATCGAGGAATTTTATTCCTAATTATTACACGACATCCTCCTGTACTTGGGATATCATTTGTTCTACTCATTTTTTAATGAGTCAAGTTTTTGGCATTGTTACTGGGGATAGTTGTCTAACTTAAATTTAAACTCATTATTTTTTTATTTATTTTTTTCACTATATTATCTCTTATTACACATTTCATTCGCCATCTACTACTCAATCGCTTGAACCTTATTTATGCTCTTTAGACTGATGTTTCATGTCATGGTTGAGAGATAGTTCAAATAGGTTGCTTAGAGTTACATCGAGCATTGAGAGTATTATATACAGCTCAGAAATAGATAGCTATTATGTCTCTTCTATGAGCGAGGATATTGAAATTGAACAAACTATGGCTATACCTGCACCATACATTCTTAAAGATTATTTGTAACCCACTCGCACCACTACACTTTCATGTATTGTTTTACCTGATGATACCCCTAATTTTTCTATTAAGCATGGTATGATGTCAGTGATACCTCAGTTCCATGGGATGGATTCTGAGAGTCCTTACCAGCACCTAATAGATTTTGAATTGGCTTACACTACTTTTATTACTAGGGTCATTATTGATGAATTTATTAGATTTCGTTTATTTCCTTTCTCTTTAAAGGATAAAGTGAAGATTTGGTTTAATTTTTTGAGGCCTAATTCTTTTTCTAGTTGGTCTGATATGCAGCGTGAATTCTTACGAAAAAATTTCTTTTTCAGAGAACTCAGTTTTTGCAAGAGTAAATCAGCCAACTCAATTAGAAACCTAACGAAACTTTTCAGGCCAGTTGGAAAAATTTAAAGATTTGATAAATATCTGTCCACATCATGGTTTTGAATCTTGGAGGTTAGTGAGCTATTTTTACACCGGTCTCACTCCAGGATGCAAGCAATTTGTTCAAACAATGTGCAATGGAGAATTTTTTTAGCAAAGAACCTGATTAAGCACTATCATTTTTTGACTATCTTGCCGAGAGCGCAAAACACTGGAACACTCGGATTGATCAAGTGTCGTTAACAGCACAGCCACTAAGGGCTATTTTTGGTAGGGCAGATATGAATTTAAGGACATTGATGTTCAAACCCGAATAGCTACATTAACTAGAAGACTAAAGATCATGAAAATGGAAATAGAAAAAGTGAAAGCAATGAAAGTAGTATAGGCATGCTCTATATGCGCTGATTCGAACCATAAGAGCCAGGACTGCCCGATTATGCCAGTATTTCAGGTATGAGCAGATGCAATCAGCTAACTGGATTAACAGAGCATAGAATCAACCATTTTCCAACACATATAATCCGAAGTGGAGGAATCACCCAAATTTCTTATAGAGAAATGATTAGCCTAGCCAGTCTCCACCATCTTCACAATAGCCATTTCATCAGGGTGCTCCTCAACATCAGTATCAGCCATATCAGAGTTCTTAGAGCTATCCTTTTGTAGCGCCTCTTGAATTTCAGCCTCATGTAACTGAACAGAGTTCTCAGCCTCAATCATCTATAATAAAGTCTTTAGACGACAGTATGGCACAGATGGTCAATACACATCAGCAATTCATACAGATTCAATCCACCACAAACAATCAGAACATTCAGGCCATAAATGAGTTGCATGTCACCATTAATAAGATGAGCACGACATTAAGCACTCTAGAGAAAGGGAAATTTCTAGCACAGCCTAGCCTAATCCTTAAGTATACAGGCAATAATAACAGCAAGTGCATAATGTCTCAGGGGACGTTATTGAGACAGCGAAAGCAGTTCTTACTTTGAGAAGTAGAAAGGAAGTTCCCCAACTTGAAATGACCATGGATAGACAGGTAGTTGGTTCAAAACCTGAAGACGTAACAGAAACTTATGAAGATGAGATAGAACCAGAGGAAGTGAGGCTAGAGTCAAAAAAGCCTGTGAGTGGAGAGGCCGAAACTAGTAAGGGATACCAACTTGTAGTTCCCTATCCTCAGAAATTGGTAGCTGGCCAAAAGAACAAATATTACACTGAGATTCAAGAGATTTTCAAGTAAGTAAAGATTAATATTCCACTCCTGGATGCCATACAACAAGTGCCTTCATATGCAAATTTTTTGAAGGACTTGTGCATAGTGAAGAGGAAGCTGAATGTGAAGAAGAAAGCCTTCCTAACAGAACAAGTTATTGCACTGATATTGAGTGAGACTCTTTAGCAGTTTGGAGATCCCGGCTCTCCCCACATTTCCATTATGATTGGTGAGTCACACATTGGGAGAGCTCTACTTGATCTAGAGAGTAGTGTGAACTTGCTACCATTCTCAGTGTATGAGGAGTTGAGATTGGGTGAGCTGAAAAAGATCTCCATAATGCTACAGTTGGCTGACAGATCAGTTAAAGTGCACGAAGGGTATAGTTGAAGATGTGCTGGTCCAGGTAGACAAATTTTACTACCCAGTGGATTTTGTAGTTCTTGATATGCAGCAGTCAGTCTCCACTATTCACCATTCCCCTGTCATCCTTAGACACCCATTCCTTGTTACTTCCAATGCACTTATCATTGTCAAACTGGAGTACTGAATCTCACTTTCGAGAATATGACATTGGAGATGAATGTGTTCGACGCTTGCAAGATGCCTAGTGGATGCGACGATTCAGATATGCATGCTGTTGATATGGTGTATGATTTTGACGTTTTAGAGTTGTTAGCAGTATTTGATTCCAAGAGAGCATCTGAGGATGGCTTTCCTGAGCAGTCTGAGATTCTTGTTGAGACAATTCCTACATCATTAGAGTTTATAGAATTAGATGGGCAGTTGATAGAGACAACTGGATCTCTTTAGTTATCAAATGTGAGTTACACGAGTAATTGACGTAGGCTAGTCTTTGAAGCTCTTGATTTACCAGGAGCCATGAAGTCATCAGAAGAAGAAATCCCAATACTAGAGTTGAAGCCGCTACCCGAGAACTTGAAGTATATTTTTCTGGGCCCAATTGAGTATACATTTCCAATGGTTATTTCTTCTCAGCTCACTTTGAAGTAGGAAGCAGAATTATTAACAGTGTTGGGACATCATCGATGAGCAATAGACAGGACAATTGTAGACATCAAAGGTATTAACCCTTCAATTTGTACCCACAACTTTTTTGTAGAACGAGATGCGAGACCAGTTCGTGATGCACAGCTGAGGTTAAATCCTATCATGAAGGAGGTGGTGAAGAATGAAGTGCTGAAATTGTTAGCTATGGGTATCATCTATCCTATCTCTAACAGCAAGTGGGTAAGTCCGACATAGGTATTCCAAAAAAAATCTGGTTTAACTGTTATTGAAAATGCTAATGGTGAATTGATCTCGACTAGGAAGGTAACGGACTGGAGAATGTGTATTGACTACTGAAAGTTGAATTCAATCAATCGAAAAGATCACTTTTCATTACCTTTCCTAGATCAAATTTTAGAAAAAAGTATCTGGTAATGCTTTTTATTATTTTTTGGATCGTTTTTTTGGTTATTATCAAATTGCCTTAACATCAGAGGATCAAGAGAAGACCACATTCACTTGCCCCTTTGGTACTTTTGCTTTAAGAAGAATGCCATTTGGTTTACGTAATGCACCTGATACTTTTCAGCGCTATATGATGAATATTTTTTCTGATATGCTTGATGACATGTGTGAGGTTTTTATGGATGATTTTTCCATGTTTGGTAAATTTTTTGATGTCTGTTTAAAAAATCTTGCTGCTGTGTTGAAAAGATGTGAAGAGAAGAATTTATTGCTAAATTGGGAGAATTGTCAGTTTATGGTCACTAGTGGTTTTGTACTTAGACATTTAGTTTTTTAATGCGGCATAGAGGTTGACAAGGCCAAGATAGAATTAATATCTCAACTGCTTATTCCTAAGACAGTGAAAGATATTTGTTCTTTTCTTGGTCACACTGGCTTCTATCGACGTTTCATTCAAGGCTTTAGTAGTATTGCAAAATCATTGTGTACTTTGTTGCAAAATTATACTACTTTTATTTGGACTAATGAGTGTCAATATGCTTTTCAGACCCTGAAGAAATACTTAATAGTTGCACCTATTATACAAACTCCTCGATGGGCCTTGCCATTTGAAATTATGACTGACGCTAGTGATTTGGCTCTTGGTGTCATTCTTGGCCAAGGACTGGACAATAAGCTTTCGATCATTTATTATGCAAGTCATACTTTGAATGATGCATAGAAAAATTACACCACCACCGAGAAGGAGTTATTAGCTGTTGTATTTGCTTCAGATAAATTTCGTTCTTAGATTATTGGGTCTCATGTTATCATTTTTACTGACCATTCTGCTCTTAAGTATTTGTTGGCAAAGAAGGATGCTAAACCCAGGTTAATTCGTTGGATCTTTTTACTCTAAGAATTTGACATCACTATTCGGGATAAGAAGATAGTCGAGAATGTGGTAGCCGATCACTTGTCATGATTGCAGCTACCTAATGTGTCTACATCCATTCATCCCTTGAATGAAAATTTTCTTAATGAGCATCTTTTTGCAGTATCACGCGCTCCATGGTTCACAGACATTGTGAATTACCTTGTCACTGACTGGATGCCAGAGTACTGGACAGTTAAGGACAAGCGTAAGTTCCTTGCAGTGGTACGATTTTATTACTTCGACACTCCTTATCTTTTTAAATATTGTGCTAATTAGTTGTGCTAATTAGTTGGTGCGTCGATATATTCCTGATGATGAGTTTACTTCTATTTTTCACTTTTGCCATACTGGGGCTTGTGGAGGCCATTTTGTAGTTAAGAAAACTATCACCAAAATTTTACAAAATGGACTCTACTGGCCTACAATTTTTAAAGATGCGGAGTCTTTTTGCAAGGTATGTGAGCCTTGTCAGAAACTTGAAAAAATCACAGTACATAACATGATACCCCTTTCTCTTATTCTTACACTTGAGCTATTTGATTGTTGGGGGATTGACTTTATAGGACCATTCCCAAATTCATTTGGGAATTCTTATATTTTAGTTGTTGTGGATTATTTTTCAAAATGGGAAGAGGCCATACCTTGTAGAAAAAATGATCATAAGGTTGTCATCCATTTCTTGAAAGAATTGTTTGCAAGTTTTGGCATATCCAAGGCGATCATTAGTGATAGGGGTTCACATTTTTGTAACAAACTTTTTTAAAAACTTATGCAGAAATATGGAATGACTCACAAAGTCTCTACTTCATATCACCCCCAGACTAATGGTCAAGCTGAGTTGGCCAATAAAGAGATCAAACTTATTCTTGAATAAACAGTCTGTCTCACTCGAAAAGATTGGTCTGAAAAACTGGTTGATGCTCTCTAGGCTTATAGGACTGCATTCAAAACTAACTTAGGGATGTCACCTTATAAATTGGTTTATGGTCGAGCTTGTCATTTACCTATTGAGATTCAGCATCGTGTTTTATGAGCTATTAAGCAAATTAAATTTTCACTTGATACTACCAAAGATTTAAGAAAGTTGCAAATTTCGGAGCTTGATGAAGCAAGGAGGGAGGCTTACGACAATTCTCACTTGGCAAATGAGAGAATGAAGACTGTGCATGACAAGAAGATCCATTATAAATATCTTGTCCCTGGTCAGAAAGTGTTCCTCTATAATTCTAAACTATATCTTTTTCCCAGGAAGCTGAAATTCCAATGGAGTGAGCCTTACATTGTAAAAGAGGTTCATCCTCATGGGGTGGTAGACATTCTCAATCCGAAGAATGGCAACAGTTTCATTGTTAATGGACAACGTCTAAAGCCGTTTATAACTACCTTTGATCCAAACAAAGAGATCTTGCTTGTGCAAGACCCCGGGAATATTTTTATTTTGATTTATTTATTTCTTCCCTTTACAACCTTCTTTAATTGCATTTTATCTTTTATTTATATTTGTTGTTTTGCTTTCATTTTATATCACATGATTGGTTGTTTATGCTGTTTACTTATTCTTATGCACTTTGTTTCCTTTTGTTCGATTCATTAAGGACCATGTCTCTCACTAATTGGGGGTAGCATGTGTGCACAGATTTTTTAAAAAAAAAAATTGTATTAATATGATGTGCATTGATACATATATGATTGACACACATTTTATTCCTAGTATTTTGTGAAATATGAACACCTTGGTGGAGTGGTTGAGTAGAATTATTTTGTGAAAATTTATTTTCAAGTCTGAGCATAGAGAATGATCTCTGATGTATCATATTTTGTTTATTCATGGTTTGAAACACCGAGTTATTGAGATGAGACTTGGTAACATTTATATAGAATGAAAGGAAAAATTTGAAGGACATTTTGCACATGCTTATATCTGTAGTGTTCATCATTTACTGTCCATTAATTTAACTATGGAGAAGTAAACTACAAGACTACCTAGCCATGTTAAAAAAATAAAAAATAAAAAGAGGAAAAAAAGAATGAAAGAAAAAAGAAAAAAAGAAAAAAATGGATTCGAAAAGAATCGAGAAAAGAAGAATAAGAAGAATAAGAAGAAAATAAAGACAGTTTAGTGAACTTTCCTAAGTAAAGGGTTAGAAACAGTCACTCTAACTTTGGGAGCTGAGTGTTCAACTTTTAAATAGAGTTGGCGCTTGGGCTTTGAGGTAGTTAGAATCAGCAAGGATTAATATTAATGTTGAAAAATCCTATGATAAATCATGGCCAGTAATGAGGAATACACAACCATGTAGCAGCTACCCACACATCTTAGTTCTGAGACATTTTTCCTAATTCTATGTGAATGATTTTTGAGACAGTCTTGGTGGGTATCGTTTCTGAGGTTGAGTAGTCATGGATCACCTTTTGTGAGAATTCAAAATTGTGTTTGATTGCTTTTATTTGGATTTCGATCTTGATGCAATGTTCATCTCAACTAGTTTTTACTATTTAGCTTAAGGATTAGTAAAACGCTAGTTGAGGGTGTGATTGTGCTGAAATATTGCATATTTTATACATTTAGAATCAATATATTTTATTTATTTTATTACATTATTATTGGTTCAAATGAAAAAATAATGTTTAAAATGAATAAATACGAGTTATGATTTAAATTGGTTAGTAGCATGATTTATGTTTAATTTTAGAACTTATGATTTAATTGAACAATTTTTCTTTATATGCACAACACATATTTTTTTTATATATTCTATTCTCTTTATTTTATTTTATTTATCTTTATATGCAGTCATGGGCCAAAAGAAATGGAGTTTTGAGCTTTTAAAACTCACACACATTGAGGGGCCCGATTCTTTCTTTTTGGCTTTGGACGCATAGGGACCTAAAGGGAAATTCCTTTGGTTTTGAAAGAAATTGCATGCCGCATAGGACCAGATGAGATTTTCTTTTCATTCGTAAAGGGGAAGGGCATGCTGCATGAAAAAAAAAAAAAAAAAGAATTGCTTTTCATTTAGTCCGATTCATTCACGCTGTACAGGATATAAATGATTTTTCGTATTCGGCATTTCACGCCGCACAAGACCTGGGGGAAATATTAGAACACAATCTTTTCATTTTGGGTTTAATGCAATAGAGAAAAAAGTTCCAGAGCTGCAGCTTGAAGAGCTCATTTGGGTCCAACTACCACTCCAGTTTTCTCCTTTACTGCTTTCCATTTCCATCCATTTGGCTTACTCTTTTATTTCCTTAATCTCTATTTAATTTTAGTTTGGATTTTATAGTGTATTTTTGAGATTTTTAGTTTAGAATCATTTGATTTTAGATATTTTATTTTCAGTATGTTTAATTTTGATGTCATTATTTTTCTTACTCTTTTAAGCTTTCATTTAATAGTGATTACAATTGCTATGGATTGATTTTGAGAATTTATTATTTGAATACAAAGATAAACCTCAGAATCTTGATTTTGGGGCTTTTTAATTTTCAGCTCGTATTTTATCAATTACTTTATAATCTAGTTCAATTCTTGGTTTAGTTTTATTAATCTCTTAGTTCCATTGCATTTTAGTTTGATTAAAGGTTAATTATGACTTAAATCATTTCAATTTTATTATTTAATTTTCAGGTTAATTAATGATGATTGTTTAGCTTAGTTGATTCTTAATTGTTAATTTCAATTTGTTAATCTTTTACATTTCATTTCGACATTCAAAAATCTAAAAATATGAATCTAATCTATGACTAGTGCTCTTTTTATTTCGGTTGCACTTTTCTATTCATTGTACATACCACCACTTTTATTTGTAAAACTTTTCACCATTTTATACTTGTTTGAATTTAAACAATTTTTCCTAAGAAGACGATCTAGAAATTTTCTTCATAATTATTACACTACATCCTTCTGCACTTGGGAAAGCATTTTTGTTACTCATTTTTAAGTGAGTCAAGTTTTTGCCCAAGATCCTCATACTATATGCCATGTTCTTCAGGACTTCTTCAAAGACCTTTTTACTTTTTCCCACCCACAGGTATAGAGGATTGCCTAAACCCCATGCAGAAAGTCATTACAAAAGAAATGTACTCTGCACTCTCAGTAGCCTTCACTACAACAGATATCAAGGAGGCCATTTTTAGCATGAATCCCCTCAGATCCCCTGGGCCTAATGGCTTCCTTGCCTTGTTTTTTCAAAAATATTGTGAGACAGTGGGCAATCAAGTCTGCAAGGCAACCCTTGAAGTCCTAAATGGTGGTAAATGGGACAACAAACTCAATGAAACCCTCATAGCCCTCATCCCAATGAAGTCGAATCCTACAACAGTCACAAACTTCAGACCTATAAGTTTATATAATGTTCTTTATAAGATCATTGCTAAAACTTTGGCAAATAGGTTGAAGAAAATCTTAGCCAGCATCATCTCCCCCACTCAAACAACACTTGTGCATGGAAGGCTTATCACAGATAACATCATTGTAGCCTTCAAATCCCTACATACAATGAAAGCCAAGTTGAAAGGAAGGGAAGGATACATGGCTCTAGAACTATACATGAGTAAAGCCTATGACAGGATTGAATGGATTTTTTTGAAATCTGTCATGAAGAAAATGGGATTTCCAGCAGCTTGTATAAAGCTTATTATGAAGTATGTTTCCTCAGTCTCTTACTCCCTCATTATAAATGGAGAGTCACAGCCTTTTTTCTGCCCTGCTAGAGGTATAAGGTAAGGAGATCCCCTCTCCCCTTACCTCTTTATATTGTGCACAGAAGCCCTTAGTTGCCTTTTAAACCATGCTAAGCAAAACATATTGATTACATGATTACCAATCAGAAAACAACATCTGCATATTAACCACCTATTTTTTACATATGACTCCCTTCTTTTTTGCAAGGCTAACTCCATTGAGTCGAGCCAACTCTATTCCCTGTTGGAATCCTATGAGAGAGCCTCTGGTCAGAGACTAAACAAGGACAAGACTTCCATCTTTTTCAACTCAAACACTAGAGAACAGACTAGGAATATAGTCATAAGCATTGTTGGGATTCATGGAACTAAATCTTATGAGAAATACTTGGGTTTGCCAGCCCTTGTAGGAAGGTCCAGGTCCCAGTCCTTCAAGGGCATCTTAGATAGAGTTCAGGCAAAACTAAGCAGTTGGAAAACTAAGCTCCTCTCTCAGGCAGGTAAGGAGACCCTTATCAAGGCAGTCATCTAGGCCATTCCAACCTATTGTATGGGAATTTTCAAGTTGCCGATATAGCTGCTTAATGAGCTTAACAAACAAGTAAGAGGCTTCTGGTGGGGACAACAATCACAGGAGCACAGGATTCACTGGGTGCCATGGAAACAGATGATAAAATCTAAGAAAACAAGAGGTCTAGTCCTAAGGGATTTTGAGAATATCAATAGTGCCCTCCTTGCAAAACAATGCTGGAAGATCATATCTACCCCCAACTCCCTTGCTACTAGGGTACTTAAAGAGAAATACTTCAAACAAAGTTATTTCCTAAGTGCAAAAAGTGGGCATAATGCCTCTTTTCTACGGTAGAGCTTTGTCTCTGCAAAACCTTCGCTAAAAGAAGGACTAATTTAGCATGTTGGTGATGAAGAAACAATAGAGATATGGAATGACAAGTGATTCCCTTAGAAATCAACTTATAAACCACAAAGTTCAATCAGATTCCTCCCTTCAGACTCAAAGGTTGCTATGTTCATTTACAAGCCCCCTAACCAGTGGAACTACCCATTGATTGAAGCTATCTTTGATAGCACTGAAGCTAAGTTACTCAAAAGAATCCCCCTCAGCCCTTACCCCACCCCTAACAGAATGATATGGAGATGCACCACTACTGGCACATTCACTGTCAAATCAACCTACTACCTTAAATCTTAGATGGAAAAACAAAAACATGGTCAATCCTCTGAAGCCATAACTGAAGTTGTGCCCTGGTCATACATCTGGCAACTTAAGATCCCAAATGCAACCAAGACTTTCTTGTGGAGGGCCGGCCTAGATGCCGTCCCCACCAAAGTAAAACTCCACCAGAGAAAGGCTGCTGCTAATGAATCCTACCCCATATGCAAGCTCAACCTTGAAACAGTTGAGCATGTTCTATGGAATTGCCCTTCTGCCTAAGATGTATAGAGCCAAAGTAGAAAGGAGATCCAAAAAACCAACTTGCCTTGTCAGTCATTTAGGACCCTGCTGGAACTTCTACTTGAAACTTTAGAAGAAGAGGAGATGATGGAGTTTGCTTTCATTGCCTGGAAAATTTGAAAAAGAAGAAATGAGTTGATTTTTAGCAACATTTTCACTCACCCAAATTCCATCATCCAAACAGTCAAACAGCTTGATGAGTGTGCGAAAGTGCACTCTATATACCCTATTATTGGACTAAAATGCTAAAATGTGAATAGAAATCATAGGAATTAATGTGTATTCTTAAATTGAATTTCTATTTACGTTGGGATACTCCTAAGCAGTTTTTTTATGTCTAATTTCAGAGTTTATAAAAGAGCAAGTCAAGCCCAGTCAAATTCAAATGAGGACATTCATGGGGTTTGAGAGCAATTTGGAAGAAAAGAAAAAGAAAAAAATCACAAAATAAAACCACAAGAAGTCCAAGTCCGAAATTCGCTAGGAGACAGTCTGGACATACTTTAGTGTTTTGACTATATCTTTTTACTCATATATCGATTTGATGCGATTCTTGATGCATTGGAAAGATATCTTAAAGGTCTATAACTTTATCTCTAATAAGGATTTCCAAATTCGAACTCCTGAAGGCTGTACGTAGCTGTCAAGATAAGTCCTAAAATTTAGGCGATTTTTTTATGCGGAAATCAAGAGGACATTAGGGTTTCTTTCTTACCCTATATAAGCATATCATTAGCACGAAATGGAAGAGGCACAAGAGGCAGATCTGAAGAGAGGAGAAAATCACTTCCATGGCCACCGTTCGCTTCAGTTTTCTCTGGAGATTTTTGTTGTCCATTATATTTATGGGTAACTAAATTCTCAAGTAGGGTTAGGGATAAACTTGCACATTAGATGGTATTTCTAATTTATTCTTAATTCATGTATTTGATTTTCAATTACTAAAACTCTTTTGTTTTATCATTCTCAATTCATCGTTGATGTTTTCTTCTCCGAATAATCATAGAATTTATTGTGTTTATGGATTCAATCATGCTTTTTCTATTGAATGGATTAGTTCTTTGATTATGTTTGGATCAATTATTTATCTATATTGATTTAGTTTTTTGCTGCAATATCGCTTCCTGAGTATATTGTCGTCATTGGATTTTATCAATATGGGTAGTAATTCACGTTTTTTAAAAGTGGTGAATGTTTTTTCAAAGGGTTACATTTGATTTAAGTCTGGTTTATAAATCTAAACCTTCCGATTGGGAATTGCGGGAATTGAGTTCCTAATTGAGTTATCCAATGAATTAAGAATAATTAAAATATCAGATTTGTGCAAGGGATTCCCGACGCTTTACTGTTTGTTAAATTTGAGTACTTTTTCTGTTAATCACTTTGCTTCACTTGAATTTACATTTAAAATTAATCTTTGTTCTGTATTACTTATTTAATATTTTTTCTTTAGTTTCTTTGTTCCTCTTGCTATTCTTTTAATTTGTCTCCCTGTGGAATCGACACCCCAAAGCTGTGCTACAACTACCGCGTTATTCTTTGGGCGTAATCAAATTTTGGCGCCGTTGCCGAGGAGATGGTAGAAGAATTGTGAGATAGTTTTCATTTCCAACAGTTCGTAAAGGCGGTAACTTCGTTCCCTCTTTTAGCTTGCTGCATCTTTTTTTTATTTTCTTTTACTTTTTGTAGTTTTTTTTAGTGTTGCGTTTTTCTCTACCTTGCATGCACAGGTATAGAGACACCTTGGGTCGGTTTGCTTGTAGACCTGTGTTAGAGTCAGAGTTTAATTTTTCTGATCATTTGTTTGATAATTCTTCTAATTTTGAGAAAATGAGTGAACACGAAGATCAACCCACTAGAACCCTTCAGGATTACCTCCACCCTACACGCACAGCCACACCATCATGCATCATGTTTCCAGCTAATATTCGCCAATTGGATTTTAAAACAGGGATGATACAGTTACTCCCTCCTTTTCATGGCTTAGAAAATGAAAATCCATATGTGCACATTAGGAAGTTTGAGGAAGTAGTTGCGACTTTTCATAGTCAAAATGCAACTGATGACATTGTGAGACTTAAGTTCTTTCCTTTCTCTTTGAAGGACAGAGCTAAGAGTTGGCTATACTCATTGAGACCACGATCTATTGGGTCATGGAATGAGATGACTCAGGTCTTCTTTAATAAATACTTTCCCCAACATAAGACCAATGCTTTAAAAAGGCAAATCTCCACCTTTGTACAAAAGGACAGTGAGACTTTGTATCAGTCTTGGAAGAGATTTAAGGAGCTATTGACTATGTGTCCTCATCATGGATATGAGAATTGGCGCTTAGTGAGAGTTATTTTTATGAGGGACTTACACCTAGAGAGCGTCAATTTGTAGAGATGATGTGTAATGGTGAGTTCTTACAGAAAGATCTTGATGAGGCCATAGAATACCTCAATGAGCTTGCTGAAAAAGCTCACACTTGGACTGGACCTAGTGCTACTGAGAGCACAAATAGGTCACGACCTGCAAGAAACCTAAATGGTGGTGGAATTTACCATCTCAAGGAAGAAGATAACCTAAAGGCTAAGGTTGAGATGCTCACTAGGGAGCTAGAGGTGTTGAAGAATAAAGACTTAAAGCCAACACACGTGGCTAATCATGCAGAGTCTTTTGGACGGTGTTTTGTGTGTGGTAGGGTAGATCACCTTGCCCAAGAGTGTTCCACATTTGCTGAGATGAGAGGGATGTATGAGGAACAATGTAATGCCTTAGGTATGTACATGAAGCCTGTTGCACCTTTCTCTGATACCTACAATCTTGGGTGGCTTAATCACCCCAATTTTAGCTGGAAGTCTAAAAACCAGCCGCCTGCACAACCCCCTAGATCATATCCTGCACTATATCATGCACCTTCATCTTCTAGGAGTCCTTTAGAAGACATTTTGCATGCTTTTATTGAGGCACAGAGTAAAACTAATCAAAAGTTTGAATCTTTAATTATGCAGGTTGTTGAAGAAAACAAAGAGATAAAGAGTCATATATCCAAGATAATGAGCTCCTTGAGTGTGAATGAGCGTGGCAAGTTTCCTTCTCAAGCTCAATCCGCACCCCAAGGTCAGCATATGGCACAAAAAAATTTAAAGGAAGTGAATGCCATTATGACAAGAAGTGGTAAGTCCTTACACATCCCAACAACTGATAAGCAAGAGGATGTTGAAGATGAACAAAGCAATGATAGCACCGAGTTCCCCAAGGATGCCGAGGTAATCAAGAGTCCAGTTAAGGTACCATTTCCTCAAGCTTTAAAATCTGGTATGCGAACTTTGGATCCTAGTAATGAAATCTTGGAGACCTCAGGCAGGTAAAGATTAACCTTCCTCTTTTGCATGTTATTAAACAAGTTCCCACTTATGCAAAAGTTCTTAAAAATTTGTGTACAGTTAAGAGGAAGCACCATGTTAAGAAGACAACATTTCTGACAGAGCAAGTTAGTGCTCTAATTGAACAGCGAATTCCTCCTAAGTACAAGGATCCTGGTTGTCTAACCATTGCATGTAATATTGGGAATCATGAGTTTGGGCAAGCCTTGCTAGCTCTAGGAGCTAGTGTTAATTTGATGCCTTATTCCATTTATTTGCAGCTTGGTTTGGGTAAAATTAAGCCTACTTCTGTCGTGTTTCAGTTGGCTGATCGTTCAGTTAAGAAACCGAGAGGGATAGTTGAGGATGTTTTGATCCAAATTGACAAGTTTTATTATCCTGTTGATTTCTTAATTTTGGACACTCAATCAGTTGTTGAGTCTAACTCTAAAGTTCCTCTCATATTAGGTAGACCTTTCCTTGCTACGGCTAATGCACTTATAAATTGCAGGAATGGGTTGATGAAATTATCTTTTGGAAACATGACCATGGAGGTCAACATTTTCCATATTGAGAAGCAACCAACAGATGACGAGTGCCACCAAACGTATATGATTGATGCACTCATAGACAAGGGAGTTCACACAACTCATGATTTTGATCCCCTTGAATATTCCCTTGTGAATTCTGAGTTTAATACATCTGTTAGTGATTCATCTGATGTTATTGATATTTGTGCTGTTTTTTATGAAACTCAGGATTATGGTACACAGGTTTGGCAACAGAAATTTGAGGAGTTGCCTAAGAAATGTGGAAAACAGATTCCTGTAAGTATGAAAGAACCAAGAGTTAAATTGAAATATTTGCCTAAGTCTAAAGTCTATAAGGTTAAAATGAAAGCGTTTCATGATAAAAATATTCTTAGGAAGAGGTTTAAACCTAATGACCGAATATGCTTATATGATTTTGGATCTCACAAGCACAAAGGAAAACTTCGGTTTAGGTGGACTGACCCATTTCTAGTGAAAAATATTTTTGTAAATGGGGTGGTAGAAATAGAAGATCCTAAGGATGGTCGGATCTTTAAAGTAAATGGTCAACGCCTTAAAATATTAATTAATAGGCAAGTTCCGGAAGTGGAAGACATTCCACTTGTGGATCCAGTCTATCAACCTTGACCACACCACCAAGGTATGTGTTTCTTTATTTATTTTGTTTTGCTTTGTTTTGTTTTTGTTTTTTCTTATTTTCTTTCTTATCATTTTTGTTTGCTGTTGTTTTCTTTGTTTTTGATTGCAGGATAGTTTCATTTCGTCATTTCAGATTACCATCTTTGGTGTTTAGGGAGCTACCCACATCACTCATCAGGTGTATTCTACCATTTTCAGTTACTCCCCATTCAATTTTGATTCTTAAACATTGAGGACAATGTTTCATTTAAGTTGGAGGGTGGTGGTGCAAATTCAGTTTTTAAAATGCTTGTTGGAACTCTGTGGCATATTTTCATGTGTCAATTTTTTTTAATTTGCATCACATGTGCATCATTTTCACATGTGTACTCATTCTCATTCATAGCAATCTTCGTGAATTCACCAAACCCACCAGATCATTTTTTGCTAAAACATTCACAGAATCCTTAATGCACTTATCCAAGTTTTGTGGTAAGATGGTGGTTTGACACATGTAGCTAGAGAACTCTTTTGCTTAAGTTTTCATGTGAGTTTGGAGAGGATTGAGAGCATACAAATGCAGTAAATTGTGATAAGCGTTTATTGATCTGTTGAATTGGGCACTTCTTTTGAGAATATCATTACATGGTTTGCAGTACAATGGTGGATATACTTAGAATATGACGAAGGTCAACTTAGGATTAACGTTTGAGCCTTTCAAGCTATCTTTTCCATCATAGACCCCTAGTAGCCAACTTTGAGCCAATAAAACACTTGTAGTTTTTTCTTTTCATATGCCCATATCATCCATGCCTCTCCACATTGGAGTATAACCTATACACAGATTTTCTTGCCCTTTTTACTTCCAAGTGTATACTAGGTGTGGAATTTGTATTTTCTTTCTTTAATTTTATCATTTTCAATTAAAAAAAAAGAGAAGAAGAAGACGACGGAAAAAAAGAGAAGAGTACAAGTTGCAAAGTGTTCAATTGAGTGAGCTCCAAAAAAAAAAGTTGGTATAGATGGAAAGAATACAAAAGTGGCATGTGTTTGTCCATCAAATTGTTGGAAAAAAAAAAGAAGGAAGAAGAAGGAAAAGCATTATTATTTGATGATCTGAAAAGTTTGAGAGTATATTAAGTGAGAAGTGTGGTCTATTGAGATATTTAATAAAATTCCATTTGTATGTACTTGGAAGTTTTTGAATCCCTTTCATCCTTTTTTTTCATATAACCCCAAAACCAAGCCACATTACAACCTTTTGTGTTGACCATTCTGATCCTAAATAAGCTGTTGAAAAGATTGATGAAAGTCTCATTTGTTAGTGTTCTTGTCATAAGATCAATGTTTGCTTGTTGCTTGTACATAATTGCCTAATTTTTCATGAGTGTATATACACCCATTGTCAACTCCATAGAGAGAGCCCTTACACGAAACACTATTATACCCGTGAGTTATGAAGTTGAACATTTTGCTTAAGATGTTCTTGATGTTGCATGTGTCAAGGTTAGTGGTACGATAGTTATGGCTTGGAGAACACACACACACTCTGTGGATTGCTATAGGTGGATTGATCTTGATGGGTTATTGGATTCCTTAAATTGTTTTAATATGTGAATCTGGAAAGTGTGACTTGATGACTTTTATGTGTGATTTTCTTTGGTCTCTTTCGTTGTTTTGACATGAAAATTGCTAGGGACTAGCAAGGAGTAAGTTGGGGGGTGTGATGAGTGTGCGAAAGTGCACTCTACATACCCTATTATTGGACTAAAATGTTAAAATGTGAATAGAAATCATAGGAATTAATGTGTATTCTTAAATTGAATTTCTATTTACGTTGGGATACTCCTAAGCAGTTTTTTTATGTCTAATTTCAGAGTTTATAAAAGAGCAAGTCAAACCCAGTCAAATTCAAAAGAGGACATTCATGGAGTTTGAGAGCAATTTGGAAGAAAAGAAAAAGAAAAAAATCACAAAATGAAACCACAAGAAGTCCAAGTCCGAAATTCGCTAGGAGATAGTCTGGACATACTTTAGTGTTTTGACTGTATCTTTTTACTCATATATTGAATTGATGCGATTCTTGATGCATTGGAAAGATATCTTAAAGGGCTATAACTTTGTCTCTAATAAAGATTTCCAAATTCGAACTCCTGAAGGCTGTACGTGGCTGCCAAGATAAGTCCTAAAATTTAGGCGATTTTTTTATGCGGAAATCAAGAGGACATTAGGGTTTCTTTCTTACCCTATATAAGCATATCATTAGCACTAAATGGAAGAGAGGAAGAGGCACAAGAGGCAGATCTGAAGAGAGGAGAAAATCACTTCCATGGCCACCGTTCACTTCAGTTTTCTCTGGAGATTTTTGTTGTCCATTATATTTATGGGTAACTAAATTCTCAAGTAGGGTTAGGGATAAACTTGCACATTAGATGGTATTTCTAATTTATTCTTAATTCATGTATTTGATTTTCAATTGCTAAAACTCTTTTGTTTTATCATTCTCAATTCATCGTTGATGTTTTCTTCTCCGAATAATCATAGAATTTATTGTGTTTATGGATTCAGTCATGCTTTTTCTATTG
Organism: Carya illinoinensis; assembly: GCF_018687715.1. Classification (NCBI taxonomy): domain Eukaryota; kingdom Viridiplantae; phylum Streptophyta; class Magnoliopsida; order Fagales; family Juglandaceae; genus Carya; species Carya illinoinensis. The sequence continues at coordinate 23,340,141 of NC_056756.1, read as the reverse complement.
AATGGATTAGTTCTTTGATTATGTTTGGATCAATTATTTATCTATATTGATTTAGTTTTTTGCTGCAATATCACTTTTTGAGTATATTGTCTTCATTGGATTTTATCAATAAGGGTAGTAATTCACGTTTTTTAAAAGTGGTGAATGTTTTTTCAAAGGGTTATATTTAATTTAAGTCTGGTTTATAAATCTATACCTTCCGATTGGGAATTGCGGGAATTGAGTTCCTAATTGAGTTATCCAATGAATTAAGAATAATTAAAATATCAGATTTGTGCAAGGGATTCCCGACGCTCTACTGTTTGTTAAATTTGAGTACTTTTTCTGTTAATCACTTTACTTCACTTGAATTTACATTTAAAATTAATCTTTGTTCTCTATTACTTATTTAATATTTTTTCTTTAGTTTCTTTGTTCCTCTTGCTATTCTTTTAATTTGTCTCCCTGTGGAATCGACACCCCAAAGTTGTGCTACAACTACCGCGTTATTCTTTGAGCGTAATCACAGCTCGTTGAAGATATCCACCAGACCTACTAACTAGTTCAGAAGTGCTCTATTGTCTCCAATGCTCACTCTAATTAGGAAGCTCCCCCACAAGGGAAATTGAAACTAAACTGGGATGCTCGCCTGGACAAAACAAACTGTGAGGTGAGAGTTGGGGTTGTCATATGTGACTGGGAAGGGAAGCTGCTAGGCACCCTGAGAATGAATCATACCCCCTTCCTTGACCCTTTTCTAGCTGAAGCATTTGCTACATTCCCTGCTAGCCACCCTGAGAATGAATCATACCCTCTTCCTTGACCCTTATCTAGTTGAAGCTTTTGCTACATTCTAAGCATCTTTGTTCTTAAAATCACTAGGGTTGTAGGATGTGATTATGGAGGGTGATTCTTTGCAAGTAGTTAACTACCTCAAGTCCCCAATAGATACAGAATCTTATGTAGGCTTACTGATCAGAGACACAAAGGCCACGCTAGACTCCTCCACTAGCTAGACAGCCAGACATACTAGGAGAGCTTGTAACTCTATAGCTCACACTCTATTTCAAAATGCTCTAAGTATTAGTAATAGCATTACTTATGTGGATACTGTATCCAAACTTTGTTATAAGTTAATGACAATACAAGTTCTCTAAAAGGAAAAAAAAAAAAAAATTGGACAATTCTAGAGTTCCGCTTTTTATCTTCCGGATTTTAAGCCATTTATGAAATTATTTGTTTATTTACAGCCTTGCATATGACCAAAGCACCCCTACAATAACGAATATTCTGTCCTTGGTCCGGTCCACACACTGAGCATTTCAAGAACTAAACCCAAAAAGTGAACGAGTGACAACAAACAACTAAAAACCTCTATTCAAATGCGTGTGGAATCAGACACTTCGTTCTCTCATTCAGTCATCGCACACAAAAAGTCACCACTCACCGGAACCCTTACAAACCCTAGATCTTGTTCCTTCACGCTATACAAAATGAACTCCCTGATCTGCACGTAGCTGTCACTGTACGCTCAAAAACAGTCACTAATTTCACGTATCCCATTTTCAGATCCGGGCTTTTCACCCCCCCACAATAATCCATTAGCTCCCTATTGGGATTTTCGCATATTTCCGTTCCACCTCTTCCAATCCGATCGGTTCGATAAAAATATCAAAACCCAGTTCAAGAATTGCGTTACCTTCTGTTTACCATTTGTTTTAGAGTTTATTAATTTTATAAATATTACTGGCCTAAGTCGTTTTTTCCCCTATATTTGATATTTAATTTTATCGGATTAACGCGTCTTTCTAGGCTTTGGTGCGAGCAGTACTGAGCATGCGGTATATGTGATAGTTGTGAATTTTGGATTATTTGTTCTCATGGCAATGCCATCGGGAAATGTGGTTTTATCGGACAAAATGCAATTTCCTAGCGGTGGCAGCGGGGTTATCGGTGGTTCTGGTGGTGGTGGAGGCGCGGGTGAGATCCACCAGCACTACCACCGACAGTCCTTCCCTGATGAGCGGGATGGGTTTATCTCGTGGCTGCGTGGCGAATTTGCCGCTGCCAATGCGATAATTGACTCCTTGTGTCACCATATCCGCGCCGTTGGTGAGCCGGGCGAGTACGATAATGTTATAGTATGTATTCAGCAGAGGCGGTGTAATTGGAACCCGGTGCTACATCTGCAGCAGTACTTTTCGGTGGCTGAAGTTATATACGCGCTGCAACAAGTGGCGTGGAGGAGGCAGCAGCGATACATGGAGCCATTTAAGTCGGGAGGTAAGGAGTTTAAGAGATCTGGTATGGGGTTTAAGCAAGGGCAGAGGCTTCAGGCGACGAAGGAATCGCATAATTCTAGTGTAGAGTCTCATAGTCATGATGAGAGTGCGTTGGGTGGTGTTGTGGGTTTTGAGAAAGCCGAGAGACCGAGTAAAAAAGTTGAGGAAGTTAAGTCCGAAAGGCAGGTTGGGAATTTGGATGATAAGGATTCAGCACTTGGAGAAGAGAAAATAGGTAATCTATTGGGTTTCCGCAGGCTTTGTTTTGATACATGTGCTGTTGTTGCAAGATGTTAAATGCTTCATTACTTAGCGGATTGCTTCTCATAAATAGTGTGTTGGAGATTTATGTCATTACTAATTCGAATGACTTGATTTTGGTGTTTTTTATTAGGACAGTAACTTCTTCTGAAACATGTTTTTTATGGATATGTATCGCGTGAGCATTTTTGAAGATCGTTTATTAGTTTGATTTGTGAGTTAACAAGGTAATTGCTTCTTTATGTTTTGGCTACCATTCTAATTTGGGATTATGTGATTTTGAGCTTCTCTTCTTCATCCTTACTCCTTGAATATATTGTATCACCTCTAATTTTATTTCCCAATGGCACAGTTTTCCTGTACAGGACATTTTAGTAGATCCGTGCATGCGTGTTTTGTCGTGGCAGAGTATAATGTTTCATGATTGACAAAACATTAAGTTTGATCTCATTATCAGTCTGTGCTTCTTGCAAAGATGATTTTACTGTTTTTAAAGACTTTCTTGAACAGTAATAAGAAAAAAAATTTCCCCAATGTCAGTGTGTCACAATGCATGGCATGCCTGTTCTGTGCATAATGCCAACGTCTTTGAGGTTCTTAGAGTTAGAAAGCTTAAAATTCTAGAAAAATCATTCCCTATATGTTTGTGTTGCACTTCCTCTCCTCTGGTCAGGGAAAAAATGTTGGCTTTTCTTTTATTACTATCAGAAAATGGTGATATGGGTAACCAACAGTTCTTCCTCTCCTAATGAAGGGTCAATGTTTTCTTTCAATGCTTGATTTGCATCACAAAGCCACCTTACATTTGAGTCTACATATGCCCACTTTGATGTCGATGTTTTTTGTTGCTGATGCAGATGCTGGAAATGGGGAAGGAATGGTTTGTGGCAACTCACATTCCAAAGGCATGCCTCTTGGATTTCCATTCCATGTGTGCGCGCGGGTGTTTCTATCTTTTTTTTTTTTTTTTGGGCCGGGGGCGGGGGGGGGGGGGGTGGTGGTGGCAGTGCATCTAGAATTTTCTATAATATTGTGGGTGGGGGGAGTTCAAAACTCCTTGGGAGTTAATGACATTGGCTGTTAGGGCATCTGCCAGCTTATGGATTATAGATGGTATGGGTTTTCATCCAGTGATGGCCAATAAAGGAAAGGAGGCGGCTATACCAAGTAGAATGTAACTCGAAAGCTATTCTCACCCCCCCTGTAACATAACGTGCTTGTGGTTAGAACGTATATGAAATGTTTTTAACAGATATAGGATAACCTCTCTCTTATGCATATATTTAACTCATCAAAACACAGAAACAACCCCTCCTCTCTCTTGTATGGATTTAGGACTAAAACTACTTGCTATATTGAGACTAAGATTGTTTACTATATTTACCTTATTGATACTAATTCAGTCTACTGTATTAAGCTATATTATTTTTTAAATATTTTTATTATTGTCTTGAAGTGTGGCCTTCTTTGTTTTGTTAGAAAATCATTCACACCAGGAAAAGAACCAGAATGAGAAGCAGAATCTTGGTACCGTGCCAAAAACTTTTGTTGGCACTGAGATGTTTGACGGGAAGGCGGTAGTGTACTACTTTACTAGTACTTTTATTTATATCTACCTCAAGTGAGAAGTTCTTGATATTCTTTTCTATTTTTTATAATTCTCCTATTATGTTTTAGGTCAATGTGGTTGACGGGCTGCAGCACTATGAAGAATTATTTAACGACTTGGAAGTGCAAGGGCTTGTTTCACTAGTAAATGATCTGAGGGCTTCAGGAAAAAGAGGACATTTTCAAGGCAAGTTTACGAACGCAGTCTCTTCAGAATCATAGAAGATTGCTCTTCTTTTTGTTTCTCCTTTCTCTAGGAAAGCATTGCCCGTTGTAAATGGAGATTTTAAATTTAACAGCAATTATGTCAATTCCACATATATTCTAAAGTTGAGGAAGATTTGGCCTTGTTTTGTTAACTGTTTTTTTCAGAAAGAATTTTCAACTTTAATTGGAACATCTTCCAATTTTTTTTTTTTTTAAATAAAATAATTAAAAAAAATCTGTTTATCCAATCGTTTGCCTAGACTTCAGGGAAAATTAAAATACACAAACATCAATAAAAAAACTGCCCTAAAGGAATTATATCCAAACAACTTTTCCACTCTACCTATATCCACTTTCACAAGCCCCAATACAAAACATATTTCAAAAGTTTTTTTATTCAAATTTTCCTATTTATTTTCACAGAACTCATTAACATTATATCTCAAAAAAATTCTAAAACATGCTTATCAAAAATAAAATAAAAATCTAAAACATTTTCATTATTTCTCTTAACCAAACATACCCTCTGTTTCTGGACACAATGCTTGCGACATAGATGCCATTACAATATATTTTTTTAATAAATCTTTTTTATTAGTGTACTTATTAAAAAACAAAATAATTTTGTTATAAGTAATTAGATTGAAACTTGAGATGATGTCAATTTCTTCAACATAAACTCAATCCTAGAACGCGTTGAACATTATTGACTATTACATGATCTTCATCACTAGTTTTCGCCTGTATCAACATTCTCAACATCACCAAGAACAATTTTCATGATTAAGATAACAGTTTATTGATGACGGACCAGGAATATTTAAAAAATAAAAACAAAAATTAATTTATATGGTAAAAAGATATAAACTGGGATTTATCTTTAAAAACATCCTTAAACAAAATTAAGCTTTTGCGCACATTCCATAAATCATCTATCAGTTTAATCCTTTACTTACAGAGCAGCTAGTACTCATTAACCCTTTTGCTGCTGTTGTGCACCAGTCCCACATCTTGTGCACATCAGGGGTACCATTTTGTTGTTGGATGTAATCATCCCCAGTGGATGACACCTTCTTAACGTCCTTTGTTGTGGCTTGCACATGCACCCAAAGCATTGGATTGGTACCAAGTATCATCATATGGCCAAAATAAAACATAATAAAATGCATTCGCTACTCATTTTTTTTCTCACAAGTTTCATACCATTCATGCCATAATTGCCTATCTTTCATATGAGCAATGTTATCATAACTTTCACAACATAACCGTGTTCATAAATTTCAACTGGTATGTATGCATCATATGAAAGCATTTGCAAACTTCACTTATAGAAATATCATATAGAAAGAGAATAGAAAGGGGCTTACATGAATGGTCAATATCATTGTATGTAGCTTAAACAACCATTTTTTCAACATAGAACATTTTCAATAATCATTAAATGTATGATAATTGTACTTTGTTTCATAGCTTTCACAATATCAACGCCTCCCTCACAACCTAGGGAAAACCTTCATAATCAGTATTACTATTCTTCTCTACATGGTTATGGGGGCTTGAAACTTCTAAGTATGCTTTATACCCCTGGCCCGATCTTTTTTCGTGTGTGTGTGTGTGTGTGTGTGTGTGTTCCATGAGAAAACAACAGTTTTTCATGAAATATGCAATATGGTTTGTTTTTAGGTTCTTTGGTATGCTAACACAAGACTTTTCACTCTCTATCCTTTCTATTGTTCATAAGTCCTCAAATGGGTCAGTCAAGTTTATGTCATGAACCTACGAGCTTGCTGCACTTGGACAGAAAGAAACTTCAGCCTAAGTTCTTTTAGGTTATTATGGTCTTAAGTCCCTACAATGAAATCTTTCAAAGGCTGAATACTTTGGTGCCATGGTCACTGAATGACCACAAAGTGCTGAAGCGTGAGTCTTAGAGCCTTAAGGATGGTGCAAAGTGTAGTGATGTATGCTGTCAGCCTTCTATGTATCACCGAAATTTAACTTGCTGAAATTCCTAGGTTTGTTTCAAATCAGTAGTTCTGAGTCATTGGCGAATGACTCCAGGATCAAAACCATGGCCTTAATGTTGCATTCTTTTTGAAACTCACCAGTGAGATTGACTCTTCTGCCCACTTATGTTCAACTTTAAAGACAACTATGTATATTTCTATGTGATCATCTGCTTTAGACATTTTTGTTTCAACCGAAACTTGTAAGGAACCAGCTTTGCAAACCATGGGTGGGATTCATAGAAATTCCAAACCCATAGAATTTTCAATTTCCTTCTTGCTGTAAGATTATGTTTCATACCTCAAATTATGGCCTACACTATACATTGCATAGAACTTTAAGAGAGGGTGTTGCCTAAGAAATCTTGCTACACAAAGAGAGGACTAGATGACTATTCTGTCCCCCCTCTTTCATTTCCACAAAAAATGCCTAAAAATGGTTCAGAATGTTGACTCTGAAAAGGAATTTAAAATGAAGGGATTCTAAATTTAAAAGGAATTCTTGACGGAATCTTACCCTAGCTAGATCAGAGGTTTGCAGCCTCTAAAATTTCTTTTAGAGCTTGGTAACAAGGTGCTGGGATGTGAAAGTAGAGCAAAACAAGTAATACTCTTACCAATTTTACTGTGGTAAAGAAATTTAGGATTTTTCTTATTCAAAAGTGGAAAAAAAAAAAAAAAATTTGAATTTAGTAACTTGGCAATGTTGGCAGCAAGGGAGACGAAGGTTGCAGGCTAGGGCTTCGAATATGAGGACTTCTAATCTGTACAGCAGCATTCAAAGTCAATGAATGATCATTATTCCTATCTTTCATGAAGAGAAGTGTGAGGAACTCAAAGACTTTCTCACCTATGGGCCGCAACAGACATTGAGAAGGATTCTGAATCCAGTTACCTTTGATTGATGATGAAAATAGGTAGAGAGGCTGTAGAAATTGGCAGCAGAGTTGGAGGTGGCCTAAACGTTTCTCCCTGGATTTGTCGATGGAAGTTTATAAATGGGCTTAGAGGAGCGGCACACTTGGGAATGTAGAGGGGGATTTCTTGTTGGCATACTTGGTGAGTTCATTAGACTGCAATGTTGGGTCATAAATGGAGTAGGATTTGGATGACAGCCAACCCTAATTGGCTGGTTGATCTTGGCAGAATGTGCCTCCTAGAAGCTTCTCTTACGGATTTTTTATTATGGAAATTTCTTAGAGATATTACAGACTTAGGGTTACTTGGTTGCTTCCTATTTCTGGTTTCCAGTTAAGGAAGTTTTCTAAACCTATGGAGGATTTCGCAGTGTGGATTTTTGGCTTCCTGAAATCTCTGGTTAAGTGACTATCCCTGTTTTCGGTAAGTTTCCTTTCCCATAGTAGGCCCATTTAGGCAAGTTTCATCTACTTGCCTTCTATAACATATCAGCCCCACAAATGAAACCAAACAGCATTTAAATGCAATCGATCTGTACCAAAATAATCAAACTGCAGCCATGTCTCCCATTCAAACATAAAATTCAATTATACTAATTTGGGGCTGTAATATTATGGGGCATTACAAGTTAATACTGCATCTACGGTTCCAAAAGTTACCATGTATTTTTCTGATTCATGTAACCATATTTTTGCTTACGTTTGATACACATGACCAAAGTTATAGCATATGTAATGCCCCAAGGGAAAGCCCAAGCTACATCTGGGCCATACTTCAAAAGGGCTAGTCAATTGATGTAAACAGCAAGAGCTTCTCCCTTCCAAGCAATGGGGAATCTTATACTTCACATACACATCACCAGTATGGGGTGCTACATGTATCTTTTGTAAGGGAGGCTAATGATTGTGAGGTGGATCTACTCCTCTCATCATTCTTTGACTGGTTTTGTGTAGGGTGGGATGTAATGGTGAACATAAAATGGTCAAGGGTCCATCTAAGAAAATGAGTGTTCGAGGTAAGGTCATTTCACAATTTGTTTAGTGTCCATGAAAGGACCTCATTTTTACATCGTACGATGTGAGGAAGTAGGTTATAGTGGGGTTAATCGGGGTTACGTGTAAAAAGAGTGGAGAATACATAGATCACCTTCATCTGCACTTTGAGGTCGCTAGCCTTCTATTGAACATGATGTTTCTGTCTCTTTGGAATAGATTGGGTTAGGCCTTCTCATGTGGTGGATCTCTTATCATGTTTGAAAGAGCAGTTAGTAGCCATTAGTGCACACTAGGGTTCTTGTCTAAAGGGGTGATTGAGAAAATTGAAAAGAGATTAGCTGGTTGGTAAATGCTTTACTTGTCTAAAGGGGGAAGAATAACCTTGATAAAAAGCACATTATCAAACCTCCCTACTTACTTTCTAAAGGGGTAGCAAGAAGAATTGAGAGATTGTATCAGAATTTTTTGTGGGGAGGTAATGGAGAAGAAGAAAAATGTAATTTGGTTAGTTGGAATAAGGTTACTCAACTGATTTCTTGTGGTGGTTTGGGGGTAAAAAATTTATGGCTGGTTAATAAAACACTTCTAGGGAAATGGCTTTGGGGATATCATATGGAGAGATGCCTTATGGAAAAATGTTGTTGATGTTAAATATGGAGGTATGTGGGGGGTTTTGGGGGGGGGGGGGGGGTGCTCTAAAGAAGCTAGAGGTGCGTATGGGGTGAGCTTGTGGAAGTTCGTTCGAAAAGGTTAGGGGGAATTCTCTATTCATATTAAATTTAAGGTGGGAGATGGGAAGAGGATTCTTTTTTGGCATGACACTTGGTGTGGGGATTCTACACTTAAGTTGGATTTTCCCTCTCTTTATAGGATTGCGAGGGATCAAAACGCAGTTGTGGGAGATTCTTTCTCATTTATTGATAATATTATTCAGTGGAATGTTGACTTTATTAGAGACGCTAATGATTGGGAAGTGAATGACGTTACTGTTTTTTTGGGAAGACTTTATAGGTCAAAAGTGGTGCCAGGAAGGGAGGATAGTATTCTGTGGGTTCATGCAGGAATTTCCCCGGTTCTCTTCTTTCTACAAAATTTTAACCTGTCACAGGAGCTGTGAGTTTCCATGGAAAAATATTTGGAGAGTGAACTTCAAAGGTGGTTTTTTTCAGTTGGGTGGTATCTCTTGGCAAAGTTTTGACCACTGATAATCTTAGGAGGAGAGGTATGTTTATAGCTGATTGGTGTGTCATGTGCAAGAAGGATGGAGAAACTGTAAATCATATTTTTCTTCACTGTGAAGTGGCCATGTCTTTGTAGAATGAGGTTTTTACTTGGATAGGTATAGTTTGGGTGATGTCTAAGGCTGTGGTGGATCTACTTGCAGGATGGTATGGATTAGAGGGAAGAAGATGTGTAGCTGCCATACGGAAGCTGATTCCTTCATGCTTGATGTGGTGTCTATGGCTGGAAAGGAATGGGAGATGCTTTGAAGACAAAGAACGTTCGATTGGAGAACTTGGGTATTTCTTCTTTAGTACTGTGTTTGTGGGCTGAAACTCTTGTAATGAATAATGTTAATTTTCTGGATTTGAATTAGCTTTTCTTTTGTTTTCTAGAGAGATGTAGGTATTTCCTTCATATATGTCCTTTGTACTTGGACTTTGCCTATTCTTAGTAATAAAGTTTCTTTTTTTTTTATAGGTAAACGATAGTATTAATATGAATAGGCATAGTCCAAGTAAAACAAGAAGTTATACAAGAGATAAAACCTATCTAAGATGCTAAAGAAGACAAAAGAAAATCGTGCATATTTTGGCCATTAAAGTTTACAGCGATGGCCCAGAGGACAAAATAAGAGAAAAAAAGAGAGCAAAGCTCCACTAGTGTCCGCTCCTTGTCCTCGAATATCCGCTCATTGCGCTCTCGCCATATGTACCACATAACACAGATTGGAACCATTTTCCACACGGCTTTGATCTGTGGTAATCCACCGAGCATCCCCCAACTAGCCAATAACTCAGTCACCGTAGCAGGCATCACCCAGTTAAACTCGATTCTGTTGAACACTTCGTACCACAAGGCTCTCGCTGTCTCACAATGTAGCAATAGATGATCCACGGTCTCTCCGGCTTTCTTACACATACAACACCAGTCTGCAATGATTACCCGGCGTTTACGCAAATTATCTTTCGTCAGAATCTTACCCAAGGCCGCTGACCAGACGAAAAAAAGTGCTTTGGGAGGTGCCTTATTCCTCCACAAACTTTTCCAAGGGAACTGACTATTTGGTGTGGTTATAAGGGATTTATAGAATGAGCGAACTAAAAAGTTCCTCTTATCCACAGGTGTCCACCACAACTTATCTTCTCGCATACCATTCAGCTTCGTGGAATACACTAATCTGAAAAAAGCCTCAAAACTGTCTACTTCCCAATCTTGAGCTGCTCTACTAAAGGTGACATTCCATTGGACTTGATCCCCTAAACGCACCAGAAAATCTGCCACCGAAGCTTCTGGCTCACATGCCACACGGAACCCGGTAGGAAAAGCATCCTTCAGCGCCGTCTCCCCACACCAGATGTCCCTCCAAAATTTTATACCAGTCCCTTCCCCCACCAAGAATCTAGTACGGTTTGCAAAATCTCCCCATCCTCGTCTGATGTGTTTCCAAATCCCCACCCCATAGGGGGCATTCCCATCTTTAGTACACCAACCACCCCACGTTCTCCCATGTCTGCAGTCAACGACTAATTTCCATAATGCTTCTGGTTCCATATTTGTATCTTCAAAGCCATTTACCAAGAAGTGCTCGGTTAAACGTCTTCAAGTTCTTTATTCCTAATCCACCTGATGAGAGTGGTCTGCATACCTTGTTCCACTTAACTAAGTGGAATTTGAATTCGTTCCCCATCCCACTCCATAAGAAATCCCGATAAAGTCTTTCAATGCACGAAGCCACAGAGGTTGGGATTTGAAATAAAGACAAGAAATAAGTTGGTAGATTAGAGAGAGTGCTTTTGACAAGAGTCACACGACCTCCTTTTGACAAGTATAGTTTCTTCCACCCTGCCAGTCTTTTTTCCACTTTCTCAATAACTGAATCCTAGATTTGTAGGGATCGTGAAGCAGCCCCCAACGGTAGCCCCAAATAAGTCATAGGGAGAGAACCCACCTTACAACCCAAATTGTTAGCCAAATGCTGAATACTACTAATTCTACCGACTGGCACTAATTCTGATTTATCAAAATTCACCCTTAAACCCGACGCTGCTTCAAAGCATAGAAGAAGGGCCTTTAATGCCCTAAGTTGTTCTTTATCTGCTTCACAAAAAATTAGTGTGTCATCTGCAAAAAGCAAGTGAGGGATAGAAATAAAGCCTCTATTCGAGTCACCCACTGAGAAACCAGCCATAAACCCATTGGCAACCAGAGCCGTTAACATCCTACTTAGGGCCTCCATGATGATAACAAAGAGAAGTGGGGACAAAGGATCTCCCTGTCTTAAACCTCGAGAGTTGTCGAGGAAACCCTCCGGGCTGCCATTAATAAGGACTGAAAATTTTGCTGTTGAGATACACCATCTGATCCACATGCGCCATTTCTCCCCGAAGACACATCTCTGCAATAGATATAGGAGAAAGTTCCAGTTTACATGGTCGTAAGCTTTTTCCATGTCCAGTTTGCAAATGATCCCTGTAATACCAGATTTTAGTCTACTATCCAGACATTCATTGGCTATTAACACGGAATCTAGAATTTGACGACCCCTTACAAAAGCATTTTGAGGCTTAGAAATAATTTTTCCTAAAACCTCCCCCAGTCTGTTAGCCAGCACCTTAGCCAGAATTTTGTAGATTCCGTTGATAAGGCTAATGGGCCTAAAATCCTTCACTTCTGAGGCCCCAGATTTCTTCGGAATAAGAGCAATAAAAGTAGCATTCAGGCTTTTCTTGAATTTTCCAGCATGGAAAAATTCTTGAAATACGTTCATAATGTCTTCTTTCACAACCTCCCAACACGTATGAAAAAACCCCATCGAAAAACCATCTAGTCCTGGCGTTTTATCTTTCTCCATTTTCCTAATCACAGCGTGTACTTCATCTTCTTCAAAGGCTCTTTCTAACCATGATGCTACTTGTGGTTCAATAGAATCAAAGTCTAGCCCATCCACTGTTGGCCTCCATCCCTCTTGTTCTGAAAAAAGATTATCAAAAAAACTCACCACATGTTCTCTGATCACTGGAGCTTCTGTGCAATCTCTACCATTGATTTTCAACATATCAATGGTATTATTTCTCCTATGTGAGTTGGCCACTCTATGGAAAAATTTCGTGCTTCGATCCCCCTCTTTTAACCAAAGGGCTCTTGACTTCTGACGCCAAGAAATCTCTTCTAAAGATAATATTCTTTCTAATTCTGAAACCAGCTCTGTCTTCCGTAAAAGTTCCTCTGGGGTGAGGACTCTTTCTTCGGTGATTCTATCAAAAATCTGAATCTCCTCGGTCATGGTTTGCTTTTGTTCTCCCACATCTCCAAAACTTTGAGAATTCCAAAGCTTTAAATCGTTCTTTAGAGCTTTTAATTTACCTGCGAGAATAAAAGAGGGGGGGTGCCATGAAACTGATAAGAAGACCACCAATGTCTTACCTTGTTCACAAAGGCTTCACTTTTAAGCCACATGTTTTCAAACTTAAAAGAATGCCGACCACCTTGAATACCACCTCCATCCAGTAAAATAGGAAAGTGATCCGAACATAGATGTGGTAATCTCTTTTGAGATACCTCCGGGTAATGACATTCCCAATCCGGCGAAATTAGGAATCTATCTAGTCGAGAGTAAGTCTGGTTGTTGGACCATGTGAAAGGGCCACCTACAAGTGGGAGGTCCACCAAGTTCAAATCAAAAATACAATCTGAGAACTCCGTCATGGCTGGACTTAGTTGACTGTTTCTCGATCTTTCACTAGGGAATCTTGTGATGTTAAAGTCACCGCCTATGCACCAGGGGAGGTCCCACCAGCTCCAAATTCCAGCTATTTCCTCCCATAAAAGTTTTCTGATGTTGTCAGCATTAGGCCCATATATACCTGCAAATGCCCACATAAAATTGTCTTCTGCCATCTTAAAAGATACAACCACTGAAAATTCCCCTACAAACTCCTCCATTTTCTCCATTACCCTCTTATCCCACATCACAAGGATTCCACCCGAGGCCCCATTCGAGGCTAAATAAATCCAGTCTACATACGGACAATGCCACACACTTCTCACTAATTTTCTGGTCACCAATTTCAATTTAGTTTCTTGTAAACAAACGACATCCGCCCTCCATTCTCGAAGTAAATTTTTTATGCAAAGGCGTTTGTTGATCTCGTTCAACCCCCTAACATTCCATGATAAAATTTTTGGCTTCATAACAAATCAGCATTACCCTTCCCTTTGGTTCTATCACGGCTTGAGCTCCCCTCGTTCAACGACCAGTCAAGCCTCTTGAGCTCCCTCTGTTTCTTGGAGCCATTTTTTTTTTTTTATGCGCATGACCCACCTCTATTGCCGTGAGAAGCGCCATGAATTGTTCTTCATAACCCACACACTTTATTCCCACCACATGTTGTATATCCTCTACCTTTTTAAGGACCCAATCCGACATCTCAAAGTCTCTGGGTAATAAACAATTCAAAGGGTAAGGGTTCCTGTCACCAACCTCATTATCATCCCCAGATAAATTATTTCTTCCCCATTCAGTCAAAGTGTCCATGTTATTATTCTCTTCAGCAGCAACCATTTGAGTATCCGGGACCATAACGATGTCTGTGTGATATTGTGAGCTCCCTTCTGATCTATTCTCCCCAGTTTCCAAGTTCCTGCCATCTCCACCTTCTGGAAAAAAATCCAGATGTTCACCTGAAACTAAGGGAGCCTCCACTGAGGGTGACATTGACTCCTTACCCATATACGGCGTGCTCTGTGTGTCAAGGAGCTCGCCCGAAGCCACGGGAGCCTCCATCTGGCCTGAACAAATTAACATGCCCCTTGTCGTTACTTTCTGAGCGTGTAAATCAGGGAAAAACGTGTCAAGGAGCTTGCCCGGTGCCACAGGAGCCTTTATCTGGTCTGAACAAAAATCGAAGCCCCTTGTCGTTACGTTCTGTTCGTGAAGATCAGGGAGAAATGAAGAAAAATGCCTGCTGTCCTCTTTTTCGGCATCCCTTGACGGCAGAATCTATTCCACTATGAGCGCCGGCGTGTTGTCTGTTCCACCTGGGTTGGGTTCTCCGTCGGAATCGGTACAACCGATACTTTCTTCTTTGGAGCAAGTCCGGACAAAGCTTGCGGGTCGATGTTTCGGATTCTCCATATGGGGGCCTGCCCGCTGGGCCGAGAATTCAGGTTGGGCTGAGACTGGCGTATAGAAGGGTTGGGCTGGGATGGGCCTACAATGGGGCTGTTTTGGAGGGGACCCATATGTTTTGGTGTGGGTTTATCAAGTTGTAGATCAAGTGTCCCATTCGGGCCCAAGGAAGGCCCATAACCATTCGGCCCCTTTTCTTTCCCTATTAAAAAGTCTACTTTAGCCTGCAAATCACATAACTGAGACTTAGCTTCCAGAAGAAGCTTCAGCGTCTCCCCTACTGTCATGCAACCTTCATTTCTGCAACCACTACCCTGGCAAATTGCTAGACGTCTTTCACTGTCAGAGGGTTGTCCCGTATTCGGATTACTGTATCCTTTCTTGCCTTTGTTTTCAAACTGATGTTCAAAGGGTTGTGCCACCATCAGTGCTTCTCCGTAGGAACGAGGCTATGGCTGAGCTTCCGTATGTGGCCTCTCCACTCCTCCATTGCTGTGAAAACTTCTGTTGATGACTAAGGACTCCTGCAATTCCTCCCCCATTCTCCTCCATCCATTACCCTCTTCCTCTGGGACAAAGATAAAATTCCTCCTCCCTCCACCACTAAATTCCACCACTGCCAATTAGCGGCCTCTTTCATTGCAGCACCGCTAAGCAATGAAGCTTCGGTTACCTTCCCTTATTGGGGTGTAGAAATCATTTTTCTCAAACTTTGAACATGAAACCATAGCCTTGGCCAGCCATTGTGTTGAAGCAGGTCCTAGTGTAACCGTAGCCACCACCTTCCAAGACCTTTCTGTGATAACCAAGTTGACCCCCTCTTTCGCAATTGTAAACTGCTTAGAGTCAATAACTAAAACTTGAATGAGACCTATGATGTGTGTTGCCCCCAGGATAAAAAACAACAAACCACCGTGCAAACCGTCACTAACCACCCAAACCCAGCGGTGAGATTGAGTAAGTGTAATCATTGTCGAAAAGAGAAAGTGTACGGAGAGAAAGTGTATGGAGAGACTTACTTCCCTTTGTTCTGAACCCAATTGTGGATACTCTGAGGCAAAAATTTTAGTGATGAATAGGTGTTTTATGTTCAAGAAGTTTCTTAATAGTTATAAATATATATATATATATTAGTGCACACTAGGAGGATGACCTCATAGTGCCTATTGTATTTGAAGAGAAAGAAATGGCCATAGTTCTTAGGATGGCGAGAAATCGGTGCCGTGCCAGAATTCAAGTATTTCTTTGTTAGTGTCCTCTTTCATACAATTGTGGCCCAAATGGTGGCTCTTTTTATATTTTCACTTTTTAAATTTAGCACTTCTTCCTTCGGCTAGTTTGGTGGATCTCTCATATACTTCTTCTGAATTGGGATAACATCCTCTTTTGTCTTAATAAAATTTATTTATCAAACAAAACAAAAATTCCTCAACCTGAAGAATTCTAATTAGATTCATTCAAAGAACCTAGTGACTATTGTATTTGGCCTTCCTCACTTTTAAAGGGGAAGATTTATTTTGATTCCATTGTGGCAACAAAGTTCTGGGAATGGTGATTTTATGTACATGTGATATTATGCATTGCAATAAAGTTGCTTCATCCAAATCCAGAAGCTGTTCAGGTTTTTGCCCTTTGAGTAAAAGCTCGATAATGCTACTAATACAACGATTCTTTACCAAATTTTTTATTCTTTTGAGGGACACCAGAGGTTTGAAGTCATTAACTGAGTGTGACCATAGTAGTAATCCTTACTAGGGAGTCCCTTAAGGGGTAAGGATAATATTATTATACCAGGGTATTACCAGAGGGGCCTAACTGATATTGTCATTATTATTTTTGTCATCTGTAAACAGTATGGTCTCCTTTCTGGCTAATGGGATAGAGGGCATGTCCTCTGCGTATACATTTGGTGGGAAATATGTTCAATGCCTACTCTGTTTTATATGTTTCATCACTTCTTGCTATGAACTTACTTTTGGCTTTCTTTGAGACATTTGTGTCTGGACACATCGTAGTAAATCCCTTTTAGCTAAATAATTGCTAAAATATTTGTTTGGCCAGAAGCAGGTCAGACATATGTGGTTTCAAAGAGGCCTATGAAGGGACGTGGAAGAGAGATGATTCAGTTGGGTCTCCCTATTGCAGATGCACCTCCAGAAGAGGATAATGCAGTAGGAACCTCTAAAGGCAAGCTCCATTTAAAGATGTTCCTCTGAAAATAAGTTTTGAGAGTTCCTTATGTGGTTTGAGTTTATTCTTTTAAACAGTTTTTTTTTTTTTTTTGATAAGTAGTTTTTTCTTTTAAACTTTATTCATGGATTCTGTTCTTTAATAAATTTTGCAGATCAGAAAATAGAATCCATCCCTCCCTTGCTACAAGATGTTATTGAACGCTTGGTAGGCATGCAAATAATGACTTCAAAACCAGACTCTTGCATCATTGATTTCTATAATGAGGTTGTTAATTATGGTATTCTCTTTTGTATTTTTAAGTGTGTGATGTGTGAAGCTAGCCTAATTTTTATTTTATATTTGTAGGGTGATCACTCGCAGCCACACATGTTCCCAGCTTGGTTTGGGAGGCCTGTTTGCATCCTTTTTTTGACAGATTGTGACCTGACTTTTGGAAAAGCAATTGTGATAGACCACCATCCTGGGGATTTTAGAGGCACTCTTAAGCTTTCCCTTGCACCTGGGTAATCATTTTGAACTGCATCACTTTGCTTGTGCTGTTTTTTTCTTTTGGTACTCGTCTATTATCAATCTCCATAGCATAATGTGCTCTAAAATTAAACTTGACATTACTTCCGCATCCTGTAAGACCTGGTAAGTTTGAGTTCAACCATGTCCACGTTACAGTAGAGACTGCAGATACATTATTAAATAACAGCTGCCTTGTTATACATTTTTTCATTAAATCTTCACATAACCATTAGGAGAGTCTTTATAAATACACGAGGGGAATTGGGCTTAAAACGTGTTTGCATACTTTAGAAGTGATGGGAACATGATAGTTATGATCAATTGTCATTTTATATCATCATTATAGACATAGAACGTGTTTATTTTCCTCCAAGCTTCTTGACTTGCAATTTATAATTGATGAGTTGCAACTGAAGTTTTAGATCTCCTGCTTCCTGATATAATGTTTATCATTTTGAGAAACACAGATCTCTCTTAGTAATGCAAGGAAAATCCTCGGATTTTGCACGACATGCTATTCCATCCCTCCAGAAACAAAGGATACTTGTTACTTTCACAAAGTCTCAACCAAAGAAATCCACACCTAGTGACAGTCAACGTCTTCCTTCACCTTCTGTAGCATCATCCCACTGGGGTCCACCACCCAGTAGATCTCCCAATAATATTCGCCACTCAATGCCTTCAAAGCATGTTAGTGCTGTTCCAGTTACTGGTGTACTGCCAGCCCCGCCAACTCGGCCCCAAATCCCACCCCCAAATGGCATCCAACCAGTTTTTGTGCCCAGTCCAGTTTCACCAGCCATTTCTTATCCTGCACCAGTTCCTATGCCATCTGGCTCAACTGGATGGCCGGCTGCACCACCAAGGCATCCTCCACCTCGCTTTCCAGTACCTGGCACTGGAGTTTTCCTTCCTCCACCAGGCTCTGCTAATTCATTATCTCCTCAAAAGTTACCAATTACTGCAACTGAAGTGAACTTATCTGCTGAGACGGCTTCCCTGTCTGGAAAAGAAAACGGTTCAGGGAAATCTAGCCATAGTGCAAGTGCTTTGCCAGAAGGAAAGTCAGAAGGGAAAACACTTGGGCAAGGCCGTAATGGAAGTGTTGATGGAACTGTCAGTGGACGGGCAGTGGCGAAGGAGGAAGAACATAATGAGAGTGTTGACAATGTGGTGGCAAGCCAGTCAGCAGGAGCAGTTTAGATAGAGAGAGAGAGAGAGAGAGAGAGAGTTCCTTTTAAGAGGTAGGCTGCCAACTTCAATGAGTTTGAAGCAAATGTAAAGAGCGGCAACATTCAAGACAAGACCATCTCACTGTAAACCCTCACTTCCTCCATTCCCTTTTTGTTGTCTATTTGTATTAACTTTTACAGTTGGTAGCAAACTCGGTTTTTTATTTTAATTATTGCTCTTTCGCTCTCTCTCTTGAATTATGGTCTGGGGTTAGTCGCATCCTTGCAAACCTCTATGCCTCCTGCAGTAAGGCTGCCTTAGATTAATTCATGGATTAATACCACTTGATTATAGTGGGACAAGCGCGGTATATAGAATTTTCTTCTACAAAATATCAGGTATAAACTCCATGGCATAAAAAAGAAAAAATTCTGATGCTTTGGTGTGTAAATTACGTTGTTTATTGGTGTTAGTCTTTTGCCAATTTATATTACATCTGAGAGGATTGCAGTAGTTCGGTTTGGTTTCAGGTTATGTTGGAAGATCTCTCCATGAAGTTCGTTGTGTAGCCAGAAAATAAAAGGAAAGGGGGAAAAGATACAGAACGATACAAGACTAGTTTTGAAGTTCTAATATCCATTTTTCATGCTTTTGCAGTGTAACTGAAGCCTTCCCTAGACAGTCACTGTAAAACCCCGTTTGCAGTTTTGCTTTTGTCAGTTGTGAAGACGAAAAGCCTAGCGTAATCTCAATATTTCACAAGATTGTCATCTAACGTCAAACAAAACTCAATTCAGAAACGCTTCTAGGCAGCTCGTTAGAAAGCCCAATTATATTGATTCAAAAGATAATAATAATTGAAAGGGCTTTCAATCTAGTTATTGTGTTTATCTTTGCGTAAAGGAAAACTTTGCATACCACACTTTCATCCTACTGTGATGACACCAACGTTTAGATTATTCTTTAAAAAGCATAGAAGATAATCTAAAAATCATAAAAGTTGAAAAATATTACATCTTATATAGTGGATGAGTGAGGTGGAGTGTGATACATAGCATTATTGCTTATTCAATATTTAGAAGAATTTTTTAAGAAACAAGCATTCTAGTTTTAACATTTCATTGTATAAATGTGAGGGTCTGCTAATGCAAGGGAATAGACCACCAATGTAATTGAGTGAAAAGAAAGACACTATTGGTTGGTGAAGAAAAATTGTTGTGGGTGCCGCAAAGTGCATCTAATCTAACATATGGGCGAGTAAGTCCTGGCAGAAATTTAATGGCTGTCTAATAATTTAAAGTTAATTTTATTGGATCTAAATTAAATTTGATCAGCGGTATTGAATTTAAAGCCCGTTATTATTTATGAACCAATTAGCCCTATTAAATTAGTAATTGGCCCAAGAAATCTTTTTTAAAAGTCAAAGATATTTATTAGACGAATTACACTCATTTTAAAATTTAAGATCGACCATTAGAATTTTGCTCACTGTAATCATCATTAATTGAAATCCTCTACACAATCTCATTTACTCTCGATCCTAGGTTAAATGAAGAACTATTGAATTTTTAAATTATATTTTATTTCAAACTCTGCTGATTACTATCCGAGTCCAAATTGAAATCCACCCTCTCCCAACTTCTCTATATATCTCTTCCCTTTCCTTTATTTCCCAAGCCGCACCTTACTTTCTCACGTTACCTATGAGTCCCTTCTCCACCTTGATTTTTCTTCCACGGCATAAATTGTAACCACCAACAAACATCAAGCCACAACACCGTATCTCCATCTCCTCAAGGCCAACCAGATCTACCCAAGCCTCTATACACAACCGGTGCACCACTCCACAACCTTCACGTTAAAACTCTCTACTCCACACTGTAGTAGTCATGGATAGCTATTGTGCCTAAACTTTGACTCAAACTAGTGAACCAAAAGTTTAGTACAGTTTTACCTGTAAGTATATAGGTGTTGTAGTACCTAACATAGTCGAATCCAAAGTGATTGATTTATGTGATGAAGAAAATAAACTCAAACAATCTAAAATAAATTACTAAAATGAATGTGCAATCAAGTAGACGAGAATTACTAATATGAAGATTTTTAACATAATAGAATAAAACTAAAATGATAAAATAAATTAATATGGAGAATGACTAAGGTTTCGAGGATCCGTCTAATAATTTATAATATTATTTCCGATCGATTTACTTCAATTAAACTAAAATAATGATTCCATTTAATTGGAGGATTTAGCGTTTAAAGTCAAGAAAAATAATCACTAATGATTAAGCATGAACAATTGATGGTTATAACATTCACAAACTTATTTGAATATCACAGGAATTTTTTCAAGTATTCACTGTATTCGAAAAGCACAATGAATCAAGATAAATATATATAGATCATCAAAATATCCAATAATAAAACTATTCAATTGATCAAACTCACAAAATAAATTCCAATATTGATCCGAAAACAATGACTAAACCATTAAACTTCACCTCTAACCTTAGTACGAGAATTTAGCCAACCATATTCATTACAAGTGCAATGGAAATTAAATAAACATTCTCCATGATAATACTAAAATAAAATACGAGAAAACAACCACAAGAACATAAATTGAAGAGAAGATAGAGTTAAAAACTCCCTTTTCAAAAAGTCGTGGTCCACAAAAAAAAAAAATATTAAAAACTCCAAAACTGCAGATCGTAGCTCAAACCTCCGGTCTGTTTTCATTCGTCCAGTGTCCCTGTTTTTAAAGGAAAACGCTCACCAGCTTTCCTCTTCTTTTCACATCTTTCAGTCTTTCCTTCTAAACGTAAACGTCTTTCGTTTGGTCTAAATCCACCGAAAAACACCAGTTTTTCACTATAAACCTCCTCTCCTTTCCTTTCTTTCCATAAGCTTTCTTTTTCCCCGTATTTTCAGTGTTACCGAGAAACTCTATTTCGAAACTCCTGCATTTTTGTCTCACCAATTCCGTCCTTGTCACCTTTTTGTTCAAGTCCCCCAAACTTTATTTTCGTTCAGCTCTCAGCTCTTTCCGTTTGGTCAGGTCCACCGAAAAAGACTAGCCCTCATCTTCACGTTTCACTCTCTCCAGTCTGTAACCCCAAATCAAAAGCTCAAACTCAGTTCCTTTCTTTTTTGTCCTCTCAGCCCAACTTCAAAATGAGAGGTCCTCCCCGTTTCATGCACTGCCCGTCCTGCTTTGTTTCTTTGCTCTAAAAACAAAGCTGAAAGTCCAAACCTATAAAATAAAGAAATAAACTGCAGTATACGTTCAAACGAAAAAAATAATATCAGAACTGTGCACCCTCTCGTTTCGTAGCTCTCCCCTTCTGTAAAAACCACCTTCTTCCCCAATCCCTTTAGTCTCAGCCCAACTCTCTTTTTTTTCTTTTTTTCTTTTTTTCTTTCTCCAACCTCCCTCCAAAACCGAGCTTCCCCAGCTTTCTCTGTAAGAGCCTTCACGTCCAACGTTCAGCCCTAGTGCTGCGTTCCTTCTTTTTTCTTACTCTCCGTAAGCTCCTTTCGTTCAATCCCCATAAGTCAGTTTTCTTCTTCTTCTTCCTTTTTTTCAAAACTTGCTCTTTGTGAATCATCATGGAGACGTTCAGAAAAATCCAAGCTTCAAGTGCTGCGTTCCCCTCCGTTTTTTACATCTCCAACCTCTCAGCTCTCTCTCAACCTGACTGTGTCATTTTTTTTTATTTTTTATTTTTATGTAAGGAGACCCATGTTCTTGTTAAAAACAAAATATTTCTTCTTCCTC
Organism: Carya illinoinensis; assembly: GCF_018687715.1. Classification (NCBI taxonomy): domain Eukaryota; kingdom Viridiplantae; phylum Streptophyta; class Magnoliopsida; order Fagales; family Juglandaceae; genus Carya; species Carya illinoinensis. The sequence continues at coordinate 23,317,876 of NC_056756.1, read as the reverse complement.
GTGCGTCCATGAGCACCAAATATTCTTGGTCTAAAGCAAGAAAATCAAATCCTTCCCGCCGAAAGTTCTTTTACGTTCAAAGTCCACAAAAGCCAGTACTCACCAACTTTCCTTTTTGTTTTTCATTTCTTGTGCTGCCCTCTTCATGAATCACTTCTCTAATCTCTCCAAAACCTACTACGTGACACCGCATTAGTCCATCATCAGCACATGAAAATGTTAGCTTTTTCATTTCTTGTTGCAAAGTCCACTACATGATGGTTGAAATGCAGTTGTCATGTGTACTTGTGCTTTCCAAATTCATGTACTTCCATAAAATAATGAGTGGGTCCCACGAAACCATGTACATGTGTTTTCCCTTTGGCTTCCTGTCCAAAATCAAGCAGTCATGTGCTAAAATTGCATGCATTTTATCTAAGAACAGGAACTCAGAAACTATAAAATCAAAGGAAAAGTACAAATAAAGAAAAGAAACAACACACCAAAAAAATAGAAAACCAAAAATAAATTAAAAAGTAAAAATATAATATCAAAGAAAAACATTGCTCATGTGAAGAAATATCGCTCAATTAAATAAGAGGTTATAACTAGTATAAACCATGATATTAACCAATTTAAATCACAACTCAAATTTATACCTATTAACCATTTTTCCATCTAAAACCAATAATAATATCACGAAACAATTAAAATACATTGGTTTTCAATATATAAAATATGCAATATTTCAGCTCAATCACACCCCCAACTAACTTTTTACTAATCCTTGAGCAAAATAGTGAAAATTAATTGAGATAAACATTGCATAAAACTCGAAATTCAAACAAAAGCAATCAAACATAATTCTGAATTCTCACAAAAAATCGATTCCTGACTACTCAACACCAGGAGTTGTATCTACAATGAAAGTCTCAACAATTGTTCACATAGAATTGGGGTAAATGTCTTAGAACTCAGATGTGTGTATTGCTAAACCTCTGTATGTTCCTCATTAATAAGCATGATTTATCACAGGACGTTTTCAACCTTAAGATTAATCATTATTTATTCTAACTACCTCAAAATCCAAGAGATTAGCAGTTTTCACACCAACTCTGTTTAAAGGTTGAACACTCAACTCCCAAAATTTTGGATAACTGTTTCTAGGCCTTTATTTAGGAAAACTAACACGTTTTCATCTCTTTTTTTCCCGATTTATTTGTCTTTGTTCTCTCCTTTTTTTTCTCTTTATTTTTTTATTTTTTTATTAAGGCTCGACAATCCTACAGTTTACTTCTCCTATTTTAAATCAAAGAACATTAATGAGAAACACTACAAGTGTAAGCATGTGCAAAATGTTCTTTCAAAACTTGTCCTCCATTCTATATAAATCATACTAATTCTCATCTCTATGAATATCGTATCCCGGTGTTTCAAGTCACTTTTCAATAAAATATTATGCATCATAAGTCATGCTTTATGCTTACGGTTAAAAATAAATCTTCACAAAATAATTCCGCTCAACTACTCCACCAAGATGCTCAAATTTCACAAAAATGCTAGAATGAGTGTATATTAATCATTTATGTTTAAATGCGTATCACAATTTTTTTTTTAACTAACACCTTTTCAACATAAAAACCTCCCCCCAACTATATGTGACATTGTCCTCAATATTCAGCAAATGAATGTTCGATGACGTATGCTATACAAGCATGAGTTGAAGCAAGATAAACACTGTAGAACATGAATTGAAACGAAAATAATTAAACAGAGAGAAAAGAAGTCACCTGAGATACTCGAGTGCATATAAGGAGTAGATTTCTGTCGAAGTTAGAAGACACAAAAAATAAAACAAACAAATACGATATATATAATGAGAAATCAGAAATTAATTCTGATAAGCAGGATTCTCCAGAGTAGTGGACTCAACCTTTGGAGTAAAATACCCAAAAATAGTTTCAACCTTTGTCCATTAATTTTAAAAATATTAACATTCTCTGGGTTTTCTATCTCAATGGCCCCAAAAGGATAAACAGTTTTTACAACAAAGAGACCGATCCATCGGGATCGAAGCTTGCCAAGAAACAAATAGAGTCTTGAATTATACAACAAAACTTTTTGGGAAGGCTCAAAAGACTTTTGAAAAATATTTTTATCATGAAAAATTTTCATTCTCTCCTTGGAAACACGAGAGTTTTCGTAAGCTTCATTCCTGATTTCCTCTAACTCATTAAGCTGAAACTTACGAAGAGAGCAAGCTTTATCCACATCAAAATTAAATTGCTTAATTGTCCAATAAGTTTTGTGTTCCAATCCTACAGGCAAGTGACATGTCTTTCCAAAAATTAGTCTATATGGGGACATACCAATCGGGGTTTTAAAAGTAGTACGGTATGCCCAAAGTACATCGGTTAGTCGTAAAGACCAATCTTTGCGACTTAGGTTGATCGTCTTTTCTAAAAAAAAATTGATCTCTCGATTAGATACCTCAACTTGGCCACTTGTTTGTGGATGATAAGGGGTAGCAACCTTATAAGTAATACCATATTTTTGCATTAAGATCTCGAAAGAGTTATTGCAAAAATGTTTACCCACATCACTGATAATGGCTCGAGATATTCCAAATCTTGATAAAATATTTTCTTTCAAAAATTTCAATACAACTTTGTGATCATTGTTCTTGCATGGAATGACCTCGATCCATTTGGACACATAATCCACATCTACCAAAATATAAAGATTGCCAAAAGAAACTGGGAAGGGTCCCATGAAATCAATACCCTAACAATCACATATTTCAACAATCAAAATTGGATTTAATAGCATCATATTTCGGCAAGTAATCCCTCCTAATTTTTTACAACACTCACAAGTTTTACAAAATTTATGGGTGTCTTTGAAAAAAGGTAGGTCAATAGAAACCACATTGCAATATTTTAAGAGTTGTTTTCTTTCCAGAAAAATGGCCACCACATGCCTCAGAGTGACAAAAAGACATCACACTTTGAAATTCACTATTAGGAACACATCGTCTAATTATTTGATCCAGACGATATTTAAACAAATATGGATCATCCCAAAATAATTTTTTTACCTCTACAAAAAATTTCCTCTTATCTTGTTGAGTCCAAATATGAGGAATTTCACCTGTAACAAGAAAATTAGCGATGTCAGCATACCAAGGCAATTGAGATATACTAAAAAGTTGTTCATCTGGAAATGTGACTCTAATAGGAACTGTCTCTATGAAATCTGAAAGAACAAGTCTAAACAAATGATCAGTGACAACATTTTTAACTCATTTTTTATCTTTGATTATCAAATCAAATTCTTGCAACAAAAGGATACATCTAAGCAACCTGAGCTTTGCATCTTTTTTCGCTAAGAGGTATCTCAATGCAGCTTGATCAGTAAAAATGACAATTTGGGACCCAATCAAATAAGAGAAAAATTTGTCAAGTGCAAAATTACTACTAGTAGCTCTTTTTCAGTTGTTAAATAATTCATTTGAGCACTATTTAAAGTTCTACTTGCGTAATAAATTACACAAAGATTTTTGTCTTTACGTTGGCGCAACACAGCTCCAACAGCATAATCACTAGCATCACACATAATCTCAAATGGTAAATTCCAATCAAGTGATTGCATAATTAGGGTTGCAATCAACATATCTTTTAGCTTTGTAAAACCTAACTCACAATCCTCAATCCATACAAAAGAATTTTCCTTTGAAAATAAATTGTACAAAGGTCTAGAAATTATACTGAAGTCTTTAATGAATCTCTTGTAAAAACATGCATGATCTAGAAAAGATCTGATATCCTTGATGTTCTTTGGGATGGGAAAATTAGAAATTAATTCAATCTTGGCCTTGTCCACTTCAATACCTTGAGAAGAGACAATGTGACTAATGACAATCCCTTGAGTGACCATGAATCTACCATGTCACTGAATATGCTCATCATACATCTTTGAAATGTAGCAGGAGCATTACAAAGTCCGAATTACATAATTCAATATGCAAATGTACCAAATGGACATGTAAAAGTGGTTTTTTCTTGATTCTCATGAGCAATCTCAATTTGGTTATATTCAGAATAACAATCTAGAAAGCAATAAAATTTATGGCCCGCTACACGTTCAATGATTTGATCCATAAATGGTAGGGGAAAATGATTCTTCGTAGTGACAAAATTTAGTTTTCTGTAGTCAATGCACATACGCCAACCAGTAGTAACTTTAGTTGGGATCAATTCATTATAAGCATTTTTAACTACAGTCACACCAGATTTCTTAAATACCACTTGCGTAGGACTAACCCATTTGCTGTCAAAATAGGATAAATGATTCCTACATCCAGAAGTTTTAACACCTCTGCTCTAGCAACCTCTTTCATGTTGGGGTTCAGTCTACGTTGCATCTCTCTAGAGTGTTTAGCATTGTCTTCTAGATATATCATGTGGGTACAAATCAAAGGACCGATACCTTTGATATCAGCTATAGTCCATCCTATTGCCTCTGTGTTCAATAAGAAGACTAATTAATTTTCTCTCCTGAATTTCATCTAGTTTTAATGAGATGACGAATGGTAATGTCTCTGTTTGACCTAAAAATGCATATTTGAGATCAGCAGGTAAAGGTTTCAAGTCGAGTTTTAGTATTTGCACGCTTGAGGGGAGGGACACGACATCATGAGGTGGCAATTCCTCAAAACGTGTCATCCATTTATCAGTGTCCATTATAGGAGTAGATTTTAGCAAAAACTTCATAGATGCAAGCATAGAATCATTATCAAAATTTTTACCATGAACCAAACAACCCTTAAGAGGGTCAGAAAGAATTGACAAATCAAATTTATTTTGAACAAGAGTTTGGATCAAATTTACTTCATGCATATCATCATCATCACCAAGTTGTTTACAAATATAGAAAATATTCAATTCCAAAGTCATGTTGCCAAAAGAAATTATCATCACAACACTCCTACAATTTATTAAATCATTCGAGGTCGTAAGGAATGGCCTACCCAAAATTATAGGAATTTGAGTGCAAACATCAAAGACAGGTTCTGTGTCCAAAACAATAAAATCTACTGAGAAATAAAATTTGTTTACTTGCATTAACACAGCCTCAACTATTCCTCTTGGTATTTTTATTGAACGATCAGCAAGTTGAAATGTTACCTTGGTGGGTTTAAGTTCACTAAGACCTAATTAGTCATATACCGAGTAAGGTGGGAGGTTAACACTAGCACCAAGGTCAAGTAAGGCTTTTTCGATTTTAAAATTTTCAATCACACATGAAATTGTTGGACAACCTAGATCTTTATACTTTGAAGGAGAATTATTTTGAAGGATGGCGCTTACCTGTTCTGTGAGGAAAGTCTTCTTTTGCACTTTCATCGTATGCTTCACTGTATACAGATCTTTCAAAAATTTAGCGTACAATGGAATCTCTTTAATTGCATCCAACAAAGGAATATTAATTTTCACTTGTTTGAAAATTTCAAAAATATCAGCATTTTGAACTAATTTGTGAGAATGTTGCAACCTTTGGGGAAATGGGGCAGGTATTGGAGCTTTCACAGGCATATCTAGCTAGGCCTTGTCAAGTTCACCATCACTCTTGGAATTTAAAGAATTTTTGGTCTCATCAACTTTCATTGAAATACTTTTATCAAATATTTTTCTATTGCATAGAGTGGTAATGGACATGGCATGCTCAAATTTTGAATCAGAAAAATTTGAATTTCTTACCTCAAATTTCCCTTTTGGATTCGACTGAGGTTGAGCGGGAAACTTACCATTTTCTTGAGCGTACAATGCGGAGGTTAAGTCACTAATAGAGTTTCTCATTTCATTAATGACCTGCATTATCTGAGTGTTAATATTTAGCTTGCCTCTTCATAAAAGTTTGTAATGTCTCCTCAAAGGTTTTCTTATGTGGAGGCACATAAGAAGTATAAGAAGAAGGCCATTGAGGATTTTGATTTGAATTGGACTCGTTCATTCAACTAAAGTTGAGGTGATTTCTCCATCCAGGATTATATGTTTCCGAATAAGGGGAAGAAAATGCTCTCCTATAAGAATTCACGGCATTTGCTTGTTCGTGCAACACCTCTTTAAAAGTGGGGATTGTTGGACAATCCTGAGTTAGATGTCCACTAATCTCACATATGCCACAATTCTCTTCTTTTTTTTTCAATGGTCTTATCCGAATTTACCTTCCTAAGTTCCATGGCCTCGACTTTTCTTGTCAAACTTGTTATCCTAGCATTCACATCATCATTTCCTTTAAGGATATACATACCCTCTTGAGACATGACATTGAGCTTGAACTTATTTGACCGATCAGAACGATCTATGTTGTCTTAAGATTGAGCATTTTCAACCAATTGGTCAACATAGTCTCAAGCATCATCAAGATCTTTATTTAAAAATTCACCATGACACATCATTTATACAAACTGGCCCATTTGAGATGTTAAACTTTCATAGAAAAAAAACTAATGGTGCGCCAAATCTCATAGCCATGATGTAGGCAAGTTAGCAATAATTTTTTAAAATGTTCCCAACACTGAAAAAATGTTTCATTTTCTTTTTGAGAAAAATTTATAATGTTTCTTCAAAGAGTGTTAGTCCTGTGAGTAGGAAAAAACCTTTATCAGAAATTTTCTTTGCATTTCTTGTCATGTGTCAATAGATTTTGGTCTCAAGGAATTCAGTCAATTTTTAGATTTTTCTTTCAAAGAGAATGGGAATAACTTTAATCTAACAATATCATCATTGACAATTTGGTTTTGTAAAGTTATACAAACCTTTTCAAATTCTTTCAGATGCAAATAAGGACTTTCTGAGTCTAAGACATAAAACTTGGGAAGTAATTGAATTACTCTCGGTTTTAGATCAAAATTCTGCATATTCGTAGGAAAAATCATGCAAGATGGAGTACTTGTCCTTGTTGGCTGCAAACACTCACTCAAAATTCTCATTGGTGAATTATTTTAAGCTTCCTTATTTTCAAGTTTGTCATGAACACTATGGTTGTTAGCCATGGTATTAAAATGAGAATTTTTGGAATTACCAGACAACTTATCCACCAATTCTTTTAAAATAATTTCCTCTTTTCTCAATCTATCAGTTTGATCACGTTGCTACGAGATCATTCATCATAGAGGCTCAAGCACATTCAAAAACTAAAAGGAATGGACAAGTCTCAAAATTAATTAATGCATGTACCACTTAAAGTCTTCTATTCTAAAAACTAAATGCAAAACAAATAAGAAAGTAAAACAAAAAAAAAAAAATGGAACGAGACTAACAAATGATATGAATATGAAGGCAATGTTACTTGATCCATTTCTCGTCAAAATAACAAAAATTGTACCTACAAAAATATACGAGAAATTTAGCAAAAGATTACTAATTTTTTTTTCTTTTCTTAAAAAAAAAATCTTATCACACGTTGCAATCCCCAGCAACAGCACCAAAAAGTAAAAACTTGTTGCGCCTAAACTTTGACTTAAACTAGTGAACCAAAAATTTAGTGCAGTTTTACCTGCAAGTATACAGGTATTGTAGTACCTAACATAGTTGAATCCACAATGATTGACTTAGTGATGAAGAAAATAAACTCAAATAAAGAAAATAAATTACTAAAATGAACGTGCAATCAAGTAGACAAGAGAATTATTGAGATGAAAATTTTTAACATAATAGAATAAAACTAAAATGATAAAATAAATTGATATAGAGAATGACTAAAGTTTCGATGATCTATCTAATAACTTATAATATTGTTTTCGATCGATTTAATTCAATTAAACTAGGATAATGATTCCGTTTAACTCGAGGATTTAACATTTAAAGTCAAGAAAAATAATCACTAATGACTAAGTATGAACAATTGATGATTAAAACATTCACAAACTCATTTGAAGCTCATAGAGATTTTTTCGAGCATTCATTGTATTCAAAAATCACAATGAATCAAGATAAATATATAGATCATCAAAATATCCAATAATAAAATCATTCAATCGATCAAACTCACAAAATAAATTTCAATGTTGATTCACAAACAATATCTAAATCATTAAATTTCACCTCTAACCTTAGTACAAGAATTTAGCCAACCATGTTCATCACTGCTATGGAAATTAAATAAACATTCTCTATGATAATACTAACATAAAATACAAGAAAACAGCCACAAGAACATAAAAGTGAAGAGAATATAGAGTTAAAAACACCCTTTTCGAAAAGTCAAAGTCCACGAGAAAAAAAAAATAGTAAAAACTCCAAAACTGCAAACCGTAGCTCAAAGCTCCTGTCTGTTTTTGTTCGTCCAACATCCCCCTTTTTAAAGGAAAACGCTCACCAGCTTTCCTCCTCTTTTCATGTCTTTTAGCCTTTCCTTCTAAACGTAAACGTCTTTCATTTGGTCTGAATCCACCGAAAAATACCGGCTTTTTACTATAAACCTCATCTCCTTTCCTTTGTTTCCGTAAGCTTTCTTTTTCCCAGTATTTTCAATGCTGCCAAGAAACTCCAGTCCGAAACTCCTGCATTTTTGTCTCTCACAAGTTCCGTCCTTCTCACCTCTTTGTTCAAGTCCCCCAAGTTTTTTTTCATTCAGCTTCCAGCTCTTTCCGTTCAGTCAGGTCCATCGAAAAAGACCAGTCCTCATCTTCATGTTTCACTCTCTCCAGTCTGTAACCTCAAATCAGAAGCTCAAACTCAGTTCCTTTCTTTTTCATCCTCTCAGCCCAGCATCAAAATGAGAGGTCCTCCCACTGATTAATGCGCTGCCAGTCCTACTCTGTTTCTTTGCTCTAAAAACAGAGCTGAAAGTCCAGACCTACAAGATAAAGAAATAAACTGCAGTATATGTCCAAACGACAAAAATAATAATATCAGAACTGTGCACCCTCTTATTTCGTAACTCTCCCCTTCCGTAAAAACCACATTCTTCCCCAATCCCTTTAGTCTCAACCCAGCTCTTTTTTTTTTTTTTTCCCTTCTGCAACCTCCCTCCAAAACCAAGCTTCCCCAGCCTTCTCCGTAAGAGCCTCACGTCCAACTTTCCGCCCCAATGCTGTGTTCCAGCTTCTCTATTCTTTTTTCTTACTCTCCGTAAGCTCCTTTCATTCAATCCCATTAAGTTAGTTTTCTTTTCTTTCTTTCTTTTTTTTTTCAAAACCTGCTCTTCGTGAATCACCATGGAGACATCCAGAAAAATCCGAGCTTCAAGTGCTGCGTTCCCCTCCATTCTTTTACTTCTCTAGCCTTTCAACTCTCTCTCAACGTGCCTATGTCATTTTCTCTTTTTTCTTTTTTTGTAAGGAGACCCATGTTCTTGTTAAAAGCAAAATATTTCTTCTTCTGTGTGCATCCATGAGCACCAAATATTTCTAGTCTAAAGCAAGAAAATCAAATCCTTCCCACCGAAAGTTCTTTTACATTCAAAGTCCACAAAAGCCAACACTCACCAACTTTCCTTTCTGTTTTCCGTTTCCTTTGCTGCCCTCTCCGAGAATCACTCATCTAATTTCTCCAAAACCACACCCCGTAAGTCCATCATCAGCACATGAAAATGTTAGCTTTTTCATTTCTTGTTGTAAAGTCCATTACATGATGGTTGAAATGCAGTTACTGTGTGTACTTGTGCTTCCCAAATCCATGTGCTTCCATAAAATAATAAGTGGGTCCCACAGAACCATGTGCATGTGTTTTCCCATTGGCTTCCTGTCCAAAATCAAGCAGTCATATGCTAAAATTACATGCATTTTATCTAAACACAGGAACTCAGAAACTATAAAATCAAAGGAAGAGTAAAAATAAGGAAAAGAAACAACACACCAAAAAAATAGAAAATCAAAAATAAATTAAAAAGTAAAAATATAATATCAAAGAAAAACATTGCTCATTTGAAGAAATATCGCTCAATTAAATAAGAGGTTATAACTAATATAAATGATGATATTAACCAATTTAAATCACAACTCAAATTTATACCTATTAATAATTTTTCCATCTGAAACCAATAATAATATCACAAAGCAATTAAAATATATTAGTTTTAAATATATAAAATATGCAATATTTCAGCTCAATCAATAGCCACGGGAAAATAGCCTTTGCATGCTTGTCTACGTCCAACCACCCCGTGCTGCAGGAAGCTCCTCCACGTCTCCTCCCTCAACCGTAGCACACACACAACAGTGCACCAAGAACCACCAGCCTTCCTATACGTAACAACCATCACACGATGAAGAGTCATCCCGCAGCCCACGTAAACGACGCCAACCACACAAAAACCACCCAACATGCACTGTAGCCCAACCTTGAAACCGCAGTGAAGCCATTGACAACTGCCACAATTCCTTCTTTGCGACAAATCCTCTAGCTACGCACCACCACAGCACATTAGGCCCGAACCGAGAGCCATTTTCCTCTTAGTTACACACACACATCTTTTCTACGTAAATTATCATTCTCTCTTTCCCGACATGAAACTCTCTCTCTCTCTTCTCCTCCCGTCGGTCTACTCCAACTATATTGCATATATATATATATATATATATATTAAGTAAATGGATTGAGGATGTTGTATGAAAGGGTACATGCCGTGGGTTCCTGTGACAAAAATTATTTATAGAGTTTGGAGTTATAATAAGTGTATGTAAACTTACGAAATTTACAGAATTTATGTGATCTTGGGATTGATAGTAAATTTCAGGAGAAATAATTATGTGAAGATCAAAGTATTTGGGGTGACGACATATTAGGGTTTCTAGGATTTTAGTATTTTTAGGAAATATAGATTATTTTAGTATTTTAGGTTTTAATTACAAAGTATGTATTTAATTAGAGATTTATGAAAATTACGTGTATTTTATAGGTAATCAATCGCGCCCTAAAAATATTGGATCAACGTTACGAGGTAATCATACCCTTACACGTAGGTACGGTAAATGTCATGTCTTTTATAAAATATTTGAATGTACGCCCTCTATTGGAAGCCCCTTTTTACGTACCCAAGTCATGATAAAATTATGAAAATCCATAATTTTACGTGAAGAATTATGCATCAAAATATTTATGAAAAGTCATGATTTTATGTTAGAGTTATACATTAAAATATTTATGAAAATCCATGCAGGATTTTATATGAAGATTTATGCATTAAAATATTTATGAAAAATCATGATTTTATGTGAAGAAATATTATAGTTGGGTATTTTAGCCAAAGTTTTGAATACCATTCCAGTCACCTTTTCGGTTAAGGCAATGGATCAAAATATTTTGATACTAGTACCGTTTCGGAATTAATTATATATTATATATTATATAGAAATATTTATATGTATATATAAACTAACAACTAAAAGAATAAATACATATATATACATGTAAGTGTGTATCATGTATATGTGTATATATGGAAGAATTGAAAATTTATAAAATGAATATATGTTCAAAAAATCACAAACTTGAGTTGAGACACAAAAAAATAAAGAAAAGAAAAATAAAAGAATTTATAAATTATTAAAAACAATGATATTTAGAAAAAGAGAGAATGAAGGGACGTATTTAAAGTTACAAAAAAAATTAAAATTATATAAATACATTTTATATTCTAGAATTACTTAAATATTTTTTGGATTTAAAATTTACAAAAATGCTATCTAAGTACAACAAAATTACAAAAACAGTCTGAAACTGAATAAGAACCGAAATGTTAATTCCATCTGGAATGGTTAGAATTTGATTGAAATGGCCGAAACGGATTGGAATGGGCTAGAATTTGGAGTGAAACTGAATGAAGCGGTATAGTGTACCGCATATTGCACCAGAACAATAAATTCCGACCGCATTGACTGGTACAGAACAGTTTTAAAAACTTTGGTTTTAGCCCATCTTGATCTATAGCAGAAATACTTTAGTCCAACCATGGATATGTAGTAAGATCATTTTGGTCTAATGTGATCATTAGTAGGAGTATTTTAGGCCTGACTTGGATGGAGATATATTTTCATCTCATCTCATTTCATTTCAATATTCAAACACTACAAACACAAACATTTTTCAATTTCAAGTTTTCAACTTTTTTTATCTGAACATTATCTAATTATTACAACTTTTCCAAACTTCTAAACACAACACAAAAAATAATTCAATTTTTTCATATTCCAAAACAAAAATAATATTAAAAATTATATTCTAACAATATTTAATTTTGATAATATTTTTATTCAACTTTTTCACTCCCATTTTCCAAAATCTCATAAAAATATTTTAACTTAAATCATTTTTAACTCATATCATCTCAATTCAAATATATCACTACTATTCACAAATCATCATAACTAATTTTAAGTTGTGTTTGGAAGATGAATCCAACTCAACTCCTCTCAAACTAATCATTGATGAAATTAACTACTTTTTGAATTTTCCATAAATAAATTAAATCTATCTCAACCTACTTCATATATTTTAATCTAAACAGTTAAACCTATCTACACTTAAAAAAAATTAAATTATTTTTATAATATTCATAAAATATTATTATTTACAGTTTAACTAATCTCAAACTTAGGGAGCAGAGTTAGTCTTAAAATGAAGATGTAGCATAGGAATTTCGGTTGCACAATAAAACTAATGTCTACGGTCTAAATGGTCTCTTTTGGTATATATAAAAAGATGGATAAAGTTACGCCCACCGCTGCTTCATCCCGCTTGACCATCCCGGTTGACGTGGCAGGTCCATGTGCCATGTGTCACCACCTAGATTTTTCTAGAGAATTTCCTAACCTTCTAGAATCTCCTAGTCCTTTTGTAATCTTGTAGAATTGTGTGGAGTATTCTAGAATGATGTAGAACCCACTAGGGAAGGGCCTTTTAGACAATTCTAGAGTAGTAATCTAGAAAGTTCTTTACCCTTGGATTGGTGACAAGTGTCACCATCCTAACCATTCTTTGTACCAAGAGTTCCCTATAAATAGAGGGGCTCTCATTTGTGTAAATCACCAAGCAATAAGATAAACAATTTCTCTAGAGCTTCTCTCTCTATCTTCTCTCTCTAGTTGTATTCTCTATTGTCTTGAGTCATTTAAAAGGCTTACTTAGGAGTTTTGTGGAGAGAAAACCTCCTAAGGCCGCATGGGACGTGTGAAGAAATTCTAAGTCCGTGACAGTTGGTATCAGAGCTATCCAGGTTGGGATGGCAGATCCAAGCGAGATCACCATGGAGCCCCAGGAGACACGAAAGAGCAAGAGGTCGAAGGATTCAAGCTCATCTATGGAGTCTCGTCTCGATGGCATCGAGAGAGCCATGGCCAAGATATTGGCCAAGATTAAGGAATGGGATCAGTCTCACAGGGAGGTGAGCACCCTTGACAACACTGTGACGAGGATGGAGGTGGCGGTAGCGGATGTCAGGGACCGACTTGACATCGTGGAGCAAGGTTTGGAGGAGCTAGGATTGGAGGGACAATCTGAATCGCTCAAGGAGTCCATTCTGAGCACCATCAACCCCACCATCGAGGCACAACATGTTGAAAATGTTGCTTTCCAAGACCGGGTCTTGGGGGAGCTAACAAAACTCCAAGGGCAAATGGAGGAATACCGCGTCGGTCTGGAGGAGACCAAGACGGATTGGGCCATGTGCAAGCGGGCAGTGGCCAATGGGGCCGCCGTTGGAGCTAGAATGATGGCGACACCAAGGGTGGATACCCCCAAACCAAAAGAGTTCGATGGCAAACGGGATGCCAAAGAACTAGACAACTATATGTGGCACATGGAGCGCTACTTTGAAGCTTTGAACATGCAAGACGAGCATGTCAAGGTACGTACTGCCTCTCTCTACCTTACTAATCTTGCTGGTACTTGGTGGCGTCGTAAGTATAGTGAGATAGAGAAGGGTACTTGCACCATTGACGCATGAGAAGAGTTCAAGCGTGAACTCAAAAGGCAATTCTATCCTGAGAATGTGGCTATTAATGCGTGGAAAAGAATGAAGGAGTTGAAGCACACCTCTTCTATCCGCAACTATGTTGAGGAATTTTCTACCCTCATGCTTCAAATCACAAACATGAGTGAAGAAGATCTCCTCTTCAACTTCATCGATGGTTTCAAATCTTGGGTGGCTCAAGAACTCAAGCGTCGTGGAGTCAACGACATCTCCACCGCCCTGACAGTGGCAGAAACCTTAGAAGAATTTGAGTATCATAAGAGTAACAACACTTCAAAGCCCAAGTCTTCAAAGGATAATCACACTAAGGGTGGGGGAGCGAAGGGGTTCAAGCCCCCACAGTACAAAGACCGAGGAGACAAGCCTTCAACATCAAAGGAGGGCAAGAAGGACCACTTCAAAGATAAGAAGCCAAAGGATGCTTGTTTCCTTTGTGACGGACCACATTGGGCTAGAGATTGTCCCAAGAGGAAGACCCTCAACGCTATGTTAGAGGAGAAGGAAGTTCAAGAGAAGTCGCACCTGGGGTGTCTACAACTTCTCAACTCCCTCTAGGCAAGCACAAAGCCAACCACTAAGGATGGATCTTTGATGTTTGTAGAGGTATTTGTCAATGGGAAGAAGAGTCACGCCATGGTCGACTCAGGAGCTTCTCATAACTTCATTAAGAAGGAAGAGGCCACACGGCTAGGGATTCCTCTTAAGAAGGGTCAAGGATGGCTGAAGACCGTGAATTCTGAGGCCAAACCCCTTGATGGCGTAGCTCACGGGGTGGAGCTACAACTTGGCACTTGGAAAGGTACGGTGGATTTCTCAGTCGCCCCTATGAATGACTTCAACATCATGTTGGGGATGAAATTCTTGAGATAGTTTAATGTAGTATCTCTTCCCCACTACAACTCGGTGTGTATCTTAGAGGGTGGTCCATGCATGATACCCACCGTGTCCAATCCAAACACCACCCAGCTTCTATCCACCATGTAATTCAAGAAAGGATGGAAGAAGGGCGAGGTGTCTTACTTGGCTTCTATGGAGGAAGATGAAGTGAAGATTCCCTCCCCTACACCCAAGGAGATCCAAAAGGTCCTCAGGGACTATGAGGATGTCATGCCTCCAGAGTTGCCCAAGCAACTACCACCTAGGAGAGAGGTGGATCATTAGATCGAGTTGGAACCCGGCGCCAAACCACCTGCCAAAGCACCTTATCGCATGTCACCTCTAGAGCTTGAAAAACTAAGGAGGCAACTTAAGGAGCTACTTGATGCCGGATTCATCCAACCCTCCAAGGCACCATTGGGCATAACTACCCCTTTCGACAAAGAAGTAGAAGAAATCTTGGCGGACCGTTTCATCAGGCGAAAGAGTCATGGGCCACGCCAAGAATACTTGATCAAGTGGAAGGGATTGCCCGAAAGTGAGACAACTTGGGAACCAAATGAGTCATTGTGGCAATTTGAAGATCATATCCGAAGGTTCCATGAAGATACCGCGCCGAGGACGTCGCGAAGCTAGATGGGGGAGAATGTCACCACCTAGATTTTTCTAGAGAATTCCCTAACCTTCTAGAATCTCCTAGTCCTTTGTAATCTTGTAGAATTGTGTGGAGTATTCTAGAATGATGTAGAACCCACTAGGGAATGGCCTTTTAGACAATTCTAGAGTAGTAATCTAGAAAGTTCTTTACCCTTGGATTGGTGACAAGTGTTACCATCCTAACCATTCTTTGTACCAAGAGTTCCCTATAAATAGAGGGGCTCTCATTTGTGTAAATCACCAAGCAATAAGAGAAACAAGTTCTCTAGAGCTTCTCTCTCTATCTTCTCTCTCTAGTTGTGTTCTCTATTGTCTTGAGTCATTTAGAAGGCTTACTTAGGAGCTTTGTGGAGAGAAAATCTCCTAAGGCCGCACGGGACGTGTGAAGAAATTCTAAGTCCGTGACACACGTCTCTAAACAATTTCATCCTATTCGAGCACGAAAAACCCATTCTCGAGCTTAGTCAATATTCAAACCCATTCCCCCAAAACCGAGCTTCGTCCCTCCATGTCTTACGTCTTCCTCAACCTACAAGCCCATTCCCATTCCCAAGCTTGGTCACGGACCTCCATGTCCTCAACCTTCAAACCCATTCCCGTAAGCTTGGATATCCGTCATGTTCAACTTAAAGCCAGAAAAGTTTCAAGACCGTAACCTTGGATCTCCGTCGCCTCAACCTTCAAACCCATTCTCGGTGAAGCTTGGTCCCTCCGTCGCCTTAAACTACAAGCCAGAAAAATTTAATCCTGTGAAGTTTGGTCCCTCTGCCTCAACCTTCAAACTCATTCCCGGTAAAGTTTCGTCCCTCCGTCGCTGTAGAACTACCTTGAAGCTAGAAAAATTTCATCCCCTGAAGTTTGGTCCATTCCCGTGAAAGCTTCTTCCAATCTACCTAATTTTTTAAATGTCATCTTCTTCAAGCGCGAGAAACCCATTCTGTCACTTCGATCCAGACCAAACCTAATACCACCGAAAAAAAATTCGTCTTCTTCAATCGCGAGAAACCCTCAGCTGTAGCCACTCGCCGTTCCCCGTCACCACTCACCGTTGTTACGCCAACACAGGAAAGGACATTCTATGATTCTGACTCCCCTGAAAAAGGCTGCTGGCTGAAAAATTCTTTTGATTGCATTGGTAGGATTCTTTGAATTCTGTTCATTATGATTCTTATTATTGTTTTCAACATTTCTATGTTCGGTGCACGATTATCTTCTTTTCGCTTATCTTAATGATGCCATACAATGAGGAACCTTGTGCCCTGCATTGAAGAAGTTTTGTGGTAGGTGGCCATTGTTCGGGGCACTCCTTAGCTGTATCAAAGAGAACCCGAACCATCTTTTTCTTTCTCTCATGTAATTTCTGTAGCTTCGGCACTGTAGAATTCGGGACTGATAGAGCATCTGCTGGTTGGTGGACATTTATCATTTTTATGAAATTTAATAAAAACTTACACAATAATTTGCCCTTTTTGTTTTGTAAATTGATGCATTGGATGTCCTTTCATTTAAAAGTACACGGCAAAACAGAGTGACCATCAAAACATTACCCTAATTTTGGCATATACACTTACATGCAACTATCCACACCACATTGCCTTGTAGAGTAAATAAATTGATGAATGAAAGAACAAGTTTAAATATATCTGTGTGTATATACATAATGTTGTTATATCCATGTGATTTGCTGCTGGTAAGTCACTTTGCTTATTAGTCAATGTGGCATGATTAAATTTATATCTTGTAGCATAGTGATTCATGTGTTTGTATCCCTAAAAAATGATTACTTAATTATGAAGAATTCATACGTTACATACCCCAAACTTTCTCTCTCGTCTCTTTCTCTCTAAAAAGAGAAAAACCCTAGTGTCGCCGATCAAGGGGGGAGGAACTTTGGCTCCTCCCTTCCATTTCCGTTCCCTCTTCCCCTCTATTCCTCTTCATCATTTTCTCTTTGTTTTTCGGCATTTTTTTCTTCTGTTTTTCTTCCGTTTTTGGTTCCAGCGTTTTGGTGGAGATGTTTCGATCTGTTGGCTTTTGGAGTTCGATGGCTTCCACACACACCACAGCGAACCTTCCAATGTGCCGATCGGTCAAAAGGGAGAGGAAGTTCGCTGAACGTAGTGGCGAGTGGATAGCACGCGCGGTCCGTAGCGGGGTGAATGAGTTTCAAACGCCACCGCCTAGGATTCTTTTCTGTCACCACGCGCTTCTTATCTAGGATCGGGGCATCTGTTTTCTCAGGAGTTGACCGTCGTCTCATGATCCGAGGGCAGCGCGTGGATCCGGCGCGTGGATCCCACGCTCCTATTACAGCCCCTGCCGGTGCTTTTGTTATGCTTTGTTGGTTTTGTTTAGTTTTATCTCTGTTTGGTTTATGTTTTTAGTATAATAAAATTACAAGTCTCTTAGACATTAGGTCTGAAGAGTTGTATCCTTAAGACTGTTAGTCTGTAGGGTGTTTACTCGTTCGTTGAACGGGGAGGCTGCTTACACTCTGTTTTGGATAGAGTGGTGTTTGTCTCTCAAATGGTTTGGTGAGACTGCAGCAAGGGCTAGGCCATGTCAATCACATGTGTGTACTGGGGATCGTTTAGAGGTTGAAGTTGGCTTGTAATGTGAATTGCAAGTTCAGATTGTAATGCCCAATTTAAATGAATGCAAATGCATTTTTATCAAAAAAAAAAAAAAAAAAATAGGAATTCATACGTTAGAGAGGAAGTTCTTTTTAAGCTATCTTGAGAATCAAGGGGAAAATTATCTTCCTTATGGCTAAGGCTGTAGTCTTTACTTCTCTCCTAAGTTTAGGTACTGTAGAACAATAAATAAAGGTAATTTGGTTTGAGCTCCAATGCCTCTTGCAGTTTTTTATTTTAGTAATTTCAATGTGGTGGGTACTTTGTTTAGGCTTGCTTGTTGGGAAATTTTGAGAAAAGATGTAATATAGTTTAGCTTAATTTTGCATTTTAGTTTAATTTTGAAGAACTGTGTTTTTGCATATATTGTATTCAACTTGTATCTTATCATGAACAAGAAGTTTAAATTGGGCATTTGTAATCAAATCGTATGAGTTATAATGAACCAGAATGATTTGGTCAAATTGGGCATTTGAAGTCCTTCAATTTTGTTTGGTCAAAATCTATTAAGAGTATTGATATTGGTATTCATTGATGAATATTTACATTAGTAGGTGAGAAGAGCTCTTATAATTATGCACCAAAGAGATGAAGTTGATTATAAGCGAGAAAGGCGTGTTAAGAGAACTGATGTAAGGTGGTGTATTTTTATCTGCGGTAAAATTGGTTTCAGTTGCCGAGTTCCATAAGCATCCTAGAAAATTAGAAATAACCAATTGTTATAGTCCATTTGTTCAAAGTTTACTGCCTTAATACTGAAGTGGATAGCAACAAGTAAGCTGAAACGCAGACTACCTTAATAAAAACAACAAATTGTAAACTATACTCATACCAACAGTATTTGCTTCCATCAAGATATAAGCATCGCTCAGGAAAATAAAGATACATGTACAGAAATTAACTTCCATGATGTCTCTAATCCTCATCTCACTGTCAAAAATAATTGAGAGTAACGAAATACAATAATCAACCCTGGGGACGGCTACTATGAAAAACTACAATGATTAGCATGATCCTTTTAAAGATCGTACACACTAAAATAAATATAGTAAAATACTGCAATGTGCTTTGATCCTTCTCCGGATCTTCCACACATAAGATAAAAAAAAAAAAAAACAGTTGCTAATAAGCTTTGCAGCACCTGCGGTAAAACCGTTAAGCCTCTCAAACAGAATGACAGAATCATAAACATGCTGATGTTGATGCTTTAGCAAAAGCACAAACACGTGGAAGTGGAAAGCTAACCAGAAACAGAGCTTATGAATCAACCGAACCAGAAACAAATCTTTCATGTACTTTTCTTGCACTGCAGCAACTGTGAACTTCTCTGTCAAGCAAAACTCATGGTATTCCATTCCAAAGAAATAAAGATCATGGACATTCCATAATGTAATTTGAATTACCTGTGAGGGAGGAGCAGTCCGTCCAATGCCAAAATAATCTGCATAAATGTAACTCTCATTCAAGCAAGCAGATGAATAGAAAATGCAACTGCAAAAAGACTAAGAAATAGGAACAGAATATTCAAGCTAAACAAACAAACATCACAGAAAAATTTACCACAAAACAAAAAAAGTGGATTATGGAGTTGATATATTGGCCACAGCCACTAGGGATGTTGTTGCTCTGGTAATTAATAACCATCCCTCTTATAGAAAACATTAATATTTCATTTTTATTCCAAATTCAAAGAAGTCAGGGTTCCCCTTTCGAACTCTCCTCTCTTCTATACAGCTCCATTCCTTCATAGTCATTCATAGTTGGACTTAAAAATCTTGTCTATCAAAACATATAAAAACAAAACAACAAACTTCAACCAAATGCGCTCTAAAAAAAAATAGAATAGTTGAAGTTATAATAGCATGGGATTCGCTTCTGTTTACAAGATTTTCCAAAGTCAGCAACTACTTGCATGAGTCTGAACCTACTCTTGTGTACTGAAAAACACTAACATTAGAAAATTATTTACTTTTTCAAATCCTTATAGTTGCCAAACTTATTCAATCTTACTACCTAAAGAGAAATGACTTACTGTAGGATCATCCGAAACGCTACGAAGTTAAATAAGACTAGGGAAATTATTCGACCAACTGAAAAGCTAGTTGCTTTTCTTGAAACAGAAAAAACCATATTTTTTATATTTACGCACATTTACCTCTCCATAGCGATGATATAGCTTTCTCTCGATTTTGCTTTGTTTTTTTCTATAATCTCATAAGCGCTACTCATTAGTTGAGGTCAATGAATGCCGCATACAAAAAACAAATAAAGGACAATATCAAAACTAAAAAGATGTTTTAAAACCACCGATTTCATCATAATCAATTTATACATCAAAACTTGAGGGAAAAAAAAAAAAAAGAGAAATGTACCTCTCGGAATAGAGGTTGGACAAATGAGAGCTAGAAGTCAGCGCCGGAAATGGATTTCTTGCCGCTTGGAGTAGATGCCGGTCTAAATCTGACAGAGGAGTTGGAGGAAATGAAGGTAGGCTTATCGTGGGGTTTGGAGACTTTTCACTTCTGAGAATTTGAAGAGAAAATAAGGAGGGGGGATGTTGGGCGGGAGACTTTAAAAAAATAAAATACACGTGACATGCCACCTCAAGTGGTAAGACAAAGCGGGAAGCTACGGCAATTGTAGCAATACCCTAAAAAGATACATACAGAAATGTGCTTTTTTTTCATGGAATTCGGTAACAAGATACGAGGTTCGTGGGAAATTAGCAAGAGCGAATGAAGATTAGCTTAAAAAAAAAAAAAAAGAATGAAGAGACAGCGTTAGATAGAGACAGACGAAGCTAGGTTGGAACCTAAGCTATGTATTGGAACAAAAAGACAGGTCAGGTCAAGAAAGCACGGACGCCAAAATTTGCACGCGGAGCATTGCCCGGACGGGACCACAACTCACCCCCACCCCCCCCACCGTCGTCTTCATTCCTTTTATTAACTCGTAGCATCCTACCTCCAATTTTTTCGTAGATTATCCAAAACTTTCTTAGATTATAAAATTAAAAATAATACCCAATTTAATATTTATTTTTAAAAATTGATAGGATATTTGTTTTCTTGATAGGCGATTTTTTTAGCATGTTAAAAATTAGATTGATTTTTATGAAATTATGTGATTAATCTCGTGACAAGTGAATGGCCTTAGTAAATAATACGCATAGGTACAAAAGTTTGATACACATATTAGATGAAAAAATTCTATATACTGATTATATCATCAGCTCGTTCTTATCTTATTACGATGAAATAATATTATCTATTAATTTTTGAGTTTTTGTTTTTTTTAAAAAAGGTGATTTGATCGTTGATGAACAGTGATAACTTTATGATTGTAGAACATATCATTATTCATAACCAATATTGATGGATGAGTTTGTGATTGGGATAGAAAATAATAATTTTGATGTGATTATTTTCATTACTCTTAGATTGTCTCATATAAATATATATATATATATATTTTATAAATAGAAGTTAAAAAATCAACTTCATCTCATCGTTAAGAATGAGACTATAATTTAATATATATTATGTAACATTTGTTTTTTTTAATAACAATGGGCAAATAGTTTACTAAAAGAAGGGATGATATATAGAATTGGTAATAATTGTACACTCTCTATATAAAAAGATAAGTGGTTTCCTATGTTGGATTATTTTAAATATTGGATTATTTCAAATATTTATTTCAATTTGACTTTTTATATTGGGAAGACAAATAAATTTTTAGTGATTTTATAAATGAATGTGTTTCACAATTATAAAATAGAATATAAGGGTAGACATATAATAATAGTGTCACCTATTATGAAACACTGACCGCATGCACACGACGCATTGATGCTTTAGACGTACTCCACACGTACGCATCGTCACAAGTGACAGAATTATTTTGTTTTAAATGAAGTGATGTGTTTCTTCAAATTTTTGACATTTATTTTCACACATTTTCTTATAGAAACCATTTTATTTTAAATTGAAATGAAATATTTCATTTGCTGCTATTGCATCTATTCATTCTAAGATTAGTGTTCAGAATTTATAATCTGCACACTATAAGAATAGTGTTGTATCCTAATAACGTAATTGTCAGATTCTCTTTTGCAGCACTCAAATTATTAGTGTGAGGTAATATTTATCTAAAAGATAGATTAACAATTGGCTCACTGTTTTGCAATTTCAATCTCTGTTTGCTATTCTATTTCTAACATCCTAAACATGTGAATTATCTAAACTAGTTCATAATTTCATAATGCAATATTTGAGAGGATAGACTGGCAATATGGATGAACAACAATGTTGGCAGCCACCAATTTCTCTTGAGATAAAGGCAAACTGGAATGTAACAATGGAGAATAAGCACAAGAGGATAGGGATTGGAGTGGTGATTCAAAATTCACAAGAGGAAGTCTTGGCCACAATGAGAGCACTTGTGGAGTTTTTTGCAGTTCCTATTGCAGCAGAAGCAATAGCAATTTTAAACACCTGTCTGTATAGTAGGGACATGAGATTGCATAATGTGATTTTGGAAGGAGATGCAAAAGTGATAGTTGAAGCTGTTTGGTAAAGGACGTCAAGTTATTCACAAATGCTCAAACGGATTGGAAGAGGGATTTCAACCAAGTGGCACATTTATTAGCAAAACATGCTTTATTATGTAATTCTATTAAAGTTGAAATAGAAAATATATCTAAATGTATTATAGGATGGAATATGTTTATTCATTAACGAATGAAAGTCTGTTTATATAATAATAATAATAATAATAATAATAATAATAATAGAATGGACATCGAAGATCAGGACATATTTAAGGCGCTCCTTATTAATTACCTCCAGTTATCCTCTACTACACTCTTTACCCCGTCAATAATATATGACAACATTTTTCTTTTTTATTTTAAATGTCGCATTGGCTCTGTTTCTCTGTCCCTTTCTCTACGTTGCTTTTTGTTCAATTCCACTTTTTCTCGATCACCAAAACCCCCTGCAAACCATGTAAACTATGAACATAGAATCCAAACCAGAAATTCCCTCATTTTCTCCTGGGGATTGTTACTGTTTATTTTGCCTTCCCTGGCTTTCTGGCGGATTCGAGGGCTCGCTGTACCAGATCTAGCTCCGATTGACCATCGGTATGCTGAATCCGAGCTCTTTAAGGGGCACAAAGTGGAGCCAGAAAGCAATAGAGTAGGGTTTATTTGCTGAGTGCTTGAGGGGCCGTGAGTGTGAGTGTTTGGTTGTGGTTGCTACTTGTCGGCTATGCAGAGAGTGGCACAGTCGAGCTTGAGCACGAGCGTTGCGGGCAGCTACGGCTCGTTTAAGGGCGGCGGCGGTTCTGGTTCTGGCTCTGCTGCTCAAGTTATGGTGTACGAGCATTTCCCAGCGGGCCTGAGGGTTCTCGTGGTCGACGACGACGTCACTTGCCTGAGGATTATCGAGCAGATGCTCCACCGTTGCCGTTACCATGGTCCGTGCTCTCCCAATTTCCCAGCGTTTTTACTTCACCAGTCGTTAATTAGATTTTGCTTCTGTTTTTTATGTGAAATCTTGTTGTCCCGTAGGGTTTATTGTGGCGCTTGGGTGAAATTGTAACGAATTCTTTCGTTGGGAAGTTATACTTTGATTCACTTTGTTTGTGCTTTAAGGTTCGAGGTTCACAGTTTTAGTGCATAAACTCCTGTTTTGGTTGCTTTGTCGGTGTATTTGGTGTGTATTTGCTTGTGGGGTAAATTCTTTTGCTTTTTGTATTTTATTGTGTCAGAACATAATAGGATGTTTTGGCAAGACTATTTTCTCAACTAGAAGACTAGGACGAAATCAATAATATTTCCCGAGATTTTTCTGGTCCTGTAACATGCTTAAACTGGATCTTTTTTTTTAATAAGTAAACAGTAATGGGGTCTGAATCTTTCCAGTTGCAATTCTGTTTCTTTTATTATTATTATTATTATTATTACAAAAACTACGTTGTGTATCTTGCGCTGTGGTTTTACCTTAAAAACATCTGATAGCAGAATTTATTTTTTGTTGTTGACTTATAAGTCTGAAATGACGATACTGATAAAAATAAAATAAAAAAATAAAAAAAGTCTGAAATGATAAGTACAAGGTGACGATAAAGGATTGTGTTTGATCAGAGTGCCACAATGAAAGCGCTTTCTTAGAAACTTGTATCGTGACCTCACTAAGATGGTAACATGACCTGATTTATTTTTGAGCTACACAAAATTGCCTGTATCCTGTTCGCCTTGCATTTTATAACTTCACTTGTTGTGGCGTGTGCTACTATTTAAGAAAATTTATATTCATAATTTTTTGGAAACATTTATATATATACATGTATATATACACATTTGATTTTAGGGGCTCTTTTGAATCCTATTTGGCTTAACTTTTATTTCATTCTATGTTGTGATGGAAATTCACCGAAAGTTTCCATCGATGTGTTGGGATTCTTTTAGGACTAAGGGCTAGTTTGGATACTAGAGTATTATGAGAATACTCAACTACTATTCGTTGTTTTATCATTAATATTCACCTACTTTTCATTACTTTTTACTACTATTCAATATTTTATTATTACTTTTTTACTACTATTCACAGAATATATGATATCACCTCATTACCCAAACGCAACCTAAAACTTGGTTTTCAGGTCTTGTTTGGGTAACAAGGTATTCTTAAATATTCTCAAAATTTCTCATAATTTCCTTCTCAAACATCACTCATACACAAAACATTTTTCAATTTCAAATCTTCAACTTTTTCATTTAATCGTTACCGAATCATTATCTATTTAAGTGGATCAATAAAATTTCTTTTACCTACTTATCAAAAAAAAAAAAAAAAAATTTCTTTTACCTATCCAAAAAAAAAAAAAAAAAAAATTATGTAGTGGTAAAGGCCTTGGGCTTGGGTGTGTACTCTCTCCAGATCTAAGGTTCAAATTCCCTTGGGTGAAAACAATCTTTAAGGGCTATCGGACTGGAGGATTTTCCCCTTGAATTAACTGAGGTGAACTTGCAGGGAACTCCTTGCCGCTTGTGCACCCTCGGGATTAGTCGGGACATTGATCCTAGACACCTGGTGCCAAAAAAAAAAAAAAAAAAACTATTTACAAAATTCTGAGATATTTAAGTGTCCAAACGAGCCCCTTAGATTGTTACATCTAGAAAAATAAGCCTGTTTAAATGACCTTTACGTCAAAATATCCTCCCCTTTGTTTTTCCTTTTCTAAAATGGTCATAACTCTTAATGCAGGAAAGCCACATGCAGAAAAGTCTTATGCAGCACTTCCATGTATTATGGTGAAGTTAGTAGAAGAAATCAAGAATTATTGTCCTTGATAACAGTTTTTTTATTAGTTGTCTGCTTTTGATAAATGGATGGGCTTTGTTTGCATTTTGCAGGCTACGTGGAGCTGATTTAATTACTTCATTGCATGGCTGATTTGACCTTTGATGCTATTTGGAAGCTATTAATTTGTGAATTTTGATTACTTTTCTTATTAAATACTTTTTTGATAAGTTACTTTTCTTATTAAATACTTTCTGTGTTTGATACCAATCTTTTGGTGCTTTGTTTACCCATGTTCAGAATGGTAAGAGAATATGTGTTTTTTTTTTCGTTAGAACAGAGCTTATATATGACAGTGTTGTCTTGATGACCAAGCAAGTATAAGGATCCAGATATCAGATAAATCCTTCAGGATGCGATGTGTTGTGATTTTGTTTAGTTTTTCAACTGTTTCTTTTCATTGCTTGCAGTTACAACTTGTTCTGAGGCTGCTGTTGCTTTGAATCACCTACGGGAGAGGAAAGGGTGTTTTGATGTAGTACTGAGTGATGTACATATGCCTGATATGGATGGTTATAAACTTCTAGAGCACGTTGGACTAGAAATGGATCTTCCTGTTATTAGTGAGTATCATGGTTGCTTGCCACAATGATGATCGATTTTTTTTTTTTTTTATCACATTAACATGTCAATACATTCTGCAGTGATGTCTGCTGATGGGAGAACAAGTGCTGTAATGAAAGGAATCAGACATGGGGCTTGTGATTATTTGATTAAGCCTATACGTGAGGAAGAGCTCAAAAATATATGGCAGCATGTTGTGCGAAAAAAGTGGAATGAAAATAAAGAACTTGAAAATTCCAGCAGCCTAGAAGAGAATGACCGCCATAAACGAGGAAATGATGATGCTGAATATGCTTCCTCTGCTAATGAAGGAGCAGAGGGAATACTGAAAGCTCAGAAAAAAAGGGGCAATGCTAAAGATGAAGATGATGGGGCGTTGGAAAATGACGATCCATCCACATCAAAGAAACCACGTGTGGTATGGTCTGTAGAACTCCATCAGCAATTTGTCAGTGCTGTGAACCAACTTGGGCTCGATAGTATGATCTTCAACAACCTTTTTTTTTCTTAGTTCTATTACTTGTGTATATTGTTCACATGGGAGGGACGGCAGTTCAAAATAGTATACTCATATTTGTAATTTTGTTAATGGTTGTTGCGTCGCTTAATCATTTCTGATTAGAACTTTGTGAATTCCGCTTCAGAGGCTGTACCAAAGCGAATTTTGGAATTGATGAATGTACCTGGTTTAACTAGAGAAAATGTTGCTAGCCATTTACAGGTTCGGTAACTTTGGTTTATTTCATTTGGCACAGTAAATTCTTTTACTTGTAAAACAGGTTTGGTTTATTCCTGCATGTCAATCTTCTATGCTTGCATGTGTTTATTTTATACACTCTTATAAACATCTTAATCACTCGATTCATAGAAAGTAGATGACTGCAAGACATAATTAAAAAGGTTCTTGTGCAATGCCTCCATGTCCTACTCTGATTTAGAATGCTGCCACGGACTTTCTTGAGCCGACTGGCAAGCAAAAGCCCAAAAGAACAGCCCACTGGGGCTCCTTTTGATCCACCCTTTTTTATTAGACTCTATTGGCTGCTTTTGGTTTTGAAGTGTCAGTTTTCATGTTTACTTGCAAACTGAATAATTGAGTTTTTCAATCAATAAAGATTTTTTGAGTTTGCTCTGTTTCTTGGTTGATTCCGGAATTCTTGTGGATTTAGGGTTTGTAGCTTCCAAGATGTCTTACACTCTTTTGCAGTATAAGCCTTTCGATAATAATCTGGTTGTGATTCCTTACTAATTTATCTTAATGAATTCGAAATCAAATTGGAGTCACTTATCAAAGAAGATAGAGAAAGAAAGGAAATAAGATTGAAGTTGGTCATGGTCTTAACTTTTTACTCCCTTACCTTCTCTTAAAGTAAAATTTGAGAAACCTTGGTTACATGATGGGGAAGAATTGTTAAATTTCTATTGCCAGCTATGAAGTTGTGTTCTATATGCACCTGATTTAAATAACCTTTCTATCTGACGTATGAAATAACATATAGAAGAAGCTTATCTTTTAGTTGTCCAAATGAATATTCCTACTCATTTTATATTAAGTTTCTGTAAACCTGTATTGCCATGATATCAATTTGCAGAAATTTAGGCTATACTTGAAGAGATTAAGTGGAGTAGCTCAACAACAAAGTGGAATTTCTAATACCATCTGTGGGCCTGTGGAGCCAAATGTGAAATTGGGTTCACTTGGACGATTTGACATCCAAGCTTTGGCTGCTTCTGGCCAAATTCCCCCACAAACACTTGCAGCCCTGCATGCTGAGCTTTTAGGTCGACCAACAGGTAACCTAATTCCAGCAATGGATCAGCCTGCTCTTCTACAAGCTTTGTTACAAGGACCCAAGCATTTGCCTATTGAACATGGCGTGGCATTTGGTCAGCCTTTAATAAAATGCCAATCTAACATTTCAAAACACCTCCAGCAATCGAAACTTTCTTCTGTTGAGGATGTCTCCTCTGGATTCGGAGCATGGACATCTAATAATCTTGGTACAGTGGGACCTAGTAACAATCTGGTTGGGCTGAGTGCTCAGAATAGCAACATGTTGATGGATATATTGCAGCAGCAGCAACAAGAATCACAGCAGCAGTCTATGCTTCCTGAATCGAGCTGTTTAATCAACGTGCAGCCGTCTTGCTTAGTGGTCCCCTCTCAATCATCTGCCAATTTGCAGGCAGGAAATAATACTGCTTCAGTCAGTCAGAATTGCTACTTTAACGAGAGTTCTGTTATTGACTACAGTCTTCTCTCTCAGTCAAATAATTCCTCATTGAATATTCGGGAATTCCCTAATGGGGCTCTGAACACTACAGGTGTGCTTAGTGGCTACTCAGCCCCAGGTTCCATTTCATCTTCTGTGTCGTCTAGCTCTGTAAATGCCGATAACAGCATGGGTCGGCATGGTCAAAGCTTGAGCATTACATTCAGTGCTGCCAGACAGTTGCCAGGACTTGTTCCTAATATTCATGATATTCAGGGTTCCTATATCTCGAAAACTGGTGAAATGCTTGATCAAGGACCTCTTAGGAATCTTGGATTTGCTGGTAAAGGGACTTGCATTCCAAGTCGATTTGCAGTAGATGAATTTGAATCACCAATGAGCAACTTGGGCCATGGAAAATTATATGTAGAGAACAGCAGAGTGAAGCAGGAGCCAAATGTCGATTTTATGGATAGCACAAAAGTGGGCATCCCTATATTACACCAATTTTCGTCCAATGATGTCACGAGTGTTTTTACAGAATAGGTAACTTCATTTACCTGGGCATTATGCAAATGCTTTTAATTTATATATGCGCATACTAAACTTCACTAGGTTTGTGCTTTTAATACGTCTGTCTCTTATGGGGGCATCCATTGATTCCATTTCCATTATTTGAATAAACGAATCCATAAGAGTTTTTCCTGCAGATGCAATTTATCCTAGTAGAGGTGGCATTGCAGTTTATTTAGTGTTGTGACTTTAAGGTGTTTGTGGGTCTGGTATCTGTATATTAAAGTAAGCGCATGATATCTTTTCTGAAACTGCTCATTGGAAAACAGAAGTTTTGCATGGATCAGGAATCTGTTTCAATTACTTAAACAAGTGGTAGTTACTTTAAGAAAGAGATACCTGAGACAATCTATTATTGTATCTGTATATTTTGGTATAACTTAACAAAATATTTTATTTTGTTGTGGATTCGTTGTGGAGACAGATTATTAAAAGCACAAACCTAGTGAAGTATCAATTATATAAATCTGAGATTGCATTGATATTGTTCCAATGAATAAATGAATCCGTTGGAACAATCTTGTTGTGGAGCCGATGTTTATTCGCATGGAATATCCATTATATTGTTCCAATTTCTCATTCTAAATTTTGTTCCAACAGGATTGCAATGCGTAGTGTGCTTGAGTCAACTCCCCCGGAAGTTCATTTATGTCGCATTGTCAGATGATCTGAAGCGATTTCTGTTTTAGTCTGTAATATGTTTAGTATAGATCTGATTGCTATTGCCTGAACTAAACTCTGCACTGTGGAGCTTCATAGAACTGATTCTTTGTTGTGAACTATTCTCTGATATGCTGGGGACAGGAGACAGGTTCGCATGCCTTTAGGAAAGTAGGATTACCTTTTTAGTTAGTGTCCTAGGAATAATAAGTTGTGTTAGACAACAGCTTCGATTGATGTCCAACGTGGTGGCAATCTTGCCAACATAATTGTGTAGTTATTTGGGCTTAACGGTAATGAAATACTCATTTATTTATTACGAGTTGATCTGGAAGTAGTAAACAAATTTATATTCTAAGCATACCCCACACATGTAAAAGCTAACCTACTGAGCTCCTGCCAATCTAACCTGGGTTTGGCACGTTTGCGGTTAGCAAAAGCTGGCTTGATTTATGATGGCAGAACAAAATGCTTAGCTTATAACTCTGTAAATTGGTCACTGATTGGGGTCATTCTTGTGTGAGGATTTCAAAATGCTTTTTATAAGTTAATCTGTTTCTCAGTGCGGAAGAAAATTGAAAGGGATATACGCAGGGGCTGGTTCAAGTGTGATCATTCCCAAGATTTTTTTCTTGTTTCATCTCCTTGGCTTGTCAGGTACTTGTGTTATGAGGAAGAAAAAAGAAGTGTACTGACTGTCACAGACTAGCTTTCCACAATAGCTCTGGCAAAAATGCCCGACATATTCTCTTGCTTAAGAAACCGCACCTGTTGCAAATTCAAATCAGACGAGGGAGAGATAGAGGTGCTTCCCACTTTTTATTAAGCTTGGGAATCGTGAAGAATGGTATACCATGAAGGCGTAACTTGGATATATTCATGAATTGAGTGTAAGAGTAAGAACTCCGGAGTTGTATGGTGATTAACACTAATTGCACGGACGTATGAGCAATGTTTTGAATACTATACCGGATGTTGTACCAGTCAAGGTATTGGAATGAAATATTTTGGTATCAGTATCGTTTTGGGATAGTCGATATATGAATAAATCATATATATAAATATATATATTAATTAAGTAATTCTATGGAGCAGCCGTTGTACACCTGACGTTTATATTAGTTTTTTATTCCTTCTTGAAACGCTCGGTATAGAGTTTTATATGACCATTTTGCATTTGGCATTTGAGAAAGAGAAATCTCGCTCGTGTCGCCCTCTCTCGTCGCCTAGCACCCACTTTGAAATTGTCATTGTCGTCGTCGACCCTCTCGCCACCAACCATCGAGTCTTTGAAATCGCCGTCTTCGTCCCTCTTTGCCAAACATAGTCTTTGAAAATGGAGGCAACAAAGACCATAGCACACGAGATCGGAGGGATCCAAAATGACGCGCTCAGATTTGGACTTCCATGGTGTCAAGAGCGACATTGTCGGATCTCGTCCTCTTGAATCCGCTTACCAATCTGTATTGATTATCTTCCCCTGCTATCGATTTTCTCGGTTCCTATATTTTTTCTCATCCTCCATTGTTTCCGATTGGACTTGGAGATAGAGAAAATGACTTCTTTGCTATATAATCTTACACCTTTTTCTCCCTCCTTGAGACCTCTGAAACACTATTTATGTCATGTATGATATATGTAGACGTGTGTGCACTCTCTTAGGTTTCCGTTTCTTTTTTAGGGGGAGTAAAAGTTTTTAGAAATATTTTCTATGAAAAAATCAAATTTGAGCTATATATATAACTCGATTTAATAGTCACGGTTTTGTGTTATACTCTCTTATGAAATGCCAGGTTTGTAATTTGAGTTTTGTTTTTGTTTTTATGAGGATCTGTTAGGCAAGGAGCACACAGGAAGAGATGAAGAGGAAGGTCTTGATGAATACATGCGGAAGTGCGTTTCCCTTGAAGTTGCATGCTGAATCTTAGAAAGTTTAGAGAGCTTGCATGCTATAATATGCACAATTTGGGTTATTTATTCTATAGCGATTACAATTGTAAGCTTGAATGACACTGTGGGGTTTAGTTTTGAGTTCAAAACCTTGATGGCCCTTGAAATGGTATACAAATGTCTTACTTCGTCTTAGGTCTTAAAATGAGTGATTTTATTGGCTTGGGTCCCTGCTTGTTAATTTGTATAGGTGAGAGGTTGAAACAATTCTTTGAGGAAGGTCCTTTGACACATGAAGCCTAACCATGTATGAAAGT
This sequence comes from Carya illinoinensis, assembly GCF_018687715.1. NCBI lineage: Eukaryota > Viridiplantae > Streptophyta > Magnoliopsida > Fagales > Juglandaceae > Carya > Carya illinoinensis. The sequence goes on along the minus strand of NC_056756.1, from coordinate 23,286,167 downwards.
ATACGGCTCTTTAATGGCATTGTTGATGTGAAGTAATGCTCAGGTGTTGAGACATGAATAATTGAGGAATCAAAGTTGGGTGTCCCGTATCATGTGTGTTGAGGATTATCTGAAAACACTACGTTCCTAGCAACTTCTCCATGCAAATGACTCAAAGTATGTATTTTTTTTATGCACAGGAGAAAAGGTAACCAAGACTCTTGAGTTTCAGATTTTGTGTGGCTTTTGATTACTTTTTGGGTGTTGCTTCACTAGTGCACATTTATATTTTATTATGATTATCTTATAGGCTAGCCAGAAGAAAAATAAGTGATTGAATCTTGTCACAAGCGCACATAATTTAGACTATAATGAACCTATGACTTACCTCAACCTCACTTCAAAGGCATAGTGAATTCTTACTTTTCGTTTATATACTTCTTGTTCACTTGGACTGCACCTTTTGCATTTATTAACAATTCTTAATTGCTTATAAAAGAAAATTCTCATTGTTTATCTTTGCATGTGCAGCAAGTTATGTGCTTCAAATTTTTCTGCCTTTTTCTTTTTTTCTATTTTGGGCTAGCATTTCAATTTCTACACTCTTTAAAATATAGACATTTATGATATGGAAACCTATGTATTTTTCCCATCTTTACGTGTATGAGTTGTGCCGTATGCTTTTGTTGCTTTCATGATTGTTATTGTTTTGGAAATAATTGCAGGTTTCAGAGGCCTCCTGGAGCAATTCCATCTTCAATGTTGGGTTTGGAGGCTGTTAGTAATGCTTTCTTGTAATGCTTTCGTGTAAGCATTAGTATTATTTGTGATGGAATGCTTTCTTGTAATGCTTTCATGTAAGCATTAGTAATATTTTTTTTTTGATGGAATGAGTTTACCATTTTGATTCATTACTATCTTTAGTGTAATGGTTTTTTTGTGATGAAATCAATTTACCATTTCCTACAATTTCCAGTAATAAATGAACGATAGATAGCTACTCCGTTGAGTGGCCTTTTTTTAACCTAGGGCAGTTCACCATGTGCCCCATTTTGATGGATACAAATCAAAATAGGATATATTCATTTGTTAGGAAAGATAAAAGTACCACTGTGCAAAACTGCCACATGAAGATAAAATGAAAAACTGAAACTGCTTATTCATTCTCAAGTACATAATATTTACAATCAAGAGAGTAATGTTTACAACCAAGTACTCAAATACATTACCTTTACATTTACTCACCATAACTCTTGGTTACAAATCCTATATTATAGCGGAAGGCTCTTTTGAGAAAGCCAAAGTAGTTGTAAATGATTCGTAATCAATCTTCAATCCACCTTATAAAGAAGGCAGATGTTATAGAGCAATGACAAAATGATCACATCCATAGATTTCAATATCTTTTCCATTTCTACCTCTTTGGATGACTTGGGCACAAAAAGTTCTCCTGGAGGTGGCTTGGTACTGCATGCTTTAGTAAGGTCTTTACATAAAAAGTTGACCAATGAATCAAATTGTGGCTTGGAGCAATATAGATATTCAGCAACATCAGTATCAGAACATCCCATGACCTAGAAAATTCACAAACAGTTATTTGATCATAATGCGAAGTGTGGTATCCAAAAATATATAAAAAGAGCCAAAAACCAAACAGAATCTTCTGGACAGTGACCAAATCCACATGAATGCCACAATTTAGAAGATGTTAAACATCCCTTTTGGCTTTACTTGGCAGTATCTTAACTTGCGACCTCACCCAAACACAACATCAAACTCAAGTCCACCTTTGTACCACCTGAGCAAGATCCAGGGGCAGACAACTTGGTGCCAAGAATTCCATTAGATTGTAACATAGGACCTCTTTCATACTATTCAAAGCTCTACCCATTTAAATGGTAAACCAAAAAAAAAGTTAGCCAATTTTATCCATATTATAGCTAGTTACTTTAAAGAAAAAGAACTTCATTACCAATATAGAGTTACATTATAATAAGCAGACCAAGACAAAATAATGCAAATCAAGTGGCAAAATCTCACCTCTTGGCAAGCCCGCTCAATTGTTTTACACTCTAAATTGTATTGTCCTTCAAAGTCTTGTCCACTAGCTGAAAATAGACGAAAATAAAATGAGCAGCCAATTCAAGGCATTGAAAGTAAGTCAAAATTATGTTTTACGTTGCCCAGAAAAGTAGAAATACATCAATACAAACTGGACTGATCATAAAGAAAATGTAAACTCATTTACAATACTACCAAACACCAACCCTGTAACTTCTATCAACAGCAATAATTGACAAAACTTAACTAAAAATACAAAATTCCAAATTTGCAATTCCTCAAACAGCTCCAAAAACAAACCCAGATGAAAAAAACAATATACTCTGAGATCTGGTGACAAATACACAAGATACAACAAAACCATAGTGAAATTTAGTGTAGTATTACCCACTTCTATAATAAGCATATCGAAGGGAATATGAGGAAAACCCAGATGAAAAAAACAATAAAAGTACCTTTTTGGGAGCAATCTCAGCTTGCTTCTTCTGGACCTGGTGGTACAACTGCGCTGCGAGCTTTTCACAAATTTTTGGACGTGGTTTTGTACTGTATGGACCCATGTGTCAAAGGACCTTCCTCAAAGAATTGCTTCAACCTCCGATCTCGTGTGCTATGGTCTTCGTTGCCTCCATTTTCAAAGACTGTGCTTAGCGAAGAGAGGGACGGAGACGGCGATTTCAAAGACTCGGTGGTTGGTGGCGAGAGGGTCGGCGACGACAATGACGATTTCAAAGTGGGTGCTGGGCGACGAGGGAGGACGATGCGGGCGGGATTTCTCTTTCTCAAATGCAAAATGGTCATATGAAACTCTAAGCCGCGCGTTTCAAGAAGGAATAAAAAACTAATATCCACATCAGGTGTACAGGCTAATGCGCTACTGCGGCTGCTCCATAGAATTATTCATATTAATTATATTATAAAATAATAGTCTATATATGAATAAATTATACATAAATACATATATATAAATTATAAATAATCTGGTATGAATTTGGGGTCAAAAAATGAGCTTGTAGTTTGAAAAAAAAAAAAAAAATGAAGGCTTATTGGCCGGTATGTAGGCCGAAATATTGGCCGGTATTTGAACCGGTACGAAACAGATGAAATTTTTATATTGGACTAGTGGCCGGTACAGCATATACCAGTTGTATCGGCTGGTACGATATGAAATTTGAAACAATGCGTATAAGACCAAAATAGTAGAGGACTAGAATTTTGGAATATTAGATTTAGATTACACGAGACGTGGAGACAACGTGAGGGATGAGTATTGAAGTACTGAAAAATTATGAGAAGCGTTATAAAACTAAAAAAGAAATGATATTGCAAGAGAAAGTGTTGTTATTCAATACTAAAAACATATATATGTACAAGTAAACAATGCCCATATTTATAGGAGTACAAAGGCGGGCTTTGAGTCGGTCATACGTAGGTTTACAACACTCCCCCTTGGATGACCACTCATAAAGAATATGCCTCGTTAAAAATATTGTCGAGGAAAAACCCAATGGGAAAAAAAACTAATGACTAAGGAAAAAGAATACAGTATTCATGTGTACCACCAAGTGCTTTAGGACTGCCTCATTAAAACCTTGCCGAGGAAAAACCCAATGGGAAAAAAAACTAATGGCGAAGGAAAAAGAGTACAGTATTCATGTGTATCGCCAAGTGCTTTATGATTGCCTCATTAAAACCTTGCAAAGGAAAACCCAATAAAAAAAACCTTAGCAAGGGAAAAAGAATACAATCAGTACTAGTTTTCAAAACATTTACTCCCATTGAAAAGTGCATTATGATTGGTTTTGAAATCTTCATTCCAATGTTCTGCACAATCTTCTTAAATATTGCAGTTGGTAATACCTTAGTGAATAAATCTACCAAATTATCATTTGATCGTATCTGCTTGATATCAATTTCACATTTCTCCTGAAGTTCATGGGTATAAAAGAATTTAGGTGAAATATGTTTAGTTCTGTCACCTTTGACATATCCTTCTCTAATTTGAGTAATACTAGCGATATTATTTTTGTATAAAATTATTGGGCTATCATTAATCACAGGAAGACTACATTTTTCTAGAATATGTTGAATTACTAATTTTAGCCAAATACATTCTCGACTTGCCTCATGAATTGCGATGAACTCTGAGTGATTTGAAGAGGTAACAGATAGTATTTGCTTGACAGATTTTCATGATATAGCAGAATTTCCATAAGTAAATACATATCCAATTTGAGATCTACCTCTTTGTGGATGTGAAAAATAACTTGCATCCGCATATTCAACTAATTGTGGATTTGATCTATGTTGATAAAATAATCTCTTATCAACCATACTTCGGAGGTAACGAATGACATGTTTAATACCATTCCAATGTCTTCGAGTTGGTGCGAAACTATATCTTGTAAGTAAATTAACTGAAAATACAATATCAGGCTGAGTGCAATTTGCAAGATATATCAAGGCTCCAATTGCACTGAGATAAGGTACTTCAGAACCAAGAATTTTTTCATCGTCTTCACAAGGACGAAATGGATTTTTCTGCATATCAAGTGATCGAACAACCATTGGAGTACTCAGGGGATGAGCTTTGTCTGTATAAAAGTACTTCAAGACTTTCTTTGTATAAGTTGACTGATGAATGAGAATTCCATTTTGTAAATGCTCGAGCTGTAGGTCGATACAAAATTTTTTTTTGTCAAGGTCTTTCATTTCAAATTCATTCTTTAAATATGTAGCGGTTCTTGTGATCTCTTCAGGAGTTCCAACAAGATTTAGATCATCAGCATAAACTGCAATAATAACAAATCTGAAGTCTAATTTCTTAATAAAAACACGTGGACATATTGGATTATTCTCAAATCCTTCTTTCAATAGATATTCGCTAAGGCATTTATACCACATGCATCCGGATTGCTTTAACCCATATAGAGATTTTTAAAATTTAATAGAATACATATTTTTGGATGTATTCAAATTAGAAGTTTCAGACATTTTATATCCTTCAGGGATTTTCATATATATGTCATGATTCAATGATCCATATAAATATAGAGTGACCACATCTATCAACTGCATATCCAATATTTTTCTAACTGTCAAGCTAATAAAAAATCTAAATGTGATTGCATCCATTACAGGAGAGTATGTTTCCTTATAATCAATCCCTAGTTTCTGCAGGAAACCTTGTGCAACAAGTCATGTTTTGTATCGCAAAATTTTATTGCTCTCATTACGCTTACGTATAAATATCCATTTATATCCAATATGCATTACACCCTTTGGTGTTTGTACAATAGGTACAAAGACCTTTTGCTTTGCTAGCGAATTTAATTCAGTTTTAATAGCTAATTTCCATTTTGGTCAATCATTTCTACATCGACATTTTTCGATAGTTTTTAGTTCACTTTCTTCATTACTTATAGTAATATCAAAGGCCATCTTATATGAAAATATGTTGTCGACAACAGTTTTATTTCCATCTAAAATTTCTCTAGTACTCATGAAATGTATCGAAATCTCGTTATTTTCAGGTATCTGTCCTTTTTCAATGGAAGACATTTCATGAAATATCTATTCAGGAGGTTCTTCTTCAGGAGATTTAGTCTCTTCAAGAGCATCAATTGCTCTTGTGCCTTGTGTTGTGGGTATGGGCTCTTTAGGAGTATCAAATTCATTTTGTATTTTTCTATTCCGATAAATTTTGTCATTTGCACCAATAGGTCGTCCACGCTTCAGGTGTGTCTTAGACTCCCCTATTACTGTTTTGGCGACTTGTCTTTCAAGTACTGCAATCCTTCCTGGAAGATTATCAACAGGAATATGTGATTTTACCACACCTTTAGTGTCAGTAAATACATCTGGTAATTAATTTGCAACATTTTACAAATGAATAATCTTTTGAACATCTAGTTTACATTCATTTGTACAATGATCACATTGGGAAAGAGTTTTATTTTTCCAAGTAATTTCTTGTCGTGCTTCAGGCACCAACTTCTCATTACCCATTATTAGAAAAATAGATTCGTCAAAATAACAATCATCAAAACGTGCCTGTCAAAAACTTGACTCACTCAAAAATGGGTAGCACAAAGGCTATCCCAAGTACAGGAGGATGTCGTGTAATAATTAGGAATAAATTCCTAAATCGTCTCCTCAGATAAAGTTATTTAAAATCAAACTCGTTGAAAATGATGAAAATCTTCACAAAGAGAATAAAAAATAAAAAAAATAAAAATAATGGTATGTGTAATAGATGGAAGAGTGCAACAAGAATAAAAAATGGCACTAGTCATGGACTAAATTCATATTTTTAGATTTTTTTAGTGTCGAAATGAAATGTAAAAGACTAACAAATTAAAATTAACAATCAAATAATCAACTAAACTGAACAATATTAATTAATCTGAAAATTAAACAATAAAATTAAAATTATTTAAGTGCTAATTAAATTTTAATCAAGCTAATATGTAATGGAACTAAGAGATTAATATAACTAAACTAAGAATTAAACTAGATTAGAAAGTAATTGACAAAATACGAACTGAAAATTGAAAAGCCCCAAAACCAAAATTCTAGAGTTCATCATTGTATTCAAATCACAAATTCTCAAAATTAATTCATAGCAATTGTAATCACTATTAAATGAAAGCTTAAAGAAGCGAGAAAAATAAATAATACGAAGTAAATAAACAACAAATAAATTATCCAAACTTCTAAGCCAAAAATCTCAAAAGTATTCCATAAACTTAAAACTGAAATTAAATAAAAAGTAGTGAATGAAAAGATCAAGCCAATTGAATGGAGATGGAGATTGAAAGTAGTGAAGGAGGCTGGACTGTAGTAGCAATTGAACTCCTCAAAAAGCTCTTTAACGGCGCTATGAATGTCAAAGAAAAAAAATTTGAGAGCAGCGCTAAGTGAATTGAAAACTCTCCCCCCTGTGGCGTAAAAGTATCCCAGAAAAATTAACGTGTCGTTGCATTGCTATCTCTCAAGAGAGAAAAAAAATAAGTGTGCGGCATCCAAACAGAATGCTTCCAGGGGAGAAAAAATGTGCGGCTGAAAAAATTGGATTCAAATGAAAAGGCAAGTCCTTCCTTTTCTCTTGGTTCTGTGCGGCGCCCAATCTCCCAAGAAATAAGATTGCACGTCAAAAGTTTTTTTTTCGGTCAAAGTCTTCCCCTCAATTAATATAGCCTTGGTGAAAATTGTCAAACAATGCCCAATAAAAGAAAATCTCATCCGTGCAAATGAATCTCCAAAAAGCAATATATGTGTTGTGGGCCCCTTTGAATAAATATATATCTATCTATAATAATAATGTCTATCACATTGCTACAAGAATGAACAGTAAAAATTCTCATTTTGTTTTTATTTCTGTGTACATAGAAGATTTACGTTACCCTGTTTACATTCCGTACAAAACATAGAAGATTTACAGTACTCCGTTTACATTCCGTACAAAAATGAAAATAAAATAAACCAGTCGGCAACCCAATGAAGCATGGACTGCAAGACTTTGTGCAGGCAACCATCACACAACAATTAATTTCACATGCAAGCAGCTGAAAAACCAAATTTCGCATCCAGAAGAACAACAAATTTCACATGCAGCCGAAAAACCAACAATTTCACGAATACAGAACCCCAACGCTCCAGATTTGCGAAGAAATTAGAAAAAAAAATCTTAGCTTTTGGAAGGTTTTTACAAAACACTAGAGTTAAAAATCAATCACTCATGCCGCGAAGAACAGTGCCCCGATGCTCCAGATTTACTATCAAATTAAAAAAAAAAAAAAAATCTTAGCTTTCGGAAGGTTTTTATGAAAAACTAAAGTTAGAAATCAATAACTCATGCCGCGAAGAGCAACGGTGGTGTTCTATACATGATTTACATCCATATCTATTTGTAAGAAAGAAAAAAAAATTATACCTTTGTGAACAGTCTATGGTTGCAAATGGTGAAGAGGGTGATGCAAACGGTACCAACTTTGGAAGTAAGTAAGAAAAAAAAAATTGTTGATGGTGAAGATGGGGGTTTATTACCGTTGCTCTTCATCTTGGTGTTCGTAGGGCTGAGAGGAGAGAGAGGTGGTGCGATTCAGTAATGGAGAAAAAAATAAGGAGATTGTGAGAGACATCTAGAAGATCATGACTCTGTCGACGTAGAGAATAAAAAGGAGAGAGAATAAAATGTCAAAAAGAAAGGGTTTTTATGTTTGTTTAAACGGTGTCAGAAGAATCAATATATGGGTTGAATTTTTACAGTTGTTTTTTACTTTATAAAGCAATACATTTTGGGAAGCAAAACTAATTTAAAAAAAAAAAAAGAAATATCTGATAGAAATAAAAACTTAAAAGATAAAATTAATTTTGCATAAAATTTTATTTATTTTTATTTTGAGTTTGTTATACATTGTTTTCTCTTTTAATAATTATTTCCATTTAATGATTTATTTAAATATATCATTTCAAAATATAACTATTTTTTTTTGAATAAAATTATTCCTTTAATAACAAATGTGATACTAATAGGAAATTTGATATTTAGAAAATATGATTTTAATTTTTAAATAATAAATTTTATATAAATAAGAAATTTGATATTGATAATACCATTAATAGCATTACTATTATTTATTTATTTTATTTTGTGGTGATAATTTTTACCTATTAGCCCCTCGATATGATTTTATAATTTAAGTAAAATGTTAAAATTAATTTATTCTACGTCTCTAAAGAAAAAAAAAAGTCAATTCGGGACACTTTTTGAGTCCAAAATTTGGGATCCCAATCATTTTCCATAGAGAAATGATTGAGATCTCGATCATGGGTCCTAATCATTTCTCCTGATAGTGTATTTTTGCTGCAGATCTAAAAATATTCAATCAGCAACAACACAAAACTTTCAATGTTCTCTCTATTGGCCCTGTGCAATATGACCGAGAACTACAATGATCATGAAAAAATAAAAACAAAATTCTGTATGTATTTGTTTATTTTTTCAAATTTACTCTAAACAAATTTTTGTATAAGACAATAAAGGAACACTTAGCAAACGTGCAGAGCACGTTTGGCCTCCACTAGTATATATATATATGTTGCCATGTCCTTTTTAAGTCCATTTTCATTTCTTAGCCTATATAAAAAAATAAAAATTAGAAATAAAATAAAATAAAAATAAAGAATAGAATATTAAAAATATGTTATGCATGTAAAGAAATATTGTCCAATTAAATCACAAGTTATAAAATTAAGCATAAATTCATGCTATTAATCAATTTAAATCACAATTCAGATTTATGCATCTTAATAATTTTTCAATCTAAAACCAATAATAATATAATGAAACAAATAAAATATATTGATTCTAAATGCATAAAAATGTGCAATAACTCAGCTCAATCACACCCCCCCAACTAGCATTTTGCTAATCCTTGAGCAAAATAGTGAAAATTAATTGAGATGGATATTGCATAAAGATCGAAATTCAAACAAAAACAATCAAATACGATTTTGAATTCTCATAAAAGTGACACGTTACTACTCAACCCCTAGGGGCTATACCCACCAAGACTATCTCAACAATATTTTACATAGAATTGAGGCAAATGTCTCAGAACTCAAATGTGTGTGTGGAGCTAAACTGGCTGTGTGTTCCTCATTACCAACCATGATTTGTCATAGGATTTTTCAACCTTAAGATTAATCATTGTTGATTCTAACTACCTCAAAACTCAAGGGACTAGCAATTTTCACACCGGCTCTGTTTTTAAAGGTTGAACACTCAACCCCTAAAGTCTTGAATAACTATTTCTAGCCCTTTTACTTAAGAAAGTTCACTAAGTCACCTTTATTCTTTTTTTTTTTTTTCCCTAATCCTTTCAAATCTCTCTTCTTCTTTTTTCTTTTTTTTTTTTCTTTTTTTTTTTAAGCATGGCTCGGTAGTCCTGCAATTTACTTCTGTGATGCCCTCAACTCCCAAGTACAGACACGTGGAAATCGAGGCGCCAAGATGATGACAACACGGGTCACACATCCCATCGCCAAGTGCCAAGTGTGTGTACATGCAATAAGTGTACAATAAAATCACGCAGCAGATAATAACAGTCTTATAACTAAGTACCGAAATTTTTGTTTAACACATAATAAAATATTACAAGTCTCAAATATCATTTTAAACCAAATTACAAGACATATAAACTAGTAGAGATAACTTATAACATAAATGACTCTAAGTCAATAATCTGGCGGAGCCGTCTCCTCGGGCTCAGCCTCCTCCTCCTCAACCTCTGCATCAAAATCTACGGTACTAAAAATGGTGTCGCAGGTAAGTAATAAACCAAACGCCATAAGATAAAATATATTAAACTCAACAATATGCATGAAAAGATGCCAAATACACATGTCCCATAAATCCACATTTTTCCATGCACGCAAAAAATCCCATTTTGGCCCAAAACATATCCTTTAAAACCAGATCTTGTCATTATCCCAGATAATGGTCCAAACCAAGAAAACCACAATTTTTCCAGAAAATGGATCACAATATCCTCATACAAAACTTTGCGATTTTCCCAGAAAATGGCCCATATCCAATATTCAAAACCCATTCCAATTTATTGCATGCACCATGATCTCCCCTAGGGATCATCTGCACACTCTGGCTCCTATGCCACACCGCAGGTAACGACTACGCATATGACACCTAAACGAGCGATGTCCAGTCTCGCGCTAGCGCGTACCTGAACCAAGCCATCCTCTAATCCCCGCCAGTCTAGGGACCATGGAGTCGACACGACAGCGTTACCGTATCCTGCGATCCGGTCATCACCCAGCGACAACCTAGGGGATGTCACTCAGTATTATCCACTCCTAAGTGACCAGAGGAGCTCCACCAAGATAATACCTCATCCAGGCTTGGGGTCGTGATACACACGCACTTAAAAATCCATTTACACTCATAAAACCAGTTTTTCTCAATTTAATACATGCACATGAATGCACCATGCAATGCACACCTCAAGATACAATTGATCCAAAAAAACTCAACATCAACAATAAACAAATAACTCCGTCCTCAATCCATCCGACCCCCGACTCCTCGGACTCAATCCGGAATAACCAACCAATCACAAATTTATTGTAAAGCAATAATACTTATAGCTCTATATAATAATTTTCGAAGGATCAAGAGGCTACAAACGGCGAAGAAAAAGCAACGTAACAGTGTAAAATACACTGTGACCGTGGGTTGTAAAATACTCACTTTTGAATGGAGATAAACCAAGACTTGGGATTGATAGAGAATGGCTTAGAGGTATTAATGAAGCTAGTGGAACTGAGAGTGGGCCGTGGGTGGCGGAGGAAACGAAGGTGGAAGTGAAAAACGGCTAAAACGAAGATGAGCTCGTGGGGGCTGCTCCGGCAACAGATCGGAGCAGGAAATAGGTGGTTTAGGACGGCAAGAGGTCGATGATGAAGTGGTGAAGAGGTGGTGGCCGGAGGTGGAACGACGGTGGCACTGGAGCTCAAAAACACCGCGGCTTGGAGGAGCTCGTGGCGACTGACGGTGGCTCGGATGGAGGGGAAACTTGATGGGGAGGTGCGCCGGCCGGAGGGGAAGATTTCTGGGTGGGTGGTGTTGTACAGTTGCCGACGAACGGTTGCACTGGGCGGAGCAACGAAAACAGTGAAAATGAAGGGAAAAAGAGAGACGCGCACGAGAGAGGTCCGGAGGAGAAAGAAGAAGAAAAAGAAAGAAAAAGAAAGAGAAAAAGAAAAGATGGGTAAAAGAAATGAGGTCCAGTCCTCACCTCTGGAATCTAGAAACTGATCCGACGAAAATAATTTTAAAAGCTATACAAACGAATAAAATAATTTAAACACCACATCAAGCTTAAATATAATAAATAACTAGTAAAAACTAACAACATAATTTTAAATTAAAAAATAAACTAAAATAAATTACACAGCAATTTAAACTCAAAACGATAATTAATATTAAGAAAACTCTACAAAACAATTTTCACAGCTAAATAAATCCAATTAAAATACATAATTTAAAATAAAAGAATCAATATTTTAATTAAATTAAAATACTCCTTCAGTGAAAATACGCGTAAAAACGAGGTATAAATTAAAATACTCCTTCAGTGAAAATACGCGTAAAAACGAGGTATCACATCCTCTCCCCTTTTAAATAAATTTTGTCCTCGAAATTTATAAGGTCAAATATCATTGACAAAGCAGGATACAAGATACAACTCAGAACATATTTGGGAGAATCGTACCATCATTAACACCCAAACAATTAATGATATTTCTCTCTCTTGTCTACTCCTATAGACGATTCTATCATACCCACACTAGTGTCCCAATGACCATCACTTCTAGTACTCCTAAGGCAACTATGTAATCCGAAATCTCCAATTCCACAAAAACCTTAATACAACACCAAGTAAACTCCAATGGTTATTATCTTCGCGCCATAAACTGTGTTAATCTCAATCGACTCTCATGCTAAAAGAAAACTTCCAAACCTCTATTGTATTCCACAAGTTGGTAACCTATTAGTCACTTTAGAAGTAAACCATCAATAAGCATAAATTGCACAACCAATGATTAATCTTCCATTAAAATTTGAATCACTATTAATTCCTCAAAATCAGCACAAAATTTGAATACCTAATTATTCTAAAAAAAATCATGCTTCCGTGCGCACTTTGATAACTCGCCAAAATACAAAAAAAACTATGTCCTCATAAATCAACAGTACAAGCTAACTCAACACCTGGAAACAAGAAAATCATTTGCCACACTTCAATATAAAATAATATACCTCCAAAAGCCATGAATTATTACTCACTCCTCATTTGGCTCTTGTTACCTGAATCAAAATCAACATTTCGCAAAAATACATCCATTGATTGATGACAGAAATCAATACTAATCAACCTCAAGGCCCCAAATTGAAAACACATAACATCATCCCAAAATACACCTGTCTCTTCTAAAGATAAGGAACATATCCAAAAGGCCCAAGTCCTTCCTGGCCAACCAATGAGAGTGCCTATAACTTCTATCCAATATCCCACACTTCAAGCTCATTACCTATATTTTGAATAACATATAATCTTGTAATAACTAAACTCACTGTAAACTACCATTGACTTCACCTAGACATAATCGAAACGCTCTAGGTAACTCACCCACCTACTTGCACCCTCAAAAACTCTAGTATTAAAACTTCTAATTCCTTCAATCGCACATCACAAATAAACCTCAAGACAGGCCATACTGTTTAAATCTTCAATCCATAAAAAACTATTGAACAACACTCATGGATCCTAATGCTTTATTACCTCATATATATGATTATGCTACCCACCGTTGATGCATAAGTTTCAACTTCCAAAATTTTATTAACCACCACACATGGCGACCCAACAATCTCTCTTCAAGTTAAATAATAATTTCAATAATTCTCCCAATTGGACACTCAATCTCCAAAGGAAAGTCTCAAAATTTAAATTCCTATATGACCTCAAGTCACAATTAATTCCTAAAGATAATCGCTACAATCATTGCCAACCAACATTCCGTTGAGTAACACGTTTCGACTGATCACTCTAATCGACTCACCAATAACTCCAAGTCAAAATCTATTGAATTAAATACTATCGTACATAATCTATTTCAACACCTATCAAAGCCAATTCTTCCAAGTCCAAAAACGGGACAAAGGCCTGTACTCTTCAAATCCAAATTACATAATATAAAAACAAGTAATATAATTTCCAAAAGTCTACAACTCATAAAGCCTCAACTTCAATTGAATTCAATAGCAACAAATAAACTATTGTTTCCAACACCTCGTGGATCTATTTCTTCTGAATCGATAAAAATCATTTCCTAAAATCTATTACTACAACTTCGAGTTAACAGTAATCATTTTCTGAGCTAGATCGATATCTTCAGTCATCAGAGAAATACACGAACTAGATCATTACCTTCAATTCCCAAAGAAATACCTTCTTGAAAAAATTTCACACATCAGTAACTCAACTCCGATCAATCCTATTTAATGGTTGCAAACTAATCACTCTCCAGAGTAGATCAAGCTAGTACACCAAGTTTGTAAAACTAATAACTCAACTCTTATTATAAATCGGTCATTTAATTCTGTAATTCTAAAACCTTAAATCACATAAGAATCATTTTCTGGAATTTCTAATATCAATGAACTTACACCCCATAATAGAACAATCGGCTCCCAAAGCTTTCAAAATCTAAACATTAATGGATAATAAATCATTTTCTGAAATTCTCAAGATTGATGGCTTTAATCCAAAACATTCACCTTAAAAGCTTGTAAAATCTAAAGCCCCAATTGCCACCAAATTACTCATCCGAATCAACGAAATTTAAAACTTGAAATTTAATTATTTCCCCCAAAACTTGTCAAACCTAACACCTTAATTACCATAAACTTATTTCCTAAAATCTATAAGGCCTCAAACCTTAAATAAAATTCTTTTAAACCTATCCTTAAAGTTCGTTGAACCTACACTCTCCTATTCTATAGCCTTATTACATAAATTCTACAAAACCTTGACCTCAATCATCTTAAGCAACTTAAAGCTAATTCCTCTCTTCATTGCGACGTGAGTTCCCACCTTACAAAGATTGCCTAAACCATGACATTCCCTTCAGACCTCAACATCATAAAAGCAAACCACATCGCTAAGAATTCAAGCCTACTACACTAAATGTTCATGCCTAATAATAGTATTCTCGATTATACTGCCTTCTTGCCATAGCGTAACCCTTAACCACAATTTCAACTCCAAACAAAACAAATCAAAATAAATTAAAACAAAATAAATAAAATTATAAATAAACAAATTAAATAAAATAAATTCAAATTTAATAAAATAATTTCAAATCAAATAAAATCGAATCAAGTTAAATAAAAAAATTCAGATTAAATAAACAAAATAATTTCAACTCAAGCTTTTAAAACTTTCTGGTACTCCACCTATGGGACATGTAGTTTTACCCAGAGCCGAACCGCTCTGACGCCCTCAACTCCCACGTACGGACACGTGGAAATCGAAGCGTCGGGATGATGACAACACGGGTCACACATCCCATCGCCAAGTGCCAAGTGTGTGTACATGCAACAAGTGTACAATAAAATCACGCAGTGGATAATAACAGTCTTATAACTAAGTATCAGAATTTTTGTTTAAATACAAACTCGTTTAAAGTACACATAATAAAATATTACAAGTTTCAAATATTGTTTCAAACCAAATTACAAGACATATAAACTAATAGAGATAACTTATAACATAAAGGACTCCAAGTCAATAATCTGGCGGAGCCGCATTCTCGGGCTCAGCCTCCTCCTCCTCAACCTCTGCATCAAAATCTACGGTACCAAAAATAGTGCCGCAGGTAAGTAATAATCTAAACGCCACAAGATAAAATATATTAAACTCAACAATATGCATGAAAAGATGCCAAATGCACATGTCCCATAAATCCACATTTTTTCACGCACGCCAAAAATCCCATTTTGGCCCGAACATATCCTTTAAAACCAGACCTTACCATTATCCCAAATAATGTTCCAAACCAAGAAAACCACTATTTTTCCAGAAAATGGATCACAATATCCTCATACAAAACCTCCCCATTTTCCAGAAAATGGCCTATATCCAATATCCAAAACCCGTTCCAATTTATTGCATGCACCATGATCTCCCCTAGGGATCATCTGCACACTCTGGCTCCTGTGCCACACCGTAGATAACAGCTACGCATGTGACAACTCAAGGAGCGATGTCCAATCTCGCGCCCAGCGCGTACCTGGACCAGGCCATCCTCTAGTCCCCGCCAGCCTAGGGACCACGGAGTCGACACGACAGCGTTACCGTATCGTGCGATCCGATCGTCGCCCAGCGATAACCCAGGGGATATCACTCAGTATTATCCACTCTCGAGTGACCAGAGGAGCTCCACTGATATAATACCCCATCCCGGCTTGGGGTCGTGATACACACGCACTCAAAAATCCATTTACACTGATAAAACCAGTTTTTGTCAATTTAATACATGCACATGAATGCACCATACAATGCACACCTCAAGATACAATTTATCTAACAAAACTCAACATCAACAATAAATAAACAACTCCGTCCTCAATCCATCTGACTCCCGACTCCTCGGACTCAGTCTGAAATAACCAACCAATCACAAATTTATTGTAAAAAAATAATATATTTAAATCTAAAATGAAGTTTGAAAAATACTTACAAAGCTATATAATAATTTTTGAAGGATCAAGAGGCTGCAAACGGAGAAGAAAAAGCAACGTAACCGTGTAAAATACACTGTGACCGTGGGTTGTAAAATACTCACTTTTGAATGGGGACAAACCAAGACTTGGGATTTATAGGGAATGACTTAGAGGTATTTATGAAACTAGTGGAACTGAGAGTGGGCCATGGGTGGCGGAGGAAATGGCGGTGGAAGTGAAAAACGGCTAAAACGAAGATGAGCTCATGGGGGCTGCTCCGGTAACGGATCAGAGCTGGAAATAGGTGGTTAAGGACGGAAAAAGGTCGGTGATGAAGTGGTGAAGAAGTGGTGGCCGGAGGTGGAACGACGGTGGCGTTGAAGCTCAAAAACGCCACGGCTTGGAGGAGCTTGTGGCGGCTAACGGTGGCTCGGATGGAGGTGAAACTTGGTGGGGAGGTGCACCGACCGGAGGGGAAGATTTCTGGGTGAGTGGTGTTGTACACGTCGCCGGCAAACAGCGGCACTAGGCGGAGCAACAAAAATGGTGAAAATGAAGGGAAAAAGAGAGACGCGTGCAGGAGAGGTCCGGAGAAGAAAGAAGAAGAAAAAGAAAGAAAAAGAGAAAGAAAAAAAAGGAGAAAGAAAAAGAGAAAAAGAAAAAGAAATGAGATCCAGTCCTCACCTCTGGAGTTCAGAAACTGATCCGACGAAAACAACTTTAAAAGATATAAAACGAATAAAATAATTTAAACACCACATCAAGCTAAAATATAATAAATAACTAGTAAAAACTAACAACATAATTTTAAGTCCAAAAACAAACTAAAATAAATTGCATAGTAATTTAAACTCAAAACGATAATTAATATTAAGAAAGCTCTACAAAACATTTTCACGGCTAAATAAATCCAATTAAAATACATAATTTAAAATAAAAGAACCAATATTTTAATTAAATTAAAATACTCTTTCAGTGAAAATACATGTAAAAGCAAGGTATCACAACTTCTCTTGTATTAAATCAATGAATAGTAAATAAGGAACACTGCAAACATAAGCATGTGTAAAATGTCATTCAAAATTTACCCTTCATTCTGCAAAAATCTTATCAAGTCTTATCTCAATAAGTATAGCATCCTGGTGTTTCAAGCCACACATCAACAAAATATGATGCATTAAAAATCATGCTCTATGCTTAAACTTGAAAATAAATCTTCACAAAATGATTCCGCTCAACTATTCCACCAAGATGCTCAGATTTCACAAAATACTAGAAATGGAGTGTGTGTCAATCATATATGTATGAATGCACATCATATTAATTTTTAATTATATATATATCTGTGCATGTGCACACACGCTACCCCCCAACTAATGAGAGACATGGTCATCAATGAATTGAACGAAAGAAAACAAAGTGCACAGAAATAAGCAAGCAAAAAAGAAAATCAACGTGAAATATAAAATCAAAGCAAAATAATAAATAATAATAAGAAAAAAATGCAAGTAAAGAAAATTGTAAAGAGGGAAAAAATCAAAACACATCCCTGGAATCTCGCACAAACAAGATCTCTTCATGTGGATCAAAGACTTCCAAAATAACTTTAGACATTATTCGTTGACAATGAAGCAATTTCCATTTTTCGGATTGATAATTTCTACTGCGCCGTGAGAATGAATCTTCTTTACAATGTACGGCCCACTCCATCGGGATTTCAATTTATCAAGAAAAATATGTAAGCGAGAGTTGTAAAGAAGAACTTCCTGGTCAAGTGTAAAATGATTTGGATGAATTTTCTAATCATGTAGAATTTCCATGCGTTCCTTCGCCAGCTGAGCGTTGTCATAAGCATTCTAACGAGGTTCATCTAATTCATTGATATGCAATTTTCTCAACCCTGTAACTTCATCAAGTGACATGTTAACATGTTTTATAGCCCAAAGAGCTCGATGTTGAATATCCATAGGTAAATGACAAGTTTTACCATAAACTAATCGATAAGGAGACATCTCTAAATTTGTTTTAAAAGCTGTCCTATAACCCCACAAAGTATCAATAAGCTTAACTGACCAATCTTTCCTATTAGGATTGATCGTTTTCTCTAAAATAATTTTTATCTCTCTGTTTGCCAATTCTGCTTGCCCATTTGTTTGAGAGTAATAAGGGGTAGAAACTCGGTGTGTGATACCATATTTCTTCATCAGTGTAGAAAATGGTTTGTTGCAAAAAAGAGAACCCCCATCACTTATGATAACTTTGGGCATGCCAAAACGAGTGAATAGAGATTGCAAACATATCCCATGTAAGAGACTCAAGGTATCTAATAATAGATGAAGAATCAAATCTAATATATATCTCAAGTCTACGTTGAGAACACATCTTTATATGTTGTGGGTGTGCAATTGGAACATATACCGTACATCCAAAAATACGAAGATGGGAAATAATTGGTTATTGACCAAATGCAAGCTGTAATGTAAAATATTTGTGATATGCTGATGGTCTAACCTGAATCAACGATGCTGCATGAAGTATAGCATGTCCCCAGGCAGAAATAGGAAAATTTGATTTCATAAGTAAAGGTCTAGCGATTAGCTAAAACCTTTTGATTAATAATTCAGCTAAACCATTTTTAGTGTGTGTGTGGGCAACTGGAAGTTCAACATCTATTCCTATTGAAATGCAATAGTTATCAAAAATTTGAGATGTAAATTCACCTGTATTATCCAATTGAATAGTTTTAATTGGATAGTTAGTGAATTGTGCTCGTAGTTTAATTATTTGGGCAAGAAGTTTAGCAAATGCAAAATTTATAGTGGAAAGTAGACAAACATGTGATCATCGACTTGATGCATCAATTAAAACCATAAAGTATCTAAATGGTCCACTTGATGGTTGAATAGACCCACATATATCCCCATGAATGATATGAATCCCAATCGACTCGCTTTGAAACCCAACAACAATATTGGAAAAAACAAACCCAAGAACATCAAACTCAAGTATATGGATGGAGAATTTAGACCCGTTGAGATCTCGTTTCAAGAACCTAGATTATATTAAAATCTAGACCCAATGAAATCACGTTTCAAGAACCCAAATTACAAAGAGGAATGCCACAAAGGTTGTGATTTACTTTTGATAAGTTCAAGAGTTCAATTAAGAATAAGAGGAGAAAACTCACTCACAATGAAAATTCAATAAAAAAGGTCTTACCTTTTCAAATGAGGTTACAAGTGGTTTAAATAACAATCCCCAAAACCCTAAGTGAGCCGCGGGTACTGTAGCGTGAACAGTGCCCGGGCTACAGTACTTCTAAAAACCTAATTCACTTTAAATAATAACTTTTCAAATATGCCCTTGGTCAAAATACAAGGCCTTCTCAAAAACTCTAGTTCAGTAGAAATAAGACATATGTGTGGGCTGAGATCTTCAAGCCCACTTATTCTAAACTAATAAAAGAAGCTCTTTTATTGAAATAAATAAGTCCAAGGCCTTCAATAACAATAAGCCCAAGTCGTGTCTTTCGTAGCATATCACGTGGATGAAAACTGGATCTCCTCCTTTCAATCCCATCTTGAATGTTGGGCTCTTGCTAAACACGTCTCAAGTGGATTGCACCCACATCCATGCATAGCTTCCTTGATCTTCCTAGCTCTTGATTTTGTAATTAACTCATCTGAAACTTGCAAAGGATTTTTACGACTTGGTCCACCTTGGGGCCCATCATTCCCCCTCCCCTCAAAAGGTTTCGTTCTCAAATCTCCACCTGGATCAAAGAGAAAAAGATCAGTAACATTGAATATAGCAAACACATGATACTTATCTGGAAGATCCACTAGATATGAAGTATCATTAATTTTATCAAGAATTTGAAAATGTCCATCCAAGCTACTTTGTCATCAACAGGTAAAGGCATTAAATCAAAAGGAATAAGTGGATTAAAGCCAAAAACAACTTCAAAAGATAAATGAGAAATAGTAGTATGCATGGTTTTATTATATGAAAACTCTAATAATGACAAATGATATTCTCGCAAACGTTCATGCAACAATTCAATGAATGGAAAATGATATTCACACAAACGTTCATGAAAAACATCTAAAGTCTTCCTTACGCAAAAATGAACACTCAAATTATATGCGACATCGATGAATGGTAAACCGTACTCCCAAAAGTGTTTATGCAGTACGCCTAAACTCTTCTTTACACCAAAGTGACCACTCCAACTATATGCAAACTCAATTAATGGGAAACAATACTCCCACCAATGTTCATGCATTATGCCTAAAATCTTCTTTATAACAAAGTGACCACTCTAACTATATGCAAACTTAATGAATGGCAAGAAGTACTCCCACCAATGGTCATGCAACACGTCTAAAGTCCTCTTTATATCAAAGAATAACGCGGTAGTTGTAGCACAGCTTTGAGGTGTCGATTCCACAGGGAAACTAAAGAAAAAATATTAAATAAGTAATAGAGAACAAAGATTAATTTTAAATGTAAATTCAAGTGAAGCAAAGTGATTAACAGAAAAAGTACTCAAATTTGACAAACAATAGAGCGTCGGGAATCCCTTGCACAAATCTGGTATTTTAATTATTCTTAATTCATTGGATAACTCAATTAGGAACTCAATCCTCGTAATTCCCAATCGGAAGGTATAGATTTATAAACCAGACTTAAATCAAATGTAACCCTTTGAAAAAACATTCACCACTTTTAAAAAACATGAATTACTACTCCTATTGATAAAATCCAATGATGACAATATACTCAGGAAGCGATATTGCAGCAAAAAACTAAATCAATATAGATAAATAATTGATCCAAACATAATCAAAGAACTAATCCATTCAATAAAAAAAGCATGATTGAATCCATAAACACAATAAATTCTATGATTATTCGGAGAAGAAAACATCAACGATGAATTGAGAATGATAAAACAAAAGAGTTTTAACAATTGAAAATCAAATACATGAATTAACAATAAATTAGAAATACCATCTAATGTGCAAGTTCATCCCTAACCCTACTTGAGAATTTAGTTACCCATAAATATAATGGATAACAAAAATCTCCAGAGAAAACTAAAGCGAACGGTGGCCATGGAAGTGATTTTCTCCTTTCTTCAGATCTGCCTCTTGTGCCTTTTACTCCCCCTCCATTTCGTGCTAATGATATGTTTATATAAGGTAGGAAAGAAACCCTAATGTCCTCTTAATTTCCGCATAAAAAAATCGCCTAAATTTTAGGACTTATATTGGCAGCCACGTATGGCCTTCAGGATTTCGAATTTAGAAATCCTTATTAGAGACAAAGTTATAGCCCTTTAAGATAGCTTTCCAATGCATCAAGAATCGCATCAATCCGATATATGAGTGAAAAGATAAAGTCAAAAGACTAAAATATGTCCAGACTGTCTCCTAGCAAATTTTGGACTTGGACTTCTTGTGGTTTCATTTTGTGATTTTTTCTTTTTATTTTTTTCCAAATTGCTCTCAAATCCCATGAATGTCCCCCTTTGAATTTGACCGAGCTTGACTTGCTCTTTTATAAACTCTGAAATTAGACATAAAAAAAATGCTTAGGAGTATCCCAACGTAAATAGAAATTCAATTTAAGAATACACATTAATTCCTATGATTTCTATTCACATTTTAGCATTTTAGTCCAATAATAGGATATATAGAGTGCACTTTCGCACACTCATCAGATACCGAGGTAATCAAGAGTCCAGTTAAGGTACCATTTCCTCAAGCTTTAAAATCTGGTATGCGAACTTTGGATCTTAGTAATGAAATCTTGGAGAACCTCAGGCAGGTAAAGATTAACCTTCCTCTATTGCATGTTATTAAACAAGTTCCCACTTATGCAAAAGTTCTTAAAAATTTGTGTACAGTTAAGAGGAAGCACCATGTTAAGAAGACAGCATTTCTGACAGAGCAAGTTAGTGCTCTAATTGAGCAGCGAATTTCTCCTAAGTACAAGAATCCTGGTTGTCCAACCATTGCATGTAATATTGGGAATCATGAGTTTGGGTAAGCCTTGCTAAATCTAGGAGCTAGTGTTAATTTGATGCCTTATTCCATTTATTTGCAGCTTGGTTTGGGTGAAATTAAGCCTACTTTTGTCGTGCTTCAGTTGGCTGATCGTTCAGTTAAGAAACCGAGAGGGATAGTTGAGGATTTTTTGATCCAAATTGACAAGTTTTATTATCCTGTTGATTTCTTAATTTTGGACACTCAATCAGTTGTTGAGTCTAACTCTAAAGTTCCTCTCATATTAGGTAGACCTTTCCTTGCTACGGCTAATGCACTTATAAATTGCAGGAATGGGTTGATGGAGTTATCTTTTGGAAACATGACCATGGAGGTCAACATTTTCCATATTGAGAAGAAGCCAATAGATGACGAGTGCCACCAAACGTATATGATTGATGCACTCATAGACAAGGGAGTTCACACAACTCATGATTTTGATCCCCTTGAATATTCCCTTGTGAATTTTGAGTTTAATACATCTGTTAGTGATTCATCTGATGTTATTGATATTTGTGCTATTTTTGATGAAATTCAAGATTATGGCACACAGGTTTGGCAACAGAAATTTGAGGAGTTGCCTAAGAAATGTGGAAAACAGATTCTTGTAAGTATGAAAGCACCAAGAGTTAAATTGAAATCTTTGCCTAAGTCGAAAGTCTATAAGGTTAAAATGAAAACATTTCATGATAAAAATATTCTTAGGAAGAGGTTTAAACCTAATGACCGAATATGCTTATATGATTTTGGATCTCACAAGCACAAAGGAAAACTTCGGTTTAGGTGGACTGACTCATTTCTAGTGAAAAATGTTTTTGTAAATGGGGTGGTAGAAATAGAGGATCCTAAGGATGGTCGGATCTTTAAAGTAAATGGTCAACGCCTTAAAATATTAATTGATAGGCAAGTTCCGGAAGTGGAAGACATTCCACTTGTGGATCCAGTCTATCAACCTTGACCACACCACCAAGGTATGTGTTTCTTTATTTATTTTGCTTTGCTTTGTTTTGTTTTTGTTTTTTCTTATTTTCTTTCTTTTCCTTTTTGTTTGCTGTTGTTTTCTTTGTTTTTTATTACAGGATAGTTTCATTTTGTCATTTCAGATTACCATCTTTGATGTTTACTGAACTACCCACGTCACTCATCAGGTATATTCTACCATTTTCAGTTACTCCCCATTCAATTTTGATTCTTAAACATTGAGAACAATGTTTCATTTAAGTTGGGGGGTGGTGGTGCAAATTCAGTATTTAAAATGCTTGTTGGAACTCTGTGACATATTTTCATGTGTCAATTTTTTTTTTAATTTGCATCACACGTGCATCATTTTCACATGTGTACTCATTCTCATTCATAGTCATCTTCGTGAATTCACCAAACCCACCAAATCATTTTTTGCTGAAACATTCACAGAATCCTTAATGCACTTATCCAAGTTTTGTGGTAAGATGGTGGTTTGACACATGTAGCTAGAGAACTCTTTTGCTTAAGTATTCATGTGAGTTTGGAGAGGATTGAGAGCATACAAATACAGTAAATTGTGATAAGCGTTCATTGATCTGTTGAATTGGGCACTTCTTTTGAGAATATCATTACATGGTTTGCGGTACAATGGTGGATATACTTGGGATATGACGAAGGTCAACTTAGGATTAACGTTTGAGCCTTTCAAGCTATCCTTTCCATCATAGAACCCTAGTAGCCAACTTTGAGCCAATAAACACTTGTAGCTTTTTCTTTTCATATGCCCATATCATCCATGCCTCTCAACATTGCAGTATAACCTATACACAGATTTTCTTACCCTTTTTACTTCCAAGTGTCTACTAGGTGTGGAATTTGTATTTTCTTTCTTTAATTTTATCATTTTCAATTAAGAAGAAGAAGAAGAGGACAGAAAAAAGAGAAGAGTACAAGTTGCAAAGTGTTCAATTGAGTGAGCTCCAAAAAAAAAAAAGAAGTTGGTAGAGATGGAAAGAATACAAAAGTGGCATGTGTTTGTCCATCAAATTGTTGAAAAAAAAAAAAGAGGAAGAAGAAGGAAAAGCATTATTATTTGATGATCTGAAAAGTTGAAGAGTATATCAAATGAGAAGTGTGGTCTATTGAGATATTTAATAAAATTCCATTTGTATGTACTTGGAAGTTTTTGAATCCCTTTCATTCTTTTTTTTTATATAATTCCAAAACCAATCCACATTACAACATTTTGTGTTGACCATTTTGATCCTAAGTAAGCTGTTGGAAAGATTGATGGAAGTCTCATTTGTTAGTGTTCCTATCATAAGATCAATATTTGCTTGTTGCTTGTACATAATTGCCTAATTTTTCATGAGAGTGTGTATATACCCATTGTCAACTCCATAGAGAGAGCCTTTACACGAAATACTATTATACCGTAAATTATGGAGTTGAACTTTTTGCTTAAGATGTTCTTGATGTTGCATGTGTCAAGGTTAGTGATATGATGGTTATGGCTTGGAGAACACACACACACACACTCTGTGGATTGCTATAGGTGGATTGATCTTGATGGGTTATTGGATTCCTTAGATTGTTTTGATATATGAATCTGGAAAGTGTGACTTGATGGTCTTTATGTGTGATTTTCTTTGGTCTCTTTCGTTGTTTTGACATGAAAATTGCTAGGGACTAGCAATGAGTAAGTTGGGGGTGTGATGAGTGTGCGAAAGTGCACTCTACATACCCTATTATTGGACTAAAATGTTAAAATGTGAATAGAAATCATAGGAATTAATGTGTATTCTTAAATTGAATTTCTATTTACGTTGGGATACTCCTAAGCAGTTTTTTTTTTGTCTAACTTTAGAGTTTATAAAAGAGCAAGTCAAGCCCAGTCAAATTCAAAGGAGGACATTCATGGGGTTTGAGAGCAATTTGGAAGAAAAGAAAAAGAAAAAAAAAATCACAAAATGAGACCACAAAAAGTCAGTCTGAAATTCGCTAGGGACAGTCTGGAGATACTTTTAGTCCTTTGACTGTATTTTTTTACTCACATATCGGATTGATGCGATTCTTGATGCATTAGAAAGATATCTTAAAGGGCTATAACTCTGTCTCTAATAAGAATTTTCAAATTCGAATTTCTGAAGGGTGTACGTGGCTGCCAAGATAAGTCATAAAATTTAGGCGATTTTTTTTATGCGGAAATCAAGAGGACATTAGGGTTTCTTTCTTACCCTATATAAGCATATCATTAGCACGAAATGAGATTTGGTAAGAGGCACAAGAGGCATATCTGAAGAGAGAAGAAAATTACTTCCATGGCCATCGTTCGTTTCAGTTTTCTCTGGAGATTTTTGTTGTCCAGTATATTTATGGGTAACTAAATTCTCTAGTAGGGTTAGGGATGAACTTGTACATTAGATGGTATTTCTAATTTATTGTTAATTCATGTATTTGATTTTCAATTGCTAAAACTCTTTTATTTTATCATTCTCAATTCATCGTTGATGTTTTCTTCTCCGAATAATCATAGAATTTATTGTGTTTATGGATTCAATCATACTTTTTCTATTGAATGGATTAGTTCTTTGATTATTTTTGGATCAATTATTTATCTATATTGATTTAGTTTTTTGCTGCAATATCGCTTCCTGAGTATATTGTCGTCATTGGATTTTATCAATAGGGGTAGTAATTCACGTTTTTTAAAAATGGTGAATGTTTTTTCAAAGGATTACATTTGATTTAAGAATGGTTTATAAATCTATACCTTCCGATTGGGAATTGCGGGAATTGAGTTCCTAATTGAGTTATCCAATGAATTAATAATAATTAAAATACCAGATTTGTGCAAGGGATTCTCGACGCTCTATTATTTGTCAAATTTGAGTACTTTTTCTGTTAATCACTTTGCTTCACTTGAATTTACATTTAAAATTAATTTTTGTTCTCTATTACTTACTTAATATTTTTTCTTTAGTTTCTTTGTTTCTCTTGCTATTCTTTTAATTTGTCTCCCTGTGAAATCGACACTCCAAAGTTGTGCTACAACTACCGCGTTATTCTTTGGACGTAATCAAGTGCGTCAAGGACTTTTGTTGTTCAAAAAAAGGTCGGGTAGGGATTGTCGCACCTGGCATAAAATCAATGTAATGCTCTATCTTTCTAATAGGTGGCAATCCACTAAACACTCCGCTGGGAATTACGACCTTATATCCCTGCAACAAAGATATAACAATACTAGGCAAAGATTCATTAAATTCGTTAGTAGTAAAATTCGCCTTAACATAAAAACTCACTTCTCTCTTTGTTTTTCTCTCACTTTCTTCACTCCTACTTTTCTTTCCACTCTCTTTTTTTCTTTCACTCTCTTTTTTCTTTTCATTCTCTCTCTTTTCTTCAGTCTCTTTATTCTTTTCACTCTCTATTTTTTCTTCACTCTCTCATTCTCTTGAGGTTTTGGCCTCACTATTTCTTTTTTTCTCAATCTTACTTTCACTTTTTCTTTTTTGATCAATCTCACATTTACTTTTTCTTTTTTGATCAATCTCACTTTCTTCCTTTCTTTTTTAATCAATCTTACTTTCTCTCTTTCTTTTTTGATCAACCTCACCTTTCAACTTCAGTTGGTCCTCATGGATCTGTGTTGGAGTTAAATGAGCAAATTTGATTGTTTTTCCATCATTTTCAAAACTATATATGTTCCTAAACCCATAATAGATCACTCTCCTATCACATTGTCACGGCCTACCTAACAAAATATGGCAAGCATGCATAGGCACTACGTCACAAAGTACCTCATCCTTGTACCTCCCAATTGAAAAAAATACTAACACCTGCTTATTTACCCTAACCTCCCCACAAATCATTCAACCACTGCAACTTGTATGGTCTAGGGTGTTTTAAAGTAGGTAAATCCAATTTCTCAACTAAAGTAGTGCTAGCAACATTAGTACAACTCCCTCCATCAATAATCATACTACATACCTTGTTGTTGATGTGGTATCTAGTACGAAAAATGTTATCTCTTTGCTGCTCTATACCATCCATCTTAAATTTTGTACTGGGAGCAAGCCTAACAACAAGAGACTCGCCATACTCTTCATTCTTATTGTACCTATTCTCAATACTAGACTCACGTCTCCTCCTATCTCTTCTACTTTGCAAATTTCTAATCAATGCACCTTGTTGTTTTATCTTATCCCTCACTTCCTCCAACTTCAAATTTAACCTTTCAAACTTTTGTTGCATGGACTGCAACAAAAAGAATGAATTGTTTGACATACCCTTTGATTATGAGTCACTTTAATGAGACATCGTATGTGCTGCACAAAAAAGAATGTTAGTGGAAAAAGACCTCACACGCTCTCCCTCACGTGTTTACACTCAAATAATGGCACTCCACTCGTGTTTCACTCTTAATTGGTTTTTTCCCGATAATGATCTCCCACTCTCTTGCCTTTTACCTCAAGAGTTTTCCCACTCAAGTTCTTTCAAAACTAATGAACTAAATCAAGACAATACAATCGTATTTTATCCCAACTAATAATTAGGTCCTAAAAACAAGAACAAGAGAAATACGGAAGGAATAAAACGACAAGGAAATTAAGGAAATTATTGGAATGGAATGGTAACTATAAGTCAAGATACCAATTAGATAGATATGTATTCAGCCCCTTTAAAGATAACGCTCAATCAATGCCAAACCACTCAATTTCATATGGCAAAGTATTTCAAACAACTATACCCAAAATCATTTTCTTTCTCTTCTTTTTTTTTTTTTTTGGATTTTCTTTTCCCTTTTTTTTCCTTTCTTTTATTTTATTTTCTTTTCCTTTCCTTTCTTTTTTTTTCTTTTCTCAACAATTCAACCACAAACGAAAATATTCAATTGTGATAATCAAACAATTGAATTCAATCACATAAAAAATTGACAAGGAAAATAGAAGGGAATCAATGAAACCCTAGAAATTTCAAACCCTAGATGGTGCAAATTTAGGCAGTCCTCAAACAAGAAATTTAACCACCCTATGATGATGAACATGAAACCCAAATGATAGAATAAGTTGGCAGCCCTAGGAAAAACGAATTTCTGCTCTCTTTTTTTGTAACCCTAGAACAATAAAGCCCTAAAATTAAAGATGGGATAAATAAAAGATAGAATTAGATTTGATTGAAAACCTTGCTCTGAATACCAAATGATATGAACCCCAATTGACTCGCTTTGAGATTCAACAACAATATTAGAAAAAACAAACCCAAGAACGCCAAACTCAAGTCTATGGATGGAGAATTTAGACTCGTTGAGATCTCGTTTCAAGAACCTAGATTATATTAAAATCTAGACCCAATGAAATCCTGTCTCAAGAACCCAAATTACAAGGAGGAACGCCACAAAGGTTGTGATTTACCTTTGATAAGTTCAAGAGTTTAATTAAGAACAAGAGGAGAAAACTCACTCACAATGAAAATTCAATAAAAAAAAGTCTTACCTTCTCAAATGAGGTTACAAGTGGTTTAAATAACAATCCCCAAAACCCTAAGTGAGCCGAAGTACTGTAGCATGAACAGTGCCCAGGCTACAGTACTTCTAAAACTCTAGTTCACTTTAAATAATAACTTTCCAAATATGCCATTGGCCAAAATACAAGGCCTTCTCAAAAACCCTAGTTCAGTAGAAATAAGACATATGTGTGGGCTGACATCCTCAAGCCCACTTATTCTAAACTAATAAAAGAATCTCTTTTATTGAAATAAATAAGTCCAAGGCCTTCAATAACAATAAGCTCAAGTTGTGTCTTTCGTAGCATATCACGTGGATGAAAACTGGATCTCCTCCTTTCAAGCCCATCTTGAATGTTGGGCTCTTGCTAAACACGTCTCAAGTGGATTGCACCCCCATCCATGCATAACTTCCTTGATCTTCCTAGCTCTTGATCTTGTAATTAACTCATCTGAAACTTGCTAAGGATCTTTACGACTTGGTCCACCTTAGGGCCCATCAATGAATCATTTGTAAAAATGACAAAGATTCAAAAACAACATTTAAGAGAGATGGTTTGATAATCAAATTACCTTGAGAACATGCAGAGCACGGATATTCATTGGGTAAGATAATTTTTTGATTCTTTAGGGGATACCCATACGAATTATCAATTATTCGTCTTATCATTATTGATCCCGGATGTCCAACGCGATCATGTCAAGTCATAAATACTTTGGGGTCAATGCATTTCTGGTGCATTATCACATGTGATTCGATTTTTCTCATTTATAATACAATCCAGATGAGAGAGCATGCAGTTTTTCTAATACGAGCTTCTGGTTCGAAATTATTTTAGTAATGAGAATATGCTCTTTACTGCATTTGTTGGTGGTTTCAATTTGACAACCATTACGATGTATATCTTTAAAACTCAATAAATTTCTTCTGGACCGTAAAGAAACTAGAGCATAATCAATACACAATTTGGTGCCATTAGGCAACACAATATAAGCTCTTCCGGAACCTTCAATTAGATTCAATGAATCAGATATGGTATGGACGTAAGCTTTACTCAATCTTAGATTTTGAAAATATTTTTTATCTTTAAGAATTATGTGAGTTGTAGCACTGTCAGTCAGAGATACATCTCTATCATTCATCTCAGAGATAGAAAATTCATCAGTAAGACTCATGATTATACAAAATATATAAAACTTTCATTACTACAAAATATTAAAAAGTTTTATTATAAGATAAAGAAAATACATTAATTAAAAAGGAACACTTCTATCACTAATCAAATGATCAACTCTACTACTGGAATCCTCAAAGAAATCAGAAACATCAAGGTGGGTAATATCTTCTCCATTTATAGAAATAAAAATATCGGCTGGTTCAGCAAAATTTGGTTCAAACTTTTTTGTTTTTTCTTTTATAGAAGTTTGGTATAAGTCAACTAAGTACTTAACTGTACAACAGGTACGAGACCAATGTTCAGTCATACCACATCTATGGCATCCATCTTCGTCTTTCTTTGAAAAAAAATTTTGAGAGCCTTTACCATTTTCTGAGTTGAGCCACTTCTGGTGGTACGACATATATTTATTATTATCTTTTTTAGTGCGGTCGCTTCTAGGACCTCCACTTCTATAGTATTTCCTACCACGTCTAAGCCATCGGTTTCTTTGAAAAGATGCACCATTCGCTTCTGGGAATGGTGTAAATCTAGTACCATTCACTTCAATGAATGATATAGAATCAGTAGGACGTGACTGATGATTTCTTAACAAAAAAACTCATTATTTTGCTCAGTCACTAGAAGACAAGATATAAGTTCAAAATATTTTTTGAACTTTCGCTCTCGATACTGCTGTTGCAGGAGCACATTCGAAACATGAAAAGTAGTATATGTCTTTTGTAACATGTCATCATCAATAACTTTTTCACCGCATAATTTCAATATTAAGCTGATTTTAAAGAGTGCAGAGTTATACTCACTAACACTCTTGAAGTCTTGCAATTTCAGGTGCAACCAATCATGACGAGCTTTTGGGAGGATTACAGTTTTCTGGTATTCATATCTCTCCCTTAAATCATTCCACAAAATAAGGGGATCTTTCACTGTAAGATACTTAGTTTTAAATTCTTCATGAAGATGTTGGCGAAAGAAAATCATTGCCTTAACACGGTCCCGTTGGGACGCTTGATTTCCTTCTTTAATTGTATCTCTTAGATTCATCACATCCAGATAGATTTCAGCATCAATGATCCAAAATAAATAATTTTTTCTAGAAATGTTAAGAGCAACGAATTCCAATTTTGTAAGATTTGACATTTTCTACATATATAAATCAAGAAAATAAGTATGTTTATATTGTAAATAAGAAATACAGTCACAAAATCATGAGAATAAACACAGTTTTATCAAGTACTAATAAGTAATATGACATTTCATATTTATTTTGGAAACTACAAATAATATATTGAAAAACTGATATGAACCCGCGGGAAGAGAATCCCTTGAATCCACAATCAATTTGAAAACTTACCCAAGAATGCCAAACTCAAGTCTATGGATGGAGAATTTAGACCCGTTAAGAACTCGTTTCAAGAACCTAGATTATATCAAAATCTAGACCTGTTGAAATCCCGTCTCAAAAACCCAAATTACAAGGAGGAACGCCACAAAGGTTGTGATTTACCTTTGATAAGTTCAAAAGTTCAATTAAGAACAAGAGGAGAAAACTCATTCACAATTAAAATTCGAAATAAAATAATGTCTGCTTTGAAATGGCTGGTTACATCCTTTAAATACCCTCCCCAAAACATGATAAAATCTTAGACTAAAATTTGAGACATTTTTTTCTCAAAAATGCCCTTAGTGAACAGTAGCCGCGGGTACTGTAGCTTGAACAGTGTCATGCTACAGTACTTCTAAACCCTAGTTCAAATAAGTTAAACATATGTGGGTTAAACATCCTCAAGCCCACACTTATTCAAAACTAATAATAAAAATCCTTTAAACAAATTGAAAACCTTAATATCTAAAGACCATATTTCTAAGTCAAGTCTTCCACAGCTTGGATCAAGTGGATCAAAGCTGGTTCTTCTTCTTTCAAGCCCATCTTGAGTGTTGGGCTCTTGCTAGCTTCTTCCCAAGTGGTTTGTACTAATCCTTGCATTGCTTCCTTGATCTTCTTGGCTCTCAATCTTGTAATTGGCCCATCTGCAATTTGCAAAGGATCTTTAAGAGTAGGCCTGCCTTGGTTCCCATCATTCCCCCTCTCCTCAAAAGGATTCGACCTCAAATCTTCACCTATATCAAAATGAGAAAGATCAGAAACATTGAAGGTAGCAGAGACATTATACTCACCTGGGAGATCCACTTTATAGGCATTGTCATTAATTTTCTCAAGGATTTGGAAAGCTCCATCTCCTCGAGGATGCAACTTAGTCCTCCGATGAGCTGGGAATCTTTCTTTGCGCATGTGAACCCAAACCCAATCTCCAGGTTCAAAGATGACACGCCTTCACCCTTTATTGGCTTGGGAAGCAACCCTTTCATTCTTTTGCGCAATTTGAAGCCGTACCCTCTCATGGAGTGACTTCACCAACTCTGCCTTCTTTTGTTCATCCAAGCTACTCCTGCCATCAACCGGTAAAGGCATCAAATCTAAAGGGGTAAGTGGATTGAATCCATAAACAATTTCAAAATGAGAATATGAAGTAGTAGTATGCATGGTCCTATTATATGCAAACTCTATGAATGACAAACAATCCTCCCAAGTTTTTAAATTCTTATGAACAACAGTGCGTAAAAACTGAGTTAAGGTCCTATTAACTATTTCAGTCTGACCATCAGTCTGCGGATGACAAGTAGTGGAAAATAAGAGCTTGGTACCCAATTTCCCCCACAACACCTTCCAAAAGTGGCTAAGAAATTTAACATCCCTATCAGAAACAATACTCCTGGGAATACCATGGAGTCGCACTATCTCCCTAAAAAACAAGTCAGCTATGTTTGTGGCATCATCTGTTTTATTGCATGGAATGAAATGTGCCATCTTACTAAATCTATCCACAACCACAAAAATAGAATCTCTACCCCTTTTTGTCCTAGGTAGCCCCAAAACAAAGTCCATAGATATGTCGACCCATGGTTCACTAGGAACAGGTAAGGGTGTATACAACCCGTGTGGCAACACTTTAGATTTGGCCTTCCTACATGTAATGCATCTGCCACAAATGCGAGTGACATCTCTCTTCATCTTAGGCCAAAAGAAATGTTCATGCAAAACATCCAAAGTCTTCTTGACACCAAAGTGTCTCATTAATCCCCTACCATGTGCCTCACGCACTAGTAATTCACGCATAGAACAACTTGGCACACAAAGTTTGTTTTCTTTAAACAAATAACCCCATGCTTGTAAAACTTACCAAATGCCGCCTTATCACATGTCATGTACACATTAGAGAAGTCAGCGTCACCGGCATATAGGTCTTTCACATATTCAAACCCAAGCATCTTAGCACTCATAGAAGTAAGAAGTACATACTTTCGAGATAAAGCATCAGCAACAATGTTCTCCTTACCTTGCTTGTAACAAATGACATATGGAAATGTCTCAATGTATTCCATCTAACGAGTATGCCTTTTATTCAACTTACCTTGATCCTTGAAATGCTTCAATGATTCATGATCAGTGTGGATCACAAACTCCCTAGGCCATAGGTAGTGCTGCCAAGTCTCCAATGCACGAACAAGAGCATAAAGCTCTTTGTCTGTCATAAGTAGGGTACTTGAGTGAGGCCCCACTTAACTTTTCACTGAAGAAGGCTATGGGCCGCCTATCCTGCATCAAAACAGCTCCAATCCCTATACCTGAGGCATCACATTCAATCTCAAAAGTTTTGTTAAAATCAGGTAATGCTAGCACAGGTGTAGAGCACAACCTTTCTTTAATGGTGGCAAAAGCATTCTCTTGAGTAGCCCCCCAATGAAACCCAACATTCTTTTTAATGACTTAAGTGAGTGGTGCAGCAATGGTGCTAAAGTATTTAACAAAATGCCGATAAAAGCTAGCTAAGCCATGAAAGCTTCTTACCTCAGTGATGCTCTTTGGCATTGGCCACTCCTTAATGGTCTTGACTTTCTCTTCATCCACCTCAATACCCTTTGTACTAACAACATATCCAAGAAAAACAACTCTTTCCATGCAAAAGGTACATTTCTTGAAATTAGCATACAACTTTTCACATTTCAACACATCAAACACACATCTCAAATGCTCAATATGCTCATTTAAGTCCTTGCTGTAAACTAGGATATCATCAAAATACACAACCACAAACTTGCCAATGAATGCACGTAGGACATGGTTCATCAATCTCATGAAAGTACTGGGTGCATTTGTAAGTCCAAATGGCATAACCAACCATTCATAAAGGTCATACTTGGTCTTAAAAGCAGTTTTCCATTCATCACCATCTTTCATTCTAATTTGATGGTACCCACTTTTAAGATCAATTTTACTAAAAATACAAAAGACATGCAATTCATCAAGCATATAATCTAATTTATGAATGTGATGCCGATACTTTACTGTAATATTGTTGACCGCCCTGCAATCAACACACATTCTCCACGTCCCATCCTTCTTTGGCACTAATAGCACTGGTACTGCACATGGACTCATGCTCTCCCTCATGTACCCCTTGCTCATCAAGTCCTCAACTTGCCTCTGAAGCTCCTTTGTCTCCTCTGGATTACTCCTCTAGGCTGGTCGGTTTGGAATAGCAGCTCTAGGTACAAAATCAATCTGATGCTCAATGCCTCTAATAGGTGGCAACTCATTAGGCATCTCCTCTGAGAATACATCATCAAACTCCTGCAACAAAGAAATAGCCAAACTAGGAAGAGACTGGTGAGTGTCATCAAGAGTAAGATAAGACTCTTTATAGACAAGAAAAATCATAGGGCAATCTGCGAAGAAAGCCCTCTTAACATCACTCTCTCTAGCATAGAAACTCACTTTTTATCTTTCATTTCCTCTCTGCAGACTCTCTGTGATGACCCGCTTTTGAGTGTATTTTCGCTGAAATAATTATTTTTATTTTAATTAATATATCAGTTATTTATTTTAATTTATTTGCGTTTTAAAATTGGTTTTTAATTTAATTTAATTTATTTGATGTTGTGTTTTATTTCTTTCAGTTGATTTGTGGTTTTAATCTCTTTTTGGCGGTTTAGTTTTGTTTTCCGGATGAGGATTAGATCTCCTCTTTTCCCTACACTTCTTTTTCTTTTCTTTTTTTTCCTTTCTTTTTCTTTTTCCTCTTTCTTTTTTTCCTTCTTCTTTTCTTTTTCCTTTCTTTTTTTTTTTTTTTTTTTTTTCTTTTTCTCTCTTCTCTCTCCCCGATCGGCCCCCCCGAGCTCTCTCTCTCCTCCCTCTCCCTCACGCCGGAACACTCCTCAGCCCAACCCATCGCCGTCC
This sequence comes from Carya illinoinensis, assembly GCF_018687715.1. Lineage (NCBI taxonomy): Eukaryota > Viridiplantae > Streptophyta > Magnoliopsida > Fagales > Juglandaceae > Carya > Carya illinoinensis. The sequence continues at coordinate 23,250,821 of NC_056756.1, read as the reverse complement.
GGCCACCGTTCGGCCCCCCACCGGTCCCATTCTCTTCCCCTCCCTCCAGTGCACCACCCCACCCAAGCTCACCCCCAACCGGCCGGCCATTTGGCCGGAAAAAGCCCAACAAAGCTGCACGGTTTTGGCTCCGATCCGCCGCCGTCGCTCCACCTCCGGCCACCATTTCTTCACCACTACATCACCGGTCCCTTGCCGTCCTAACCCACCCATTTCCGGCCTCCAACGACCACCGGAGCAGCTCCTACGAGCTTGTTTTCCGATTTGGGTATTTCGGCCATTTTCCGGCGATTCTGCCGCCACCCACGGCCGTTCATCATTTCCAATAGCTTCACAACCATCCCTTGACCACCCCCTATCAATCTCGTGTTCTAGTTTGTCCCCGTTCAAAAGTGGGTTTTTCAAACCCACGGCCACAGTGAATTTTCACTGTGACGTTGCTGTTTTTCCGCCGTTTGCAACGCCGCTTGTTTTCTAAAATTGCCATATAGCCCTGTAAGTATTTTCCAAACCCTATTTTCAGATTTTAATATATATTGCTCATTCAATTATTTACTGTTGTTGGTTGTTAATTCCGGACTGAGTCCGAGGAGTTTCGGGGGTCGGATGGATGGAGGACGGAGTTGCCTGTTTATTTGATTTATGATTGTTGGTTTATTTTATTATGCATTGTTATGGCATCGCATGGTGCATGCACGTGTGTTTGTGGAATTGTGTGAAAAGCCTATGTATTGGCGTGAGTGGTTTTACGGGTGCGTGTGTATCACGAGCCCAAGCCGGGATGGGTTATTATCTCGGTGGAGCTCCTCTGGTCACTCGGGAGCGGAATAAACTGAGTGATGTCCCCTGAGTTGTCGAGAGCGATGACGGGAGCGGGGCTAGGGGATGCTTGGCTACGAACGCGCCAGGCGCGGAACCGGGCATCGCCCTACTCACCGACTCCGTGGCCCTTCGCTGGCGAGGGCTAGAGGATGCTTGGCTACGCACGCGCGGGGCACGGAACTGGGCATCGCTTGTTAGGTGTCACACGCGCAGTGGTACTCTGCGGTGTGGCACTGGAGCCAGGGTGTGCGGATGACCCCTAGGGGAGGTCATGGTGCACGCGGTTAAAATTGGATAATGGTTTGTGAGGCCAAATGGGACTTTTGGCGTGGGCCAGATGGACTTCTGGCGAGATATTGGGCCAAATGGACTTTTGGCGGCCAAATGTGACTTTTGGCGTGTTTGTTCGGAAAGGATGTGTTTTGGGCCAAATGGGTTTTTGGCGTGTGTGAAAAACTTGTATTTTATGGGCTTTGTGCATTGGGCATGTATCATGCATCTTGTTTGAGTTTTATGTATTTTTATCTGGTAGTGTTTGGGTTTTACTTACCTGCGGTACCATTTATGGTTCCGTAGCTTTTGGTGCAGGAGATGAGGATGAGGAGGAGGAGGCTGAGCCCGAGGATGCGGCTTCGCCGGGTTGCTGATGTTATGCTTTTCTTTATGGTTTTAAAGCTGTATTTGTGTTTTGTAATATTTTATCTATGTACGTTTTAAACAGCTTGTATTATGTTAAGAAAAACTCTGGTACTTAGTTATGACTTTTGTTATCCGCTGCGTATTCTTTCGTGCACTTTTGTTGCCCTTGCACACACTTGGCACCCGTCGATAGGATGGTGACCAGGGTTGTCACCATCCGGACGTCTCGATTTCCCCCTGTTCGGGCGTGGGGATTTGGGGGCGTCACAGGTGGTATCAGAGCGATTTGGCTCTAGGTAAAACCACATGTCCCGTAGGTAGTACCAGAATGTTTTTAAAGTTGTGTTTTGAAAATTATGTTAAGTGTAGTTGTTTTATTTGTTTTATTTGTTTGGGCTTGTTTGCTTGTTTTTATTTTATTTAGTTATGTTTTGGCATGTTGGTTTCTTTTATCTCTTGCTGTGTAGTGCTGTTTTTGTTTTTGTTGGTTTTATGATGGTTTTATTTGTTTCCTTAAAGGAGGGTCAAGAGTGGTGTTGTGACAGGAATATGGGGAGACCAGGAAGACCAAGGAAAAATACTCAGGAGCCACGGGACAATACCTCTAGGGATGACTCCATAGCCGAAGCAATTCGGCAGATGACGGAGTTTATGCAACAGAGTGCGAGGTCTCAACAGGCAGGGCCTTGGCCACCACAAGGACCTTGGCCACCACAAGGGGGTCCTTGGCCACCATCAGGAGGGCCTTATCCACCGTCAGGAGAGCCTTGTCCGCAACAAGGAGGGTATTGGCCACAACTAGGAGGTCCCTGGCCATATCAGGGAGGGCCTTGGATGTATCCAGGAGGGTCCAGTAGCATGGTGCAAGCCGGATGCACCTATGAGCGCTTCTTGGCGCATAGGACTCCACACTTCACGGGAAATGAGGATCCACTTCAGGCTGGAAAATGGATCAAAGATCTGGAGAAGACTTTTGAGGTGTGTGGGTGCACTGAGGCACAGCAAGTACTTTACGCCAGCTATCTCTTGCAAGGTACCGCTTCTGATTGGTGGGATACCAAGAGGGTGCTGTTGGAATCTGAACTGGGATCTTTCGCTGTGGTAACCTGGCAGCGTTTCAAGAAGGAGTTCAATGACCGCTTCTTTCTTGCATCGGTAAAGAAGCAAAAGGCAAGAGAGTTCTCCAATCTGGTCCAAGGGGGCGCGACAGTGGAGCTGTACGCCCGGAGGTTCATAGAACTTGAGCGGTTTGCTCCTCACCTTGTCGCCACTGAGGAGATGCGAGCAGATCGTTTCCAGGAGGGGCTGCGTCATGACATACGCCGTATGGTGGTCAGCCATCGGATATCCACTTTTCAAGAGTTAGTGGATGTGGCCACTCTTATAGAGCGGGAAAATAATCTGAGTATGGGCTCCCCTCCAGGGCAAAAGAGGCAGAGTTTTTCTGGTGAAGGAAGCAGCTCGGGTTCGCCTCAGAAGTTTGTTCAGCGGACTGAAACTCGACCTCAAGCATCCTCAAGTGTTCGCATGGGAGGACGTATGCCTGTTTGTGGAGCTTGTAATAGAGCTCATGAGGGCGAGTGTCGGACGAGTAGCGGACCCCAGTGTTATCGGTGCGGCCAAGTGGGACATATTGCTCGGGATTGCCCCGTCAGAGTTCAAGGAAGCCGTGGAGGTAGACACGGTGGAAGAACCAACCCGAGACAAGCAGTGCAAGCCCGGGTTTATGCTGTCACACCCGGAGAGGTGGATGATGAGGCACCAGCGACCCATGATGCTGGAGTAATCACAGGTATGGATTAATTTAATTTTTAAGTTGGATTTAATTTTTGGTGCATTTGGTTTCTTCGTTGTTTTTTTTTGGATTTCATGGGTTGTGTGTTTGGTTCAGGAAGAGTCCGTTTGTATGAGTTTTATGCTTGTACTTTGTTTGATTCCGGTGCTTCACGATCGTTTGTGTCTTCCACGTTTGCTCGGGTGTGTAACTTGGTCACGGAACCGTTGCCGAAGGCTATGGTAGTGGCTCTACCCTATGGTGAGATGGTGTGGTGCTCCAAGGTTGCTTTGGGATGCCCGTTAAATTTTGAGGGAAGATTCTTAGATGCTAATTTGGTGGTGTTCAAACTGTTGGGTTTTGATATCATCCTCGGGATGGATTGGCTATACCGATATTCTGCGAGTATTAATTGCAGAAGTCGGATAATTAGCTTTCAGCTTCCAGATGGTGATTGTCTGGAATTTGTGGGGAGTAGATTAAAAGAGAAACCGATAATTATATCGGCGATTCAGGCAAGACGAGAGATTGCATGGGGAGCGGATGCATTCTTGGTGCAGATGGTGTCCACGCCGTCTGAGAAGAAGTCTTTGGCAGACATTCCAGTTGTGGAAGAATTCCCTGATGTGTTTGTGGATGACTTGCCCGGACTACCTCCTGTTCGGGAGATGGAGTTTGTTATAGACTTGGAACCTGGAGCGGCTCCTGTGCATAAAGCTCCTTATCGCATGGCACCGGCTGAATTGAAAGAGTTGAAGACTCAGTTGCAAGAGTTAGTAGAGAAGGGATTTATTCAGCCTAGTACGTCGCCGTGGGGTGCACCAGTTTTATTTGTTAAGAAGAAAGATGGAACCCTCCGTATGTGCATTGATTATCGGGAATTGAATAAGGTGACCATAAAAAATAAATACCCTCTCCCGCGGATTGATGATTTGTTTGACCAGCTTCAAAGAGCAGCCGTGTTCTCTAAGATTGATCTGAGGTCGGGATACTACCAGCTAAGAATCAGAGACCAGGATGTGCCTAAAACTGCTTTCAGGTCGAGGTATGGGCATTATGAATTTAAGGTGATGCCGTTTGGGTTAGCTAACGCCCCTGCAGCGTTCATGGATTTGATGAATCGAGTGTTTCAACCTTACCTGGATTCCTTTGTGGTAGTATTTATTGATGATATACTGATTTATTCCCGAGATGTTGAAGAGCATGTGTATCATCTTAGTCTGGTACTTGAGAGATTGAGAGAACACCAGCTATACGCCAAGCTCAGTAAGTGTGAGTTCTGGTTGGAAGAAGTTAAATTTCTTGGGCATGTAATTTCTCGGGGCGGAGTGGCAGTTGATCCTAGTAAGGTAGAAGCCATTTTGTCATGGCCACGCCCAACTACAATGCGCGAGATCCGGAGTTTCTTGGGGCTCGCCGGATACTACCGAAGGTTGTAGAGGGTTTTGCTCGCCTATCCGGACCTCTCATAGCTTTGACTCGGAAGAATACAGAATTTGTTTGGTCAGAGAAGTGTGAGAGAAGCTTCCAGGAATTGAAGAACAGGTTGACAACGGCACCCGTGTTAGCACTCCCAGAACCGCATAAGCCATTCGTAGTCTTCAGTGATGCGTCTAAGTTTGGTTTGGGTTGTGTCCTTATGCAGGAAGGACGGGTTGTAGCCTATGCATCTCGTCAGCTAAAGGACCATGAAAAGAATTATCCGACGCATGATCTAGAATTGGCTGCGATTGTTTTTGCCCTTAAGATCTGGCGGCACTTCTTGTATGGGGAAGCTTGTGAGGTATTTACTGATCATAAAAGCTTGAAGCATTTGTTTTCCCAGAAAAATCTGAATATGAGGCAGAGGCGTTGGCTGGAGCTAATCAGTGACTATCAGTGTGAGATCAAGTACCACCCGGGGAAGGCTAATATAGTTGCTAATGCTTTGAGCCGGAAGTCACACTTGGAAGATGAAGCCGAGCCGTCAGAATTGGAATCGTTGCTTTGTGGGATGAGAAGGCTCCTTATAGAAAGTTCGCAGCAAGTAGAGATTTTGTCTTCAGTTCTTGATATTCGGGTAACTGATTTTGAAGAATTGAAAGCTCTCCAAAGAAAGGATCCGAAGCTGCTGAACATCAGGAAAAGAGTCCGAAAATCTCGAGGGTCGTTGCACTATAGCCTGGATAGTGATGGGATACTTCGGTTCCGAGATCGCAGAGTGGTCCCAAAGGACTCAGATTTCAAAGAACGGATCATGGCGGAAGCTCATGCGGCCCCGTATTCAGTTCATCCCGGCAGTACAAAGATGTATCGAGACTTGAAGAAAAATTACTGGTGGGATGGAATGAAGAAAGAAGTTGCCTTATATGTGGAGAAATGCCACACGTGCCGTCAGGTAAAGGCCGAGCATCAGAGACCTGCAGGTATGCTCCAACCCCTCCCTATTCCTGAGTGGAAATGGGATGACATCACGATGGACTTCGTAGTGGGTTTGCCGAGAACACCTAGTGGGAAGAATTCTGTTTGGGTGATTGTGGATCGGTTAACGAAGAGTGCTCATTTTCTGCCTGTTAATAACACCGACTCTTTGGGTAAGTTGACCCGTTTGTATGTCAAAGAGGTAGTGCGGTTACACGGTATACCAAAGAGTATAGTGTCGGACCGAGACCCGAGGTTCACGTCGCAGTTCTGGAAGAGTTTGCAGGCAGCTTTGGGCACTAAGTTGAAGTTCAGTACTGCTTATCACCCGCAGACAGACGACCAGTCAGAGCGCACCATACAGACCCTGGAAGACATGTTGCGAGCATGTGTCCTGGAATTCCAAGGGAGTTGGGAAAATCATTTGCCGCTCATTGAGTTTGCCTACAATAACAGCTTCCATGCGACCATTCAGATGGCTCCCTATGAAGCTCTTTATGGGAGAAAGTGTAGGTCGCCCTTGTGTTGGGATGAAGTTGGGGAGAGTAGGATAATTGGACCCGAAATAATTCAAGAAATGCAAAGCCAAGTCCGGATCATCAGAGACAAAATGGCGGCAGCTCAGAGTCGCCAGAAAAGCTACGCTGACACTCGGCGGAGAGAGTTGTCTTTTGAAGTTGGTGATTGGGTTTATCTTAAAGTCTCTCCCATGAGAGGTGTTAAGCGTTTTGGTAAGAAAAGGAAACTAGATCCGAGGTACATCGGCCCTTTTCAGATTCTGGAGAGAGTAGGGTCCGTCGCCTATAGGGTTGCTTTGCCAGATTATTTTGGGGATGTTCATGATGTCTTCCACGTATCATCCCTGAAGAAGAGCTTTGGACAGCAAGAGCCACGTTTCGTCGACCCAGCAGGTATTCAGTTGCAACCGGATCTCACTTACGAAGTTGTTCCGTCGCAGATTTTGGATTGGAAGGAGCAACAGTTGAGGTCCAAGACGATACCTTTGGTTAAAGTGGCTTGGGGAGATCCGTTGGCACAAGACTTCTCTTGGGAGCGAGCAGCGGACATGAGGGAGCAGTACCCGTACTTGTTCGAATGATGAAGGTATGTATTTTAACCTTGATCTCAGTTGGTTTATGAGCGTTTATGTGGCTTGCTTTAAGTTGGGGGTTGATTTGCAATTTCGAGGACGAAATTGTTTTTTAGGAGGGGAGGATGTGATGACCCGCTTTTGAGTGTATTTTCGCTGAAATAATTGTTTTTATTTTAATTAATATATCAGTTATTTATTTTAATTTATTTGCGTTTTAAAATTGGTTTTTAATTTAATTTAATTTATTTGATGTTGTGTTTTATTTTTTTTAGTTGATTTGTGGTTTTACTCTCTTTTTGGCGGTTTATTTTTGTTTTCCGGATGAGGATTAGATCTCCTCTTTTCCCTACACTTCTTTTTCTTTTTCTTTTTTTCCTTTCTTTTTCTTTTTCCTCTTTCTTTTTTTCCTTCTTCTTTTCTTTTTCCTTTCTTTTTTCTTTTTTTTTTCTTTTTTCTTTTTCTCTCTTCTCTCTCCCCGATCGGCCCCCCTCGAGCTCTCTCTCTCCTCCCTCTCCCTCACGCCGGAACACTCCTCAGCCCAACCCATCGCCGTCCGGCCACCGTTCGGCCCCCCACCGGTCCCATTCTCTTCCCCTCCCTCCGATGCACCACCCCACCCAAGCTCACCCCCAACCGGCCGGCCATTTGGCCGGAAAAAGCCCAACAAAGCCGCACGGTTTTGGCTCCGATCCGCCGCCGTCGCTCCACCTCCGGCCACCATTTCTTCACCACTACATCACCGGTCCCTTGCCGTCCTAACCCACCCATTTCCGGCCTCCAACGACCACCGGAGCAGCTCCTACGAGCTTGTTTTTCGATTTGGGTATTTCGGCCATTTTCCGGCGATTCCGCCGCCACCCACGGCCGTTCATCACTTCCAATAGCTTCACAACCATCCCTTGACCACCCCCTATCAATCTCGTGTTCTAGTTTGTCCCCGTTCAAAAGTGGGTTTTTCAAACCCACGGCCACAGTGAATTTTCACTGTGACGTTGCTGTTTTTCCGCCGTTTGCAACGCCGCTTGTTTTCTAAAATTGCCATATAGCGCTGTAAGTATTTTCCAAACCCTATTTTCAGATTTTAATATATATTGCTCATTCAATTATTTACTGTTGTTGGTTGTTGATTCCGGACTGAGTCCGAGGAGTTTCGGGGGTCGGATGGATAGAGGACGGAGTTGCCTGTTTATTTGATTTATGATTGTTGGTTTATTTTATTATGCATTGTTATGGCATCGCATGGTGCATGCACGTGTGTTTGTGGAATTGTGTGAAAAGCCTATGTATTGGCGTGAGTGGTTTTACGGGTGCGTGTGTATCACGAGCCCAAGCCGGGATGGGTTATTATCTCGGTGGAGCTCCTCTGGTCACTCGGGAGCGGAATAAACTGAGTGATGTCCCCTGAGTTGTCGAGAGCGATGACGGGAGCGGGGCTAGGGGATGCTTGGCTACGAACGCGCCAAGTGCGGAACCGAGCATCGCCCTACTCACCGACTCCGTGGCCCTTCGCTGGCGAGGGCTAGAGGATGCTTGGCTACGCACGTGCGGGGCGCGGAACTGGGCATCGCTTGTTAGGTGTCACACGCGCGGTGGTACTCTGCGGTGTGGCACTGGAGCCAGGGTGTGCGGATGACCCCTAGGGGAGGTCATGGTGCACGCGGTTAAAATTGGATAATGGTTTGTGAGGCCAAATGGGACTTTTGGCATGGGCCAGATGGACTTCTGGCGAGATATTGGGCCGGATGGACTTCTGGTGAGATATTGGGCCAAATGGACTTTTGGCGACCAAATGGACTTTTGGCGACCAAATGTGACTTTTGGCGTGTTTTTTCGGAAAGGATGTGTTTTGGGCCAAATGGGTTTTTGGCGTGTGTGGAAAACTTGTATTTTATGGGCTTTGTGCATTGGGCATGTATCATGCATCTTGTTTGAGTTTTATGTATTTTTATCTGGTAGTGTTTGGGTTTTACTTACCTGCGGTACCATTTATGGTTCCGTAGCTTTTGGTGCAGGAGATGAGGATGAGGAGGAGGAGGCTGAGCCCGAGGATGCAGCTCCGCCGGGTTGCTGATGTTATGCTTTTCTTTATGGTTTTAAAGCTGTATTTGTGTTTTGTAATATTTTATCTATGTACGTTTTAAACAGCTTGTATTACGTTAAGAAAAACTCTGGTACTTAGTTATGACTTTTGTTATCCGCTGCGTATTCTTTCGTGCACTTTTGTTGCCCTTGCACACACTTGGCACCCGTCGATAGGATGGTGACCCGGGTTGTCACCATCCGGACGTCTCGATTTCCCCCTGTTCGGGCGTGGGGATTTGGGGGCGTCACACTCTCTTTCTTTTTTCTCTCGTGGCTCTACTCTTTTTTCTCTACTCTCAGCCACATCTCTACTTTCTTTTTCACTCTTTTTGTTGTGCTCATTTTCACTATCACTCTTTCTTTTCTGCTCACTCTCATTTTCACTCATTCTTTTTTTATCACTCTCATTTTCACTCTTTCTTTTCTGAGCAACCTTACTTTTCAATTTTAGTTAGTCTTCATAGACATGGCTTGGAGTTAAAGGAGCAAGCTTGATTGTTTTGCCCTCCTTTACAAAGTTGTACATATTTTTGAACCCATCATGTGTCACCCTCTTATCATACTGCCACGGCCTCCCCAACAAAATATGGCCAGCATGCATAGGCACAACATCACAAAGCACCTCATCCTGATACCTTCCAATTGAAAAAGGAACTAACGCTTGTCTATCCACCCTAATTTCCCCACAATCATTCAACCACTACAATTTGTATGGTCTAGAGTGTTTTAAGGTTGGTAATTTCAATTTCTCAACCAAAGTAGTGCTAGCCACATTAGTATAACTCCCTCCATCAATGATCATACTACATTCTTTGCTATTAACGTGGCATCTAGTATGGAAAATGTTCTCTCTATTGCTCGGCATCATCCACCTTAATGTGTGTGTTGAGAGCACGCCTAGCAACAAGAGACTCACTCACAGCATATATCACTCCTTCGTCATCACTAGCATCAACTAACTCGGGCACTCCATCACGATCATCCTCACTCTCAGTCATCACCTCCCCATTGTCATGCATAATCATCACTCACCTATTTGGACATTGAAAAGCAATGTACCCTGAACCCAAACACTTAAAACATTTAATATTTCTATTCCTTGAAGGTTGAGATTCTACCTTGGCTTTGCTGCTAGGTCGCTCATCTTTGCCCTTAGGTGGTTCGATCTTTCTCTTTGCTTCAACAGGATCATTCCTATCCCGCTTTGATTTTCAAGTAGTGCTAGAAACCGAAGTGTACCTTGCTATCCCTTTTCTCTTTAACTGCCTCTCCACCTTCATAACCATGTGCACCATGTCCTCTATCTCCACATAATGTTGCAATTCAACCACATTGGCTATATCTATATTCAAACCACTCAAAAATCTAGCCATGATGGCCTCCCGGTCCTCCTCTACATTAGCCTGAATCATAGCCACCTCCATCTCCTTATGGTAATCCTCCACACTCCTAAACCCCTGTGTAAGATTTTGGAGCTTTTGATAAAGGTCCCTATAGTAGTGACTAGGTACAAATCTCCGCCTCATGAGAGCTTTCAACTCTCCCCATGTCTCTATAGGCCTCTCATGATTCCTCCTCCTAGTGGTCACTAATTGATCCCACCAAATAATAGCATAATCGATGAATTCAATTACTGCCAACTTTACTTTCTTCTCCTCAGAGTAATTATAACAATCAAATACCAAATCTATTTTTTTCTCCTACTCTAGATAAACCTCTGGGTCAGTTCTACCTTGGAAAGATGGTATTGTCATTTTGATGCTCCCCAAGTCTCTATTGACACCATCCCGACCCCCTAGGTTCCCCTCAAATCCTCTTTCACACCTAACTCCTCTATGTCTACCCAATCCAATTTCAGATGTTAGGTCTTCCTCATCCTCATCATCTCCTTCATTCTCATATGCATTTTCAACCCTAGGCTCACGTCGCGTCCGATTTCTCCCACCTTGCAAATTTCTAATTCTGGTTGTTGTTGATTCATCCTATCCTCCATTTGTCCCAATAACATGTTCATCCACTCAAACTGTTGTTGCATGGCTTGCAACACAAATGAGTTATCTGCTATCCCCTTGGGTGATGAGCCATTGCGGTTAGACATTGTAATGTGCAGCAAAAAGAAAATGTTAGCAGAAAAAGAAAGGACCTCACACGCTCCCTTACGTGTTTACACTCAAATGATGGCACTCCACTCGTGTTTTACTCTGAATTGGCTTTTTTTTTTTCGATAATAATCTCACACTCTCTTGCCTTTTACCTCGAGTTTTCCCACTCAAGTTCTTTCAGAATTAATTGAACTCAATTAAGACAAAGCAACCTTGTTTAATCCCAACTAACAATTAGATCCAAGAAACAAGAACAAGAGAAACACGGAAGGAAAGAAACAACACGAGAATCACGGAAATTATACGAATGGAAGAGTGACTGTAACACAAGATACCAACTATAATGAAGGATGCACAGCCCCTATGATGAAAGGCTCAAAAAAAAATTTTGGATTTTTCTACACTTTTTTTTTTCTGGACGATTTTTTTTTCTTTTCTTTTCCTTTCCTTTCCTTTCTTTTCTTTTCTTTTCTCAACAATTCAACCACAAACAGAAATATTCAATTCGGATAATCAAACAATTAAATTCAAACACATAAAAATTGACAAGGGAATCAATGAAACCATATAAATTTCAACCCTAAATGGTGCAAATTTTCGCAGCCCTAGGAAAAACGATTTTCTGCACTTTTTTTTTTTTGCAACCTTAGAACAATGAAGCTCTAGAATTAAAGATGCAATAAACAAAAGATATAATTAGACCTGAATGAAAACTTTGCTCTCTGATACCAAATGATATGAACCCGTGGGAAGAGAATCCCTTGAATCCACAATCAATTTGAAAACTTACCCAAGAACGCCAAACTCAACTCTATGGATGGAGGATTTAGACTCGTTGAGAACTCGTTTTAAGAACCTAGATTATATCAAAATCTAGACCCGTTGAAATCCCGTCTCAAGAACCCAAATTACGAGGAAGAACGCCACAAAGGTTGTGATTTACCTTTGATAAGTTCAAGAGTTCAATTAAGAATAAGAGGAGAAAACTCACTCACAATTAAAATTCGAAATAAAATCATGTCTGCCTTAAAATGGCTGGTTACATCCTTTAAATACCCTCCCCAAAACATGATAAAACCCTAGACTAAAATTTGAGACATTTTTTCTCAAAAATACCCTTAGTGAACAATAGCCGCGGGTACTGTAGCATGAACAGTACCATGCTACAGTACTTCTAAACCCTAGTTCAAATAAGTAAGACATATGTGGGTTAAATATCCTCAAGCCCACTTATTCAAAACTAATAATAAAAATCCTTTAAACAAATTTAAAACCTTAATATCTAAAGGTCATATTTCTAAGTCAAGTCTTCCACAACTTGGATCGAGTGGATCAAAGCCGGTTCTTCTTCTTTCAAGCTCATCTTGAGTGTTGGGCTCTTGCTAGCTTCTTCCCAAGTGGTACTAATCCTTGTATTGCTTCCTTGATCTTCTTGGCTCTCGATCTTGTAATTGGTCCATCTAGAATTTGTAAAGGATCTTTAAGAGTAGATCTGCCTTAGTTTCCATAAGAAACTTACTTGAAGTAAAAGACTACTAGTTTCAAAATCGATAGAACTTTCGTGTTGATAACGTGTTATAAAATTAAAAGAGAAATAATATTATAAGAGAAAGCGTTATCATTTAATACTGAAAACATATATATATATATATAATTAAACAATACCCATATTAATAAGAGTACAAAGGCGGTTTTGAGTCAGTCATACTTCAGTATACAACAAGATTGGAATTTTTATGAGTGGGCGATTGTAACAACTTCGTTTAATATTATTAGAAACGGAATAAGGATAATTTTTAACTGAGGTCAAATTGGGTTTGATAGGCCATATTGAATAAGCTGGCTCGAAGTTGACGGAGGTTAACCCAAAAACTGTCTTTGGGCCCATACGCCCAGAGAACTTATTTTATAGCATGTTGATGTATGGTGTATGTTTTAAATGATGTTAATGGGATTAAAATCTATAAAAGCCCAATAATTTATTGGGTAATTTTAAATAGGGCATGAGCCCAAAACTTGTTATTATGTTAGAGGTTAATGATTTTTACCAGACCAAATAACTAAGTTAAAAAGTCCATTTGATATTCATGGAACAAGTAGACCATATTTAACGAGTAACCCAACAGTTATTTACAGAGAAAATCTTATGAGAAATAATAGAATTTTTAAAGTTGTTTGTAAATTGTGAAGATCACTACTCAAATCTTATAATCGGATGTGGTGTAAAACCCCTAAAAACACCCTCCAAGTAGGAGTTACCACGTCGTCCACCCATGAGGAAGACAATAAACCGCACAACACAGAATCCCACTTTACACAGACCCTCTCTACTCATGATTCAAAACCATTGTAAAAAATATAGACCATTCTTTTGTTTTCCCTGCGCACCCTCAACACCCTTTCTCCCTGCCGTGACCGCCTTGACCCTCTCTCCATTGACATTTATTGGACGGTCGGGCTTATTAGTACTCCAAACCCAGTCCATTAAGATTTATTAAGTCTTTTCGGCTTATAGACCTAATTAAAAGTTCTTAGCCCATCTCCATAGTTTATTGCTTGATGGCCTATCCAAAACGGTCTACTAAATTTAATTTAAGCCCAATAAATTATGCATTCTAACCTTAGAAATATGAGAAATATATTATTTCTACTGAATGTGTGTTTTACGAAAACCTTTTTTTTTTTACTTAATAATTAAGGAAAAATTTTTAATTAACGTTATGATCTTTTTTTTTTTAAATGTTTATGATGATTAAAAAAAAAAATGAAATGCATGCTTCAAGATGTATTTTTAGGAGATGTTTTTGATGACTCTAGCACCACACTAGAAATATTGGACCGAATTGTTACGTGCAAGAGACCTTATCCGTTAAAATACTATCCAATTGCCTAAGCAACTGCATGCAAGCTTTACCAAACTTTTTGCATAGATATAAATACCTTTATTGCAATTAGCAATGGCATCGGTCTAATTAAATGTGAGTACCTAGCCAAAGTTTGCTTAACTACTTCAAAAATGATCTTACATTGGAGTAGTCAAATAACTTCAGCTCCATCTTTTTGCTACAGTAATGCCGTAATTTTCTCCAAATATGGCTTCGTACTGTTCATCTCCAAAAGATATATTTTATTCTGAAAATTTTGTTTTACCAACCGCATCCCTTTACTACTTTTCAGTTTCTCTACGTTTTACTAATTTAGTCACTGTGATTAAATATTATAAAATAATAAAGAACTGAGTAGCATTGCTTGTAATTTTACGTGATTGGATCATGAGTATAAAAATCTGAAATTTGAGGAAAAAAATAGCTGGAAAACATTAATATTAAGTAAAAATTAAATTATTAATTAATATATGGAATATATTTAATATTATTTTATTGTTTTAATGGATAGTCTAATGTAGATTAACATCTTCAATGACTTTGACTTTAATCAAAAGGCTTTAACCAAAACATCTATTTTTAGCCAAATTTTAACTTTGACAATGGCTAAACTATTGCCAATGCTCTTACCCATTAAACTTACATAATCAATGAATCATAGAAAATGCTGAATTGTAAAATGCCATGGAAGCTTAACAGTAACTATGATACTTGAGATTATCATTTCTTTTTTACACTATTAAAACTTTCACTTTACGTCCTAAATTACCTTCTTCTTCTTCTTCTTCTTCTTTTTTTTTTTTAAATTTTCATCATCTTTTAAAAATCTAACTTTCTGATGGAGGTCAAATTAGACATGACCTGATATACTCTTAGCCGAATGAAATATTATTAACCGGGTGCCAAGAATTGCATCCAAGGTTTTGACTAAATATTAATATAATGACCATTGAAGATTTGATATCATCAATCTTGTGAGACTATCTCCCTTGTCTTTAGAATTCTTTTTCAGAACCAAATATGATGGTTTAGATTGAACTATCTAGAAACACAAGGAATTCAGATATTTTGATGAGAGTAATGAGTGCCATGTGGTGCCGTTTGGATAGTAAGTGAAGATGAGATGAGTTGAGATGAAAGTTAAAAATTGAATAAAATATTGTTAGAATATTATTTTTTAATATTATTATTGTTTTTAGATTTGAAAAAGTTAAATTGTTTATTATATTTTGTGTAAAAAATTAAGAAAGTTGTAATGACGAAATGAAATATTTTTTTTATCCAAAGGGGTTATTCCATTATCCTTAGACCAAGTCCACTTGAACCTTTGGATTGACAAATTAACTTCCATGATTTCGGGGTCAATTATGTTTTCTATCTTTAAAGATACTCAGCCAGAAGTTTTTAAATAGGGTATCTAATAACTTGCGACTGATTTTGGAAGCACAAAGAAAGTCATTTGATATGAAGCAATGGAGTTTGGCACACTTCCAACCCTCTAGCTTTTTGGAGATTTTATCTTGCAATTCTTTGTAAAATTTCTCTTTTTTGCTCTACTAAATGTAGTTGGAAGTTCAAAGTATTTCATTTTGAAAGACGAGATTTTATGAAATTTCATAAACTATCATTGTGTTTTCTTGAAAGGTGCAACCAGGGACAGAAGCTGTTTGGAGTGGGGAAGTGATGCGAGGCAGAATGGATTTAAGTCGGTTTGCTAAAATCGTGGAGATGAGTTTGTAAATGACATTAGTTAAGCTGATTGAACGATAGTGTTGGGAGAGTGGTTGGATTGGAAATTCTTGAAATAAGAGCAATATTTATATGACCGATGTTTCAATAATTTGCTATGGAGGAAGAAGTTTTATACTGTGTCAATTACTTCTTTCTTTTGAAAAGACCAGTCATACCATCGGGCCACTTGCCATGCAGAACCTGTTTAACTTGGGAGTAAATTTATGGAAACGATGTCAGAAAACACAGGAAGACATAAAAATTGCGTAGTACTCATGTTCTATTATATTCCGAATTAAAAGCAAGGTTCAGACTTCAGAAGACGAAGTCCTATTTGCTCAATTGCAATCCAAGTTTTGCCATTGCTCCAAATGAGTTTTTTTAATAAACTGATTATTCCATTCCCAAGGTCTGTGATTTCTCCATTTGTTCAATCAGAAGTTCAAATTCTCGGGATGTTTCAAGCTGGCTTCCAGACATTGCTGTTTCCATCTCCAGCTCATAATCATCGTGCTCTTCACCATCCAGCTTTCCATCCTCCGTATTTTCTAAGAAAGGACTGGCTAAAAGAAGCTGTTCCCATGAACCATCATCGGGTAAATCTGGTAGGATAAATGGAGCATGATTATCCAAGGAACACAATTTTTCATCCGTAAGCATTTTCAAAAAATCAGCATTCAGAAGAAAATCTTTCAACCCATCAGGAGAAGGATCAACTTCTTGATTTTCTGAAATAAAGTTTCGCGTCTGCTCAGAGTTGGGTGTTTCATCCACTGGTGGCTGGTACCTTACTATCATCCCATCAGAAGCAACTGATCTAACATCCCCTGTACCTCCATCTAGCATACTGGCTGTTTCCGCCATGCGCCGAAGCATTTGAACTAAAAACGCAGGGCTTTGCATTGCCATCACCAGGAACGACAGCATCTGCTGCTGATTCTTTTCCATCCCATGAAGACGTTCTCTCAAGAGGAGCAACTTATTATCTGAAGTTTCTTGGTGCTGCCTAAGTTTGACCAACTCCTGCATAAGAGCATTCTTATCCGTCTTTAAGTTCTCGATTTCCTTCCACAGGCCTAAGTTTTGAATTTTTTCCCCTGATCCATCAGAGTTGGCAGGCTGCTGCAACTTTTTCCTTCTACCGATATTCTTCAGCAAATGCTTTTGACCTCGAACAAATCCGTCATTTGCAAATTCCCAGCGATCCATATCAATTTTTCTAAAACCCTAAACAAAAATAAATTAATTAGTATTGGCTCACTTTAAATAATGCAACTTTATTCGGACACGGGGGTTGGAGAGAGAGAGAGAGAGAGAGTGAGTGAAGATGTTGCTTGTGTGTGTGTGCCCCTTGCAATTATCATGAAACTCAGTTTAATTGTCTCTGTCTTTACTACAAGCATATATACTTAGAAGTGATCCCCGAATTTTCAACTAGCCTGAATTCAAACGGACAAATTTTCATTAATTAGCCGTGAGTTGAACTTTTGGATGTCCAAGTTAGACCAGGGTAGAAAAGTGGAGTTCAGAACTGGACATATATTACAGGCGCTCCATATTATTTTAAGTGCAAGATATTTAACGCAACTATGTTGTTTTGAAAAATGGTTGTTCTCAAGGAGACACAATTCATGCAAATTATTTAGTAAAGTGGACTTTCACAGCCTCATTCTTTGTTCTGATACTAATGCGGGGGAGTTCACATTGGTTAACATTGTCCCACATTTGATAATCACAACATGACAACAGAGATGTGATGGCATTTTTTAAACAATTTGACAGATCTGCAACAATAATAGATGTAAGGGTATCAAACTGGATTTTGCTACTTTCCTCTGAGACAAGTTGTATCACCCTTAAAAACAATCCTATCATATTCCAGACATGTATTCAATCAAATGGAGATATCATTACAATTCTTTAAAGGGAAACCATGACCAGATAAAGGCGGTTAATTTATATCTAGAGAGGACAATACAGACATGACGAGGAAGTTGTGGACACTAAAATATGAAGAGACTCTTATGGTTAATTTTGTGGACCAACCTCAGACATGCCTCCTCAAGTTGTCAGGTCCAAAACTTGGCTTGGATTCTGCAACTCTGGGACTCATAGACATGTCTAAGAACATGTAATTCATTATATAGGAATGTTGGAGGTGTTATAACTGTCCAGCACGAGTAAAAAAGAAAGCGCTTTGGAGCAACATTGAAAGAACTCACAACATTGTTACACAAAGTTGTAGTAAACTTTGTCATAGAGACCCAATACCCAGGTACACAGATACAATATCCTCATTTGAAGTGACGCATTATTCCTGTTAAAATAATGAAGACATTTATATAATTGACCCTGAAAGTTCTTACAACCAATACACGAAAGCACAGGCAGCGATGCTGCCTTCCAGCTATCTCGTTACTTGTCCTCAACATCAATTTTACTAGCCAGCAACAAAGCATTTGTATCACCAAAAATGGTGAGGTGGCCAAAGCCACCAACTACAGAAAAACAAAGATTCCGTAAACCCAAGCATAACCAACCATGCAAGGCTTAACAAAATTATCTTCCATTGAAATTCAATTGGATTCTTCTTAGGTCAATCAACATCCATTTCCATCTAAAAACTACTTGCTGGATGTGTTAAAGGGAGAAATAATAACGACCTTGCATAGAAAAACTACCCTTTGTCCTTCAGTGGGGACTAGCCATTCTTGGCATAAGTTGATCACTCCATCAGCCCATTACATCTTTCTTGGTATCCAATCCAAAAAGACGTATCGGAAATTATACATTGCAGTATAGAGAATAACTCAGTTAAGAAAGCGACCTAGTCCAGTTGCCCCCTCCCCCGCGCCGCAATTACGATGAACAAAGAGGGACAAAGTTCAACAGCTACAAAGTGATAAATTGATTAACAAAACATTGATTTCATTTAGAAAAATTGAATTCTAAAATTACGAAGAGATACAGTTACTGACTAAAAATTATTTACTCTCAATACAAAATCAACTAAATTAAAATATATATATATATATATTTGAGTCTCAAATTTACGTTATAAAAGCAAGTTCAGCATCTCCTTTAGTCGTAGACAATTTTGATGCAAACCCAAATCGTAGTAGACATAAGTAAGACCAAATAGAAATTTAAAACCCAACAAAGGAAACCCAATTACAACATTAAACCACAAAGAATAAAAATAAATGCAAAACCCGAATCAAGCAAAACTTCCCTATATAGACACAAGGGAAAACGAAAAGCGCACGTACATAGATGTTGAGTTGCCTCATGAAGCTGGAGAAATTGCTGTGCTTGAAGTATTTAGGAAGCAACCGGACCGAGAACTCGGTCATGTCCCAGATGACAAAGCCATCACTTGTCTGACTCCACGATATGATGGAGTCTGTGGCCTCGTCGTCCACCATCTCGTAGCATTTCTTCAGAAACGGTGGCACTGAAGCAGAAGCATTCTCGACCGATTTCTTCACCATCACGTTACGACGTAAAGCGAAAATCGGAGTTCTCGGGAGTTGTTCGGATCAAAGGGAGTTTCTGCAGCGTTCTATTAATTTGGCGTGTGAGGACGGGTTTGGAATCGAACAATTTGATCGGCCTATTTTAGAAGTCAAGAAAGCGTGGCGTGGCTGTCTCTCTGCGGTTGGTGGTTTGCGGTTCCTACGTTGAGATTGTTTCGGATTTCAGGCCGATAAAGGTCCGAAACATGGATTTGCTGGAACTAGATATTTATTCTAGTGGCCCCTTTCGTCTGCGGCCCACTGGGACTATCGCAGAACTTGAAATCAGACTTTTCAAACGCATCAAATATTAAAGAATAAAAAAAATAATAAAAACTAAAAATTAATCAAATCTATCTTTCATCGAAAGGTTATCCCACCATGGCTGCAGCTTTATGGGTGGACAAAATTGGATGGTTGGCCACACTAGGTTGGTCTAACAAAATCTCACGTCTGGGTGTCGAGAACCGCCATGGATGGGGTGGTTATAGTCATTTTGACAAGGGCATAGTGAGAACTACCTTGGACAAAGTGATCTGCAGCCACCTCTTATCAATGTAACAAGATCCATCCTGCACCATGTTGATGGAAAATTACGGGTCAACAAGGGAGCCGGCCCTAAATATTTTTAAAGAGAAAAACTCTACATTCTCTCTAAACATCCAAATCTTAAACCACGCTCCCCCCTCCCCTCCTCTCAGATGTAGTTTCTCCAAGCTTTAATTATCCAATTGGTGCTTTTGATTTTTGTTTTTGTTTTTCCGGTCAAAGTATGAAGAAGTGGCATTTGATTTTTTTGGGTGGCCAGCAACCACCACACGCCCCACCGCCAGGTTCATAAGCCGCCGATCTTTTAGATTGTCGAAGGGTTCGCCAAAAGGAGTGGTGCATGTCCCACACACGGGGTCAAAGTGCGCATGTGGTTTCCACGCGCCACCACATAGAAGGCTCTACTATCGCCATAGGTGATATTTCTAGGGTCAGTGATTTTGGTAGCTTCAGGATGGATGGTCCACACACTCCTAATGTGGCGCTTGTCCTTCACGAGCCACTACAACCTCCTTGCTCAGTGTTTTTTCGATTTTTTTATGAATTTCAAATTTCTATTTTGTTATATTTCTGTTTATTCGGTATTCCTGTGTATTTCTATTTCTTTTATTTGTTGTTATTGTGTTTAGGTTAAAATAATAAGAAATAGGCTATTGAATATGTTATCCATAGCAGGAGAATCCTCTCATCTTTTGGAGGATGGTGGTTGGATGCCCTCTCCTCTTTCAGAGACTGGGGGATGGATGTATCTATTTCTACATAGTGTTGTTTCTCTCAGACAATTGAGATGAAAATCTCTATTGTTACAGAATCTCGCATCTCATAAAGTTTTGTCATTAGATAGTTTATAAAAGTTAAGACAATACCCATTACAAAAAAATTTGTGTGTGGGGAAACTCCAAATAAATGAGTAGTTTGGCTTGTAATCTGGATTTTTTCCTATATTTATCAGTCACATCTGTAACTTCAGTTTCATTTGAATGAAATGAAATCTATTTCCCATAATAAAAAAAATAAAATCTCGCGCCATGTCAAACCCATATCCGATAGGTTGGAAAGTGAGTTCACACCACATTCCAAAAACAAAAGTATAAACTCCAAATAATATAGAAAAAAACCTCAATAACATGTAAATGTTCATCCAAAGACACGAAATTGAACTCCAATTTATTAATAAATAATAATAAAAACCTCTACAAAATCTCAACAAATGCATCATTATCTCAAATATCTTTCAAAAGAAATAACTAACTCCCTAAATAAAATCCTCTAATGATTAGGGGTGTAATCAATCTTGTTCAATTTGATTTTGGACATATTTTGAAACTGAACTGATATAAACTGGTTTTAAAAATCTAAAAACAGATACGAATCGATTCATCACTAAAACTAGAGCTTTCAGTTTTTTCAATTTCGGTATGATTCGGTTCGGTTTAACTAGTTTTTCAATTTTTCTTCACCCCTTAGTAGTGTCTAATTTATTTCTATATTAAACTTATACCATAGTATCTAAATACATGTTATATACTAATGTCTAACTTATTCAATACTTGATTATGTATGGTAGTAATATTATGATGTTTACATATATTAAAATAATTGGTCTATTTATATTATAGTATAAGTACATTATTTTATAATAATTAACACATACTAGTATAATATTTGTTTTGGACGTGTTTTGCACGCTCAAGTGGGTCTCCTCAAACAACCGAGGTTGGCTCCCTCTCCTACACTAACACAAATTCAGAGGAGACTCGAGGGTGGTTTGGGGACCTTCTAATGCCTAAGTTAGTTTTCTTTAATAGTGTTGCCAATAGAATTTTTGCGTAAGTCCAAATGTACCTTGTTGTTAGCTTTTATACGTTATGTGGGAGAGCAACTTGCACATGTTGTCAGGTGTAGTCCCATCACTTTCATACTTTGGCCACTCGAAGCATTTAATGCAATGTGGCGTATAGGAGAAAAGTGATTAATGTGGTGTGAGTCTTTGACTAATATGTCGGTGACCTCTCGACCAGTGCTGGCGACACCTACTTTTTTCCCCTCAGGGTGTGGGTGGCAGTAACTTCTCCCACACGCCTTCCAGTAGCCCCAACTCATGAGTGTCGGAGGTGTCGGACAGGTCTATGTGTGTCAACCCTTGTCAATTCTGTTAGTACTTCATCATTTTCCCACGCTCGTTTTTCCTTGATCTTCGTTTTTACTAACTTGCAGCTCTCTTGGATGTGGGATGGGCTCCTACCCATATTTGCTTGGCTTGTGACTTGTGTGACATCACATCACATCATGGCATTTGCATCCATTTATGCACATATGACATCCATTTCTTTTCACCGTGTGACCCGTGTTTCCCTCATTATTTATAGTATTACCATGGCCCGTAATGGAAGAGCCGCTCGACGTATCTATATGACCCCCAACCAATTATGGAGGCTTAGAGCTGAGCAAAGACAAAGAAGGCGGAACCATATGGTAGACTCCTATTGGAATCCACATAATAGATTAGAGTACCACCGACACATATTCTTGATCATGACAGGAGTTGTAACATTAGGACACGGAAAGCCCTACCTCATGAGGAGCGATAACCATATGACCTCATTAGGTGGATGGGTGAAACTAGGACTCATTGGCTTAGATGCCAAATTAGCTCGACTAGTCCCATTGCTCCCAATCAGCTTGAGTCTAGCTAGGTAGCAGAGTGGCGACAGGCAAAGCAGGAGCAACTGTACCCAACTCCCCCTTCCACTGATATGTCAGATATGTCTGACTCTTCATCGAGTCGTATACGTTTTCGCAAGGAATGAGATCTAGAGGTTGACAGCGACAAAATCAGGCGATGTCTGATGAATGAGGAATGAGTCAACACATATTATGACTCCAAAGAGGATGCCTACTACTGTAACATGCAGGACGAGCTCATAGAAGATGACATCGAATACCCCTCTTTGAGCTCCGAGCCGTAGAGTCGTTGGTAAGCTTATGCTTAGGAATTGTATGTTGTATTTTGTATTTTTACTAACCAAGACCCCGATTTTGAGGATGAAATCTTATTTTAAAGGGGGGAGAATGTAACAACCCGCCTAAAAAGCCCGCTTAACCATTAGCTCCCTTAATCTTAATTAGTGAAAGATTGTTATTATTGTTCTCTTAGCATGAGAATCCCATTTTTTTAATTTTAATTTGAATTATTGGAAGGGTTCTTGCACTATATTTTATATTAATTTCCAAAAAGCCAACAGTGGAATGACACTTGGAATTATTATTGGGCTAAGCAAAGGGCTAACTATGGATGGATATAGGTGTGAGCCCAAGAATATTTAATTAAGGGCCCTCAATCGCTAAGGATGTCATGGGCTCAGAATAGGTGCCAGAAGCTTAGACTCATTAGGATTTATTAAGTTGTAGGCCTTTCTTAGATAGTCTTAGAAATTAGGCCCAAATGTGTAGAAGGTATGAAGCCTTAGGGCCTAATTGGTGATAGAAAAGGTCTTTGGCCCAACGTTAGAAATACATGTTATTTGGACCCCATCTTCCTAGGCCTTTGAGTCCTTGGATGATCCCTCAAATATGTACATAAGATCCACTCAATAGCCCACACCAAAAGCCCACAACCATGAGACTTACACAAATGGTCCTACAAGCCCATCAAGGTCGAAAGTCTTGTCTTCCATTTTTACACTTCTAATTGAAACCCACATATACCATACCATTGGTTTTCATCAAATCCAAGAATTGATACATGCCCCTAAGGTTTCCCCTTAATCATAATTAAGTTTCTAACTTGAGCTAAGGGCATTAATCAACTTACACATGATTAGTGACCTCTAAACCACGTTTTAAGCTTAATTTTTCTTCAAATTATTTTCCACATTTTTTTGATCTAGAATTTATTGATTTTATTATTGATTTGCATTATTATTAGACTAACTTTGAAGTTTATACTTGACCCAACACATCTCAACAAAAGCAAAGCCATGTCAATACCCAAATGATCACTAATCGGCACCTTGATGCATCACCATGTGTACTTCATCAATGTGACGCCCCCAAATCCCCACGCCCGAACACGGGGAAATCGAGACGTCCGGATGGTGACAACCCGGGTCACCATCCTATCGACGGGTGCCAAGTGTGTGTAAAGCAACATAAGTGTACAAAGAAACACGCAGCGGATAACGAAAGTCATAACTAAGTACCAGAATTTTTCTTAACGTAATACAAGCTGTTTAAAACATACATAGATAAAATATTACAAAAACACAAATACAGTTTTAAACCAAATATAAAGCATAGCATCAGCAACCCGGCGGAGCCGCATCCTCGGGCTCAGCCTCTTCCTCTTCGTCCTCCAACTCTGCACCAAAAGCTACGAAACCAAAATGGTACCGCAGGTAAGTAAAACCCAAACACTACCAGATAAAAACACATAGAATTCAAACAAAATGAATGAAGCATGCCCGATGCACAAAACCCAAAAACATAATTTTCCACACACGCCAAAAATCCATTTGGCCCAAAAACACATCCTTTCCGAAAAACACGCCAAAAGTCACATTTGGCCTTTATCCGTCTCAAACCATTATCCATATTAACCGTATGCACCATGACCTCCCCTAGGGGTCATCCGCACACCCTGACTCCAGTGCCACACCGCAGAGTACCACCACGCATGTGACACCTAACGAGCGATGCCCAGTTCCGTGCCCCGCACGTTCGTAGCCAAGCATCCTCTAGCCCTCACCAGCGAAGGGCCACGGAGTTGGTGCGTAGAGCGATGTCCGGTTCCGCGCCCGGCGCGTTAGTAGCCAAGCAAACCCTAGCCCCCGCTCCCGTCGTCTAGCGACAACTCAGGGGACATCACTCAGTTTATTCCGCTCCCGAGTGACCAGAGGAGCTCCACCAGGATAATACCCCATCCCGGCTTGGGGTCGTGATACACACGCACCCGTAAGACCACTTACGCCAATACACAGGCTTTTCACACATAAACAAAAACACACGTGCATGAACCATGTAATGCAATATCAATGCATAATAAAATAATCCAACAACATAAAATAATAAAACAAGCAACTCCGTCCTCCATCCATCCGACCCCCGAACTCCTCGGACTCAGTCCGGAATCAGCCAACCAACAAATAAAATAATTGAATGAGCAATATATTTTTAAATCTGAAAATAGGGTTTGGAAAATACTTACAGCGCTATACGGTAATTTTAGAAAACACCCGGCGTTGCAAACGGCGGAGAAAAAGCAACGTAACAGTGTAATTTACACTGTTGTCGTGGGTAATAAATTACCCATTTTCGAACGGGGACAAACCAAGGCTCGGGATTGATAGGGAATGGCCTTGAGATATTTATGAAACTAAGGGAAATGAATTTTGGCCGTGGGTGGTGGTGGAAATGGCGGTCGAAGGCCAAAAAATGGCTGAACGGAGTTGAGCTCGTGGGAGCTGCTCCGGCAACGGATCGAGGTCGGAAATGGGTGGTTTAGGTCGGCAAGAGGTAGGGGAAGAAGCTGTGAAAAGATGGTGGCCGGAGGTGGTGCGACGGAGCCGGAAACGGTGAAAAACCGTATGGCTTGGAGGAGCTCGTGGCGGCTAACGGTGGCTCAGATGGAGGTGAAACTTGGTGGGGATGTTCACCGGTGAGAGGGGAAGAAAACTGGGTGGGTGGTGTCGGCCACGCCGCCGGCGAGCGGCGGTTCTGGGCTGCGAAAGCAACCGGCAACAGGGGCAAAAACAGAGCAAGTGCAGCGACTTCCGGCGGCTCTCGAAAGCTAACGGCTGGTCCGATAGCTCTAAAAATTGGTGGGGATGATCTCTGGTGGAAGGGGAAGAGAATGGTGGTGACGGCGCACCAAACGGTGGCGGCGGAGAACTGGCCGATCAAAGTAGCGGCGACGAGAATGAGAAAAAGGGGCAGCTGGGCGTACGTGGGAGAGAAAGGAGAAGAAAGAAGAAGAAAAGAAAGAAAAAGAAAGAAAAAGAAGGAAAAAGAAAAGGAAAAAGGGAAAAAGAAAAAGAGGAAAGAAAAGAAATGAGGTCCAATCCTCACTCCGGAGACCAAAAACCGATCCGCCGAAAACGATATTAAAAACCGTAAAACGACTAAAATAAATTAAACACATCAAATAAATTAAAACCAATTAA
This sequence comes from Carya illinoinensis, assembly GCF_018687715.1. Taxonomy (NCBI): domain Eukaryota; kingdom Viridiplantae; phylum Streptophyta; class Magnoliopsida; order Fagales; family Juglandaceae; genus Carya; species Carya illinoinensis. The sequence continues at coordinate 23,225,068 of NC_056756.1, read as the reverse complement.
AACACATTAATTTAAAATAAATAAACCAATATATTATTCAAATTAAAAACAACCCTTCAGTGAAAATACACGTAAAAATGGGGTATCACATCCTCCCCCCCTTAAAATAAATTTCGTCCTCGAAATTTGCAAGATCAACCACCAGAGCCAAAAAGATACAGGATACAACTCTGAATATAACTGAGAGATACATATCATCGACAACTCCCAATAAATCCAATGGTTATTATCTTCACACCATAAATTACTAATATCCACGACGTCTCTACTTTACCTTCCAAACTTTCATCCCATTCCAACTTTGGTAACTTAATAGCCACTTCCAAAGTTAACCATCCATAAACCAAATTGTACAATCAAAAGATTAATCTCCCATTAAAACTTCGAATCACTACTAATCCTTCAAAATCAACACAAAATATTGAACTTCTAAGAATCTCCAAAAATCATGCTTTCGCGCGCACTCTGATAACTCACTAACATACAAAAAGACTGTATCCTCATAAATTAACACCCTTGAGTACAAGCTAACTCTAACACCTGGAAACAAGAAAATCCTTTACCACACTTTGATAGAAAATAAAATCTCCCAAAATCATGAATCATCACTCATATCCCTCAATTATCTCTAGCTACCTTAATCAAATCAAGATTCCTCAATGACACCCATGATCCTCAACAAAAAGACAATATCAATCAATTGCAACTTCCAAATTAAAAACAAGTAACATTATCTCAAAATACGCCAATCTCATCTAAGATAAAGAACATAAGGCTCGAATCCATCCCGACCAACTAATAAAGCACCTATAACTCCTACCCAACAACTTACACTATCAAGATCATCATCTAAATTCTGAATATCGTCTAAATTTAGAGATGACTAAATACACTACGAACCACGATTGAATTCACCATAACCTTAATGAACCCTTCTTGAAAACTCACTTACCTACTTCCATTCTCATAACCCTAGTAGTAGCACGACTATTTCCTTCAATTGCATACAAAATTAAATCTCAAGATAGGCCATGCTGTTCATATCTCCAATCCATCAAAACTATTGCACTACCCTCCTAACTCCTACTGCTTATTACCTCACGTACCTGCTTAGGCTAATCACCGTTGATTCCCCAGCTTCCACTTTCAAGATTTTATTATCCACTACACATTGCGACCCAACAATCTCTCAAGTTAAATAAAATGTCTATAACTCTCCCAACTGGACACTCAAACTCCAAAGGAAAGTATAGCCTCAAAATTTAAATTCCTATGTGACCTCAAGTCACAATTAATTCTTAGAGATAGTCTCAATAATTAATGCCAACCATCACTCCAATTGGTAACCCACTTCAACTCTACACTCCGATCAACTCACCAAGAGCTCGAAGTTATGATCTATTGAATTTAATACTATCACATCTAATCCACTTCAATACTCACCAAAGCCACTTCTCTCAAGCCAAAAAGAGACTAGGATTTGTACTCTCCGAAATCCATACACCCTCACCACCACTATAAATGGATCTCATGTACCCTTAGCTAAGATCAATAATCATTCTAACGTATAAGTGATCCATTATTTCCATTTCCAACATCCGTACCTATATCGTCAAAATAAACGAAAATCATTTCCCAAAACCTGCATCATCTATTATCCTCAACTCGGTATGAATCAATCCTAAAACTTATCACTATAACCTCGAGCTATAACATTTATTGCCAACCTACATTCCATTGAGTAACACGCCTAGACTGAACACTCCAATTGATTCACCACTATCACGTGTCGATCTCATACGTCCTTAGCCGAAACCAATAGTCATTCTAACGTACAAGTAATCCATTACTACTATTTCCATCATCTGGACTTATATCTGCAAATCAACATGAATCATTCCTATATCTGCTTAACTTATACCCTTAACATCAGCAAATAGTTATCGTTTAAAGCTTTGTACTGAAAATGACCTTAAACCTGCTAATAATCCGTTCCCAAAAGTCTTCGGAATATAAGGTCTCAACTTCAATCGAATTCAATACCAACAATTAAACTATTGCTTCCAAAACCTCAATGGATCTATTTCTTCCGAACCGACAAAAATCATTTCCTAAAATCGATTACTACAACCTCGAGTTAACAATAGTCATTTTCTGAACTAAGTCAATATCTACAATCCTCAAAGAAGTATATGAGCTAGATCATTTACCTTCCATTCTCAAAGAAATGTACTCTAGAAAAATTTTCATATCAATAACTCAACTCTAATCAACCCCATTTTAATGGTTACAAACTAATCACTCACCAGAGTAGATCAAGCTACAGCGCTAAGTCTGTAAAACTAAGAACTCAATTCTTATTATAAGTCAATCCTTCTACTCTGTAATTCTAAAACCTTAAATCAAATAAGAATCATCTTCCGGAACTTCTAAGATCAAACAACTTACATCCCATAATAGAAAAAAAAAAAAAAAAAATCAACTCCCAAATCTTTCAAATTCTAAAACATTAATAGATAATAAATCATTTTCTGAAATCTTCAAGATTGATGGCTTTAATCCAAAACATTCACCTTAAAAGCTTGTAAATTTTAAAACCCAAATTGCCACCAAATTGCTCATTCGAATCATCGAAATTAAAACTTGGAATTTAATTATTTCCTCCAAAGCTTGTCGAACCTAAAACCTTAATTACCAAAATCTTATTTCCTAAAATCTATAAGGCCTCAAACCTTAGATAAAATTATCTTAAACCAATCCTTAAAGTTCGTTGAACCTACACTCTCCTATTCTATAGCTTCATTACATAAATTCTACAAAACCTAAGACCTCAACCATCTTAAGTGACTTAAAGCTAACTCCCCTCCTTAGTTGCAACTTACATTCCTACTCCCAAGAAATTGTCTAATCCATGTCGTTTCCTTCTAACCACAATATTATAAAAGTAACCCACCTCTATAAAATTCAACCCTACTTCACTAAGTATTTTTTTTTTTTCTATCAACGACATTCTCAATAGTACTGTCCTCCTGCCATAGAACAATCCTCAACCCCACTTTAACTTCGGACAAAACAAAACAAAACAACTTAAAACAAAATAAATAAAACAAATAAACAACATACTTGCAATTCAAATAAAATAAAATCAAACCAAACCAAATCGAATGGAATTAAATAAAATAAATTCAAATCAAATAAAATCGAATCAAGTTAAAGAAAAACAAATCAACTTAAATAAATTAAAACAAATTTAACACCAGCTTTTAAAACTTTCTGGTACTCCACCTATGGGACATATGGTTTTACCCAGAGCCAAACCGCTCTAATACCACCTGTGACGCCCCCAAATCCCCACGCCCGAACACGGGGAAATCGAGACGTCCGGATGGTGACAACCCGGGTCGGGTTGTCACCATCCTATCGACGGGTGCCAAGTATGTGTAAGGCAACATAAGTGTACAAAGAAATACGCAGCGGATAACGAAAGTCATAACTAAGTACCAGAATTTTTCTTAACATAATACAAGCTGTTTAAAACATACATAGATAAAATATTACAAAAACACAAATACAGTTTTAAACCAAATATAAAGCATAGCATCAGCAACCCGGCGGAGCCGCATCCTCGGGCTCAGCCTCTTCCTCTTCGTCCTCCAACTCTGCACTAAAAGCTACGGAACCAAAATGGTACTGCAGGTAAGTAAAACCCAAACACTACCAGATAAAAACACATAAAACTCAAACAAAATGAATGAAGCATGCCCGGTGCACAAAACCCAAAAACATAATTTTCCACACACGCCAAAAACCCATTTGGCCCAAAAACACATCCTTTCCGAAAAACACGCCAAAAGTCACATTTGGCCTTTATCCGTCTCAAACCATTATCCATATTAACCGTATGCACCATGACCTCCCCTAGGGGTCATCCGCACACCCTGGCTCCAGTGCCACACCGCAGAGTGCCACCACGCATGTGACACCTAACGAGCGATGCCCAGTTTCGTGCCCCGCACGTTCGTAGCCAAGCATCATCTAGCCCTCACCAGCGAAGGGCCACGGAGTCGGTGCGTAGAGCGATGTCCGGTTCCGCGCCCGGCGCGTTCGTAGCCAAGCAACCCCTAGCCCCCGCTCCCGTCGTCTAGCGACAACTCAAGGGACATCACTCAGTTTATTCTGCTCCCGAGTGACCAAAGGAGCTTCACCGGGATAATACCCCATCCCGGCTTGGGGTCGTGATACACACGCACCCGTAAGACCACTTACGCCAATACACAGGCTTTTCACACATAAACAAAAACACACGTGCATGCACCATGTAATGCCATATCAATGCATAATAAAATAATCCAACAACATAAAATAATAAAACAAGCAACTCCGTCCTCCATCCATCCGACCCCCGAACTCCTCGGACTCAGTCCGGAATCAGCCAACCAACAAATAAAATAATTGAATGAGCAATATATTTTTAAATCTGAAAATAGGGTTTGGAAAATACTTACAGCGCTATACGGTAATTTTGGAAAACACCCGGCGTTGCAAACGGCGGAGAAAAAGCAACGTAACAGTGTAATTTACACTGTTGTCGTGGGTAATAAATTACCCATTTTCGAACGGGGACAAACCAAGGTTTGGGATTGATAGGGAATGGCCTTGAGATATTTATGAAGCTAAGGGAAATGAATTTTGGCCGTGGGTGGTGGTGGAAATGGCGGTCGAAGGCCAAAAAAGGGCTGAACGGAGTTGAGCTCGTGGGAGCTGCTCCGGCAACGGATCGAGGTCGGAAATGGGTGGTTTAGGTCGGCAAGAGGTAGGGGAAGAAGCTGTGAAAAGATGGTGGCCGGAGGTGGTGCGATGGCACCGGAAACGGTGAAAAACCGTATGGCTTGGAGGAGCTCGTGGCGGCTAACGGTGGCTCAGATGGAGGTGAAACTTGGTGGGGATGTTCACCGGTGAGAGGGGAAGAAAACTGGGTGGGTGGTGTCGGCCACGCCGCCGGCGAGCGGCGGTTCTGGGCTGCAAAAGCAACTGGCGACAGGGGCAAAAACAGAGCAGGTGTAGCGACTTCCGGCGGCTCTCGAAAGCTAACGGCTGGTCCGATGGCTCTGAAAATTGGTGGGGATGATCTCTGGTGGAAGGGGAAGAGAATGGTGGTGACGGCGCACCAAACGGTGGCCGGACGGCAGAGAACTGGCCGGTCAAAGTGGCGGCGACGGGAATGAGAAAAAGGGGCAGCTGGGCGTACGTGGGAGAGAAAGGAGAAGAAAGAAGAAGAAAAGAAAGAAAAAGAAAGAAAAAGAATGAAAAAGAAAAGGAAAAAGGGAAAAAGAAAAAGAGGAAAGAAAAGAAATGAGGTCCAATCCTCACTCCGGAGACCAAAAACCGATCCGCCGAAAACGATATTAAAAACCGTAAAACGACTAAAATAAATTAAACACATCAAATAAATTAAAACCAATTAAAACACATTAATTTAAAATAAATAAACTAATATATTATTCAAATTAAAAACAACCCTTCAGTGAAAATACACGTAAAAACGGGGTATCACAATCAAATCAACCCCTAGCTCATGTCATTTCCATTATATTTTCATATATAATTTCACCAATCACACACATATCATCACTTATGGACCAGACCTAGCATTGGGTGAAATTCCTCTCAGAAACCAAACCAAAGTCCAACTATTTCCGTAAGAAAACTAGTTGGAACCAAACCGATTTTTCATGATTTTTCTACTCTTCCTTGAGCCATTCCAACACGCCACCACCCCTAACCTCCAATATCAAAAAATTATTTTAAGGCATTCAAAATCTTGTTTGTCATTTTATACCACAAAGAAAGCCAAACCGATTGGCAAAGGGTGAGAGGGTTGCACATGTCACTCAGCTGAACTACCATCACTTTACTTCCCTTTCATTTTTTGCTCATGTATGACCACATCGCAGCCAATCAAGCCTTATTTCCTCACCTGAAAAGGCTCCAAATGAAGGCCACCATACCTGCAAAATAGACCACAAAGATGAGACAAAGAAGTGAGCAAAAACTGGTCAACTTGGTGGAATCAAACCCGTCGGCCTCTAGCATGATTTCCTCTTGGAAATGATTTTTGTTTTGTTTTAAAATCTGAACCAAAGCAGCCCTTGCACCCACAGGTTTGTTGCAGCACCTGACATTGATGAAATCATGAAGTTATAGGGCACTTTTCACCTACACAAAGGATGACAGTCTGATTTTTGGCACTCATCATCAATCGCCAACCTTCACCAATCCCAAACCTCACCATTGCCGTGCCTCTCTCCCCCACCCCTCCAATGAACCCTATAAATAGCCCCTTTCACCTCCTCACTTCCTCACACCACTTCTCAAGCCTTCTCTTGAGTTATTGAGAGCTTTTCTCCTCTTAGTGGGCAAAAGAGTGAAATCGAGTGAGTTTTGAGAGTGTTCTTGAAATGAGTGTGTTTGGGAGTTCTATGAACTATGAATTTTGTAAGTAACATTGCCTTATCTTTTTAGGATTAGCATAGTATATTAGGCTTTAATTTATGCCATGAGAATGAATTTTGATTGAGTTTTAATTAAGGCTTAGCATGCTAATTTCAAACCAGGTTAATTGTGAAGTATTAAATGCATAAATTACTTTACGTTAAATTTTTAGCTGTCACATATTTTAATATGATTTTATCAGATTCATAATGTCTTAAAATGAATTTTGAAGGTTTAAATTTGAGGTTGAAAGCTGTAACACCAAACCCTAGGTTTAAGAACAAAACCACTTTTAGAAATTCTCGGGAAAGTTGGAGTGCTACTACTGAATTTGACTTAAAAATATTTTCTTTTATTCTAAAGGAAATGTCAAGTATAAATATTCCTTATAATACAATCTATTTAATCTTTATTAAATATTTAAAATCCAAAAGAGAGTTTGTGGAAGCACTTATTTAAAATCAATAAAGTCTCATGTGCTTATAAAAATAACTTATTAAACTAAAATCATAAAATTAAGAATAACATAAATGATCTCAGTCTCTACCTTACCTCCCTGGGCCAAGTCTTGTCCTGCAGCCCTATCCTCATAAAAATCATCACCTGGAGTTGTTAAAACGTAAAAACATATAAAAATGAGTCGAATAACCAATAAACAACACATCATATAGTAAACATAATAAACATAAAGTTTCTTGAAAAATATGCATACTCGTAAATACATAAATAAATAACATGAACATTAACTTATCTTTCACTTGTCATAGGTCGATACCCACTCTTGACCCCTGTGAGTTAGGGTTAGTGAATCTAAATAGATTTTGATTTCGCTCGTAATCGTGGGTTCTGGAATCCATAAATTAGGAAAACATACTGGTTGCACTACCAGCATGTATAACCTGGCAATGCAATGTGCCCATAATATATGATATTGTCTTCATATCATAACATAGAACTAGAGCAGGGTGCAGCTCCCTGTTATTGAGTGTGAGGTTGGTGATGGGGCATCCTCATCTCGTAATGTGGACATGAGATTGATATATATGTAATATAGTATTTTTTGTGTTGGTATACTTTGTTATTTTTCCTATAGGTATTTCATATATTCCAACCATTAATATTGGTATGATTGATGCTTTCCATATAAGTATTTCATGACACTACTTGATTTTGAAATGACAAATATATAAAATTTGTAGGTATAATGTAAATAAATTATGTAAAATGAATTTAATATATAGAATATTGAAGTAATAAATAATGATGAATTCTCAAATTACCAACTTAGGAAGTAGACATGAGTTTTCCAATTTTTCACATGTGCTATCTATTATTATATAATATTTAATAATAAGAAAAGTTACTTTTTGGTGCATCTACAATTTTTTTGGTAGTGAAACCTACTTAGAAATTTTGACTTGATGTTCTAGGCATCTAAGACCACAAGGGAGGTGTGATATCTAGGATTTTTGTTAAGTTTCCGTTCATTATTCTTTTTGATATTATTTATTTAATATCGCTATTGGCTGGGTGTTGGAAGAGTTCTTTAGGTCACTTTCTATTTTTGTTGGATTTGGATCTTAGAATGTAAAGTTAGAAAGCTCAAAAGAGGAAAACAGAATAAATAGGCCCATGGAATTCGGCCCTTAAGGATTTTGGGCTTAGAAGACCCAAGTTGACCCATTGGATAAGGAGGAGGCACCACTTGGCATTGGGAAGGAGGTTTTGGTCTTTTTAAAAGAAAACTCATCATTTGGAACCTTGGGAAGAAGCAAGGATGACACTTGTCAAGCATGCATTGGATTTCTAGAAGAGAAAGTGGAAGAAACAAAATAGGGTTTCGGCCAAGGCATTTTGGACACCCACATGCATGGCTTAATCCCCCAAAAATGACACTTGTCAGATTAGAGCAAAAGAGACTTTTAGAGTTCCAAAACATGTCATACTTGGGAAGATAAAAAGCATGTTCTAGAAGAATTTTGAGAAGACAAGGGGGGGATGTAGCCAATGGCAAAAAAGGGGGAAAGCATTCAAGGGTCACCTAGGGAATGATCAAAAAGTCACCTTAGGTGACATGGCCATTTCGGCACCCAAGAACAAACACACCCTTGTGCCACATGTCACTCATGCATTGGAATAATATCTTGTAAGATTAGGGTTTTTGAAGAAATTACCTTTTGACCATCTAGTACATTGAACCAATACAAGAGATGAAGGGCAAGATGGGGAAATGGAAGAAAGAGGGTTTTCGGTTGAGGAGAAAGAAGGGCACATGCACAAACTACCATTTGGTCTTCCCCATGCAATCCCATCATGAGGGAGATGGAAGAAATCCATGCCAAGTGTCCTTCATGCTTTGGTTGGTGAAAAGCAAAAGGGAGGCACTATATAAAGGTGTAGCCAAAAATGGGAAGGCTCTTTTTGCCCAAAACGTTCTCTTGTTTCCTTGTACTATTCGGTCACTACCTTTCTTTCTAAAGTCTCCACTTTCTCACTAGGCAAGAACCACCATTCTTACTACCATTTTCGAATATTACCAAGATTTCTTCTTTAATATTTCGAGTAGGAGCATAGCACTCGAAGGTAAAAATCTCATAACCATTTCATGATGAACACGCACGGCCAAGTGAAGAACTCATTTCTTCATTTTCGGTCTTAGGGTTTTCTAACACCAACACACACTTTCACACTAGAAATTAGGGTTTTCTCTTCAAGGAAGATGGAACCTAAAAGGTTCTTGATGTTTAGAATACATGAACATGTGAACTAGGGTGGATCAAGGGCACGATTTCTACTTAGAAGAAGAACTAAGGTTTGAACTTCCAAAGGTTTCAGTTCTAGGGTTTTTAGCATGAGAAAATGGTTTTGAAAATCGTAGACACTTACTCATATTTCGAAGATTAGGGTTTGTTTGATGATTTCTAATATGCTATGTTACATTTTTAGATTTTCTTGCTAATATTATCATAGACTTTTGTAAGTAAACCTTCAACCTACTCTTGATATTATTTGTATATATTATGTGAACTTGGTTTGATTTGTTGTTCTTGATGTTTAGAATACATGAACATGTGAACTAGGGTGGATCAAGGGTACGGTTTCTACTTAGAAGAAGAACTAAGGTTTGAACCTCCAAAGGTTTCAGTTCTAGGGTTTTTAGCATGAGAAAATGTTTTTGAAAATCGTAGACACTTACTCATATTTCGAAGATTAGGGTTTGTTTGATGATTTCTAATATGGTATATTACATTTTTAGATTTTCTTGCTAATATTATCATGGACTTTTGTAAGTAAACCTTCAACCTACTCTTGATATTATTTGTATATATTATGTGAACTTGGTTTGATTTGTTGTTTGCATATGACTATTTTATTTCTTGTATGTAATCAGCCTATGTGATGTTATGAATATGTTGCATGAAATCATTGCTTGAACCATGCTATTCTGTGATCTTATTTTAGGCAATGGATAGGAGTGATGGAATGCCATGTTTTGTGATGCCTTGATTAAGAAGGATTGCGAATGTGGTACTTAAGAGTTTCGGTTGGTGTCCTTTGTGTTTTTCTCTTTCGAGTTTTTTTGGGTTTTGTTTTCTGCACCAATGCAGCCCTGGCACCTATAGACTCACTCTTACACCTGAGCATGAAGAAATTAGGAAAATATAGGGCACTATTCAACTAACCAAGCATGACCCAAAGCTGAAAACTCCACTCATCAATCAACCTCTCCCACCTTCACCAATCAAAAGAATACTCTTCATCTGAGGCCAAACTCCCCTTCCCCACTTGAAGCCTATAAATGCCTCGCTCACTTCCTCATTTCTCCACAGCTTTCGTTCAAGCCTTCTCTTCAGTCTTGAGAGCATTTCTCCCTCTTAGGCAGCAATAGAGTGAAATCAAGTGAAGTTATTGAATGTTCTTAAGTGAAGTTGTTTTGGGAGCTTTAAGGGCAACGATTTCTATAAGTAATTGTGATCTATCTTTTGTTAAGTGTTAGGATGACATGTTAGGCTTTACTTTATGGCATAGGATTGAGGTTTTGATTGATTTTAATTAAGGTTTAGCATAATGTCAAACAGGGTCAAATTTGATATTTTGATGAAATAAATTACTTTGGATCAAAGTTTTAGCCATGGCGTGAATTGATATGATTTTATATAATTCATAAATATTTTATAATGGATTTTGAAGGTTTAATTTCAAAGTTGGATGCATGATATAATAGGCTTTAATTCTATCTTGTGTTGATCATCTAGCATGTATCGGTTTTTATTATTTTACCTAAGCTTGAATAATGTGCATTTATAAAAGCCTTTGATTGAGATAGGGATGAAAATGCATGATTAGATTAAGTTTTGAAACATCTCTTGGTGAATAAAACTAGAAATATCATGCATGCTTAATGGATGGATTAGTGAAGATTAAGGTCTTAAAGCCATGTGTAAGTGTTGGGATGAACTTGTATGAATGGAATGCATGCCACAAGCTGGGTGTGATCGGCATAGTTGGTCGAGTTATGTCTTGTACAAAAGCTGATCAATTTTAGCTCTACTTAGGGTGGCTTTGAGTCAAGGTTCACCATGATGACTGGGGGGAGACTCTTGGAGATTGGTGGAGGAGGGAGGTGGCATGTGGTGGTGGTTCAACTAATTGCAGAAATACAACTAAATACAAACCATTCAGTTAGGCTCTCCACTAGGCTTCCAATGGAACTGGTTGGATCAATTTGGTTTGATTGTCTTGGAGACAACATAGTAGGCCTTTGAGTCCATGTATAGGCCCCACAAATCTGGACATAAGGTCCATATAATAACCCATCATATCCAAGGCTTGCACTTTTGGCCCAACCAGAGGCTAACCCTTGGATCCCATCACCTTGTCTTTTATTTAATTCTTCCAATTGAAACCCACGTATACTATACCATTGGTTTCCCTCAACCCCAAGAAGTGCCACACACCGATAGGATTCCCCTCTAGCCATGGTTAATGTGACGCCCCCGTTTAGGATCGAACGATGACTAAAGCGTTGGAACATGTAACATAAACCTACATACCCCTTGTACATGATAGTTAAAGATGCAATGCACCTATTGATCTAGTAGTATGCAGTAAATTACAGCAGAAAAACTCTACTTAGATCATATGGTAAAATAAATATTATGGTGCTGAAGCACAAATATCCCACAAGATTAGATTTCATTGAATCTTCCCAAAAAAACATAGTTTCTTCAAAACAGACTCCCAAAACACGGGACCATTATTTAAATTCAGCAAAATATTCTTTCATTCATAAAGTCATGTGTATCAATACTAAGGTTCCATCTTCAGTCTAACTTAGAAAGACTCACCTTATCTATCGAGGGTCTGGCTCCAATAGCCCTAACTCTGGAGCGACATTTTTAGCTTCAATTAAGGAATATTGAGCTTGGCTTAGATACCCCATCATCAAATCCATATCATTCTTAAGTTGCAAGGCCTTCTTGGGATCAGAAAGTAATGTCACAAAGTTGGACTCATTAAGGGTCTTAAAAATTTTCTTGAGTCGTTGCGCTGTAACCTTTAACATGTCTATAATAAAGTGGTAATAAGCTTCTACGGTAAACTCATCATCCACTAACGCATTAATCCCATCCATAATTTTAAGAGCCTCACTTACTTGTTACAACTTCTACCATCCCAGGTGAGGAATGGTAATGAAAATTATTATAGTGAGATTTCGAGAAATCTCAGTAAGTAAACAAGTAACGTACAATATATGTCATAAGCATACAAGAGGAAACCATAATGAATGAATGTACATGAACTTTTACTAATGCACTTTGACTTTTAAAAACATAATGTCAAAGAGCTTTTAAGACTTTTTCAAAAAAATCATTTTTTTTTATCTTTTCATTCTTGGACATTAAGCGTGCATATTAGCTCGGGTTCTTGATCATATATCATAGCATAGTATATCTTAGAACTCAAGGCCTTATGTTTGACTTTAAACATATGATTGAATACCTCACGGCTCCCTTACGCACTGTGTGTTCCCCACTAGCCACATCATCAACTATTGGCCCACTTTAACCAAGGTGACTACGTCTCATTCTTAAATATATATAGTACGACAGTTTGCATTTTCACTTTCACCATAGGGCATCCATTAGTTTTAGGTGTAACCCCGCTTTAGTATCTTTTTCCTTTTAGGAACCATTCGAGATCTGTAGACTATACTTTGTCAACCTAGGGGATACCACTCTATTTTAATCAATCCCGAGTGAACAGAGGAGTTCCACCAGGCGATTTCCCTATTCTAGCATTTAAGGTTGTGACAAAACGTTGAACAAATATTTTCTTTTAAAAATAATTTCACAAACCCGATGCATGTTACATGGACTATGATACCTTGCACTTTTCATGAGACATGTGCTAATGCATGTTGGGGTTTAATACAAATCATATATCATGTAACTATGTACAACCATATACATCCCACGTTACGGCTTGAAAATATTAGAACATGCGACCATTTAACCCTAACATGCATGGATATACATTTAATTCAAAGACATTTAACCATCAAACAAGGAACAAAACACTTATACTTCCACATGTACTATGCATGGTTGAAACGTGCAAACCCTAATATACATGTATATACATTTATTTTATGCACTTAGAGCTTCAAGCATACATTGAAAATGCATCACACATAAGCATGACCGAAACATATCAACAATTGAAATGCACAATAAACCATCTTTTCATGAACTTGGAATCTTCTAATGCATTCGGTTAGGCATCACTCATAAACATTCACTTGGTTGAATCATGCATGTGAATGTACATGTGAGAAAACAATCATTTCATGGACTTAATATGACGCCCCCAGCCCCCCGCTTGGGAATGAACGGTAACTAAAGCGTCGGAACATGTAACACAAGGCTACATACCGCTTGTACATGAAAGTTAAGATGCAATGCACCTATTGATCTAATAGTATGAGTATATTCAAGTGGAAATTCTATTTAGGTCAAATAGAATAAGACAGATATCATGGTACCGAAGCACATAAATTCCAAAACATAAATTTTCATAACCTTCAAAGGACTTAATTGTTCCCAAAGAAACTTCCAAAACATGAGATCATCATATCAAGTGTCATTAAAACAAATTATCCATCATCAAAAGGTCATATGAACCAATACCAGAGTTCCATACTCCATTAAACTCAAGAAGACTCCCTTGGTCTTCCGAGGGTCCGGTTCTAGTAGCCCCAACTCCACAGCGACCTCCTTTGCGTCTACAGTAGAGTCTTAGGCTTGCTTGATATGCCTTGATACGAAGTTCCTATCATCCTTAAACCGCAAAATCTTCTTAGAATCTAGAATCAAAATCCTGACATCTGACTCATTGAGGGTCACCAAGATTTTCTTGAGTCGCTAAGCTATGACCTTAAGCAGGTCTAAAGTGAAGTGAAGTCGAGCTTCCACAGTAAACTCATCCTCCATTAATTCATTAATCTTGTCCATACTTATGGGTCTCACATACTGTCGTAGCTTCTATCATTCTATGTGGGGGAATGCTAGTGGAAGCTACCACATTAAAATTTCAAAAAATCTCAATCAGTAAATAAACAACATGTAATAGATATCATAAGCATATGTAAGCAAACCTAAAAGGAATGCATGGACATGAAAATTTTCTTATGCATTTGACTTTTGAAAATACTACATGCTTCAAAACTTTCATAACCTTTTTCACAAAACATATTTTCATCATTTCATTCTTGTTCATTTTTATTACTCTTGTGCCATTGACTCCAAAACTGGTCAGGGAGGACCAATTAAAGTTACAAAGATCAAATGAAAAAAAGAAAGGAAAAGAAAGGAAGGTCGAAATTGAAAAAAAAAAAGAGTTTACAAAAAAAGGAGAGAAAAACATTGATCAGAGTGAAAAAGAAAGTGAGAGGATTCCGGCCATAGTGAGAGCAAGAGAGGAAAAATTCAATTGCATTGCAAAAAAAAGTGAGGTCAAGAGAGCATTATTTTCACACCAGCCCCTTATTGTCCTCATGTACAAGGAGGTTCTTTTATGTACTAATGATTTCGTCGGTGCTTTGCCGAACAATATTGTTTCTCTTTTGCAGGAGTTTAAAGATGTTCTTCCTGAAGAGGTACCTTCTGGTTTACCTCCAATCTGAGGAATTGAACATCAAATTGATTTTATACCTGGTGCATCAATTCCAAACCGACCTGCTTATAGGAGTAATCTCGAGGAGACCAAGCAACTTCAGAGGCAAGTAGGTGAATTATTGGAGAAGGGGTATGTGCGTGAAAGCATGAGTCCTTGTGTGGTTCCGGTGCTATTAGTTCCTAAGAAGGATGGAACATGGAGGATGTGTGTTGATTGTTGAGCCATCAACAACATAACGGTAAAGTATCATCATCCCATTTCTAGATTAGATAATATGCTGGATGAATTGCATGGTTCTTGTGTTTTTACAAAAATTGATTTTAAGAATGGATATCATCAGATTAGGATGAAGGAAG
Source organism: Carya illinoinensis (assembly GCF_018687715.1). Taxonomy (NCBI): domain Eukaryota; kingdom Viridiplantae; phylum Streptophyta; class Magnoliopsida; order Fagales; family Juglandaceae; genus Carya; species Carya illinoinensis. The sequence continues at coordinate 23,210,042 of NC_056756.1, read as the reverse complement.
GTGATGAATGAAAAACTGCTTTTAAGACTAAATATGGTTTCTATGAGTGGTTAGTGATGCCTTTCGATTTGACTAATGCTCCAAGCACATTTATGCATTTGATGAACCATGTTTTGCGTGCATTTATTGACAGATTTGTAGTTGTATATTTTGATGATATCCTAATTTATAACAAAAACTTGGAAGAACATGTAATGTATTTGAAATCTGTCTTGGAAATTCTAAGGAAAGAAAGGTTGTTTGCTAACCTCAAGAAGCGCACCTTTTGCACGGATAAGCTTGAGTTTCTTGGTTTTGTTGTTAGTAAGAAAGGAATTGAGGTGGACGAGGAATAGGTGAAGGCAATCCAAGAGTGGCCAACGCTTACAACAATCAGCCAAGTGAGGAGTTTCCATGGCTTAGCTAGCTTCTATAGACGGTTTGTGCGTGATTTTAGTAGCTTGGACGCCCCTCTTACTGAAGTCATCAAGAAAAATGTGCTGTTTAAGTGGGGGAAAGAACAAGAAAATGCATTTAATCTGATCAAAGAAAAGTTAACTAATGCACCTTTGCTTGTTTTACCTAACTTTGCTAAAACTTTTAAAATTGAGTGTGATGCTTCAGGAATAGGTATTGGAGCTGTTTTGATGCAAGAAGGCCGTCTAGGTGCTTATTTCAGTGAAAAGTTGAGTGGGGCAGCCCTAAATTACCCCACTTATGATAAAGAGATGTATGCCTTGGTAAGGGCTTTGGAAAATTGGCAACACTATCTATGGCCAAAGGAATTTGTGATTCACACAGATCATGAATCTTTGAAGCATTTGAAAGGACAGCAAAGGTTGAACAAATGTCATGCCAAGTGGGTGGAATTCATTGAAACATTTCCTTATGTGATCAGATACAAGCAAGGTAAGGAAAATGTGGTGGCTAATGCATTGTCCCGAAGGTATGCTTTACTTTCCATTTTAGATACAAAAATGCTTGGCTTTTAATACATTAAGGATTTGTATGAACAAGATTCTGATTTTGGTGATATGTTCAAAGCATGTGAAAAGGTAGAGTTTGGTAAGTTTTATAGGCATGATGGATTTTTGTTTCGGAAAAATAAATTGTGTGTGCCAATGAGTTCTTTGCGTGAATTGCTTGTGAGAGAAGCTCATGGTGGTGGTTTGATGGGACATTTTGGTGTAGCTAAGACTTTAGAAATTTTGCATGAACATTTTTTTTTTTTTTTTGCATCATATGAAACCTGATGTGGAAAGAATTTGTGAGAAGTGTATCCAGTGTAAACATGCTAAGTCTAAGTTGAAACCCCATGGTTTGCACATCCCTTTGCCGATATCTAGTGAACCTTGAACTGATATTTTTATGGATTTTATTTTAGGTTTACCTAGGACTAAGAGGGGGAGAGATTCAGTTTTTGTGGTGGTAGATAGATTTTCCAAAATGGCACACTTCATTGCATGTCATAAAACTGATGATGCATCGCATGTAGTTGATTTGTTTTTTAAAGAAATTGTTAGGTTACATGGTATGCCTAGGACCATTGTTTCTGATAGGGATGCAAAGTTTTTGAGTTACTTTTGGAAGACTTTGTCGGGAAAGCTGGGATCCAAGTTGTTGTTTTCTACTACTTGTCATCCACAAACAGATGGTCAAACTGAAGTAATGAATAGAACTTTGTCTTCTTTGTTGCGTACTATCATTAAAAAGAACTTGAAAACATGGAAAGATTGTTTGCCACATGTTGAATTTGCTTACAATAGAAGTATACATTCTGCATCTAAGTTTTCACCATTTGAAATTGTTTATGGCTTTAACCCATTGTCACATTTGGATTTAATTTCTTTACCTTTGAGTGAACGTATGAACTTAGATGGAAAAAAGAAAGCAGAATTTGTAAAGATGATTCATGAAAAGGCAAAGCTGAACATTGAAAGGAGGACTAAACAATATGTTCATCAAGCCAACAAGGGATGAAAGAAGGTAGTGTTTGAATCAGGAGATTGGGTTTGGTTGCATTTAAGGAAGGACCGTTTTCCGGAGAAACGACGTTTAAAACTTCTACCTCAGGGTGATGGACCATTTCAAGTAGTGGAACGCATAAATGATAATGCCTACAAACTTGACTTACCAGGTGAGTATGGCGTTAGTGCAAGTTTTAATGTTGCTGATTTGTCTCCTTTTGATGTAGGTGATGATTTGAGGACAAATCCTTCTCAAGAGGGGGAGAATGATGCAAACCAAGGAGCTAGACATGCTGATCATATACGTAGAAATGAAGCTGAATTTGCACAAGACCCTTTGTCACTTTCTAGTGGCCCAATTACAAGACTTAGAGCCAAACGTTTTAAGAAAGCATTAAATGGGCTAATCCAAGATAATTGGGCTGATTCCAAAAAGACCAAGATGGGCTCAAATAATAATCAAGACTTAGTCCATGTCATCAAAGCAATTGAAGAGACTAATTAGCATGCAAATTTGTAACCTACATTGTCTGACCATTAAAGAGCATGAGTTTGTTGAGTTTCAAGGATATTAAATAAGAGAATGGACTTGGTCTTGGTTGGGCATGTTAAATACATCAAATGTAGTCATTTAGCTATTTTTAGGTGCTTTTAGAAGTCCAGGAGTCTTAAAAAATGTGGGGACTTGTTTGGGTTAATGTTTGTGTTGTTTTTAAAGCTGTAATTATGACTTTTGCCTATTCTTGGAGGGTTGTTCCAAGTATATCTCTGGGTATTTCGAATTTGAAAGAAGCTTTTGATGATTCAAAAAATTACTTTTATTGAGAGGTCTTGTGCTCCTCTTGGTTCTTAAAAAGAGCTTTTTGAACTTATCAAGTTAATCTTGTGGCGTTCAAGCAATCAAACTTATCACCTTGAATCCTTGAGAGATTCTTAGGTTTTCTTGGTGTGGCGTTTTCAATCATTCATAGTGTTAGTTTTCATCTATTTAGGTGACGGGTCAAGGCTCAACAAATCTTGTCTTCACGATCTTGGGATTCCAAGCCATCATTGCTTTCGGGTTTCATCACATTTGTTGGTGGAGTTCGTATCAGAGTTCATTGAACTTTTTTTTTTCTTACCAAGTAATCTGAGTATTGATAACTCCTTGATTTAATTCCTTTTATACCTTTTCGACTTCTAGTTTTGTTTCTTTGGTATTTTCTCTAGATCTATCATGTGTTAACTCTAGTATCCTTTTTTTTTTTTTTATCTCAACTCTAGTCCATGTAAATACAAAGAATCCGGATGGAAATTTTCAATGTTTATATCTATTGAGTTTTGTATTAATAAACCGAAAGGCATTTTGGGAACCCCTTTAACAATTACGCGATCTAGCTGAGACTTTGATTCCATAAATTAACTAGAGAATGTTTGGAGAAGTTGTTGTCTAAATTTAGAGCCCCTGCTTTATGCCTTATTCTATTTCAATGTGAAAATTGCAGTTGTAGCATACTATAACTCATCATTCATTTGAGGTATTTTTTATGGAATCTATTTGAAAGGAATAATTGAAATCATATTGTCGAAATCCTAGTGTTTATATTAATTGTAACCAAGCTAATGGACTTGATTATTAAAAATGATATATCTCATGTCTTTTCTCAATTAAAGATGACAAATTAATTGAGGGAAAAAAAAAGTAAATATCTCTTCTCTTTTATTGACACATAACCATGAATATGCAGTTACTTGCCACTTGCCATTTGGCCTTGTCGTGGACCCCAAAACTTAAAAACACTAACTGGACACTCTCAAACTCGTGCATGTATTGCCTCTCTCTTGATTATCATTGATCAACCCTTTTTTGAGCATTTATTATTATTAGTAATATTGGCCAGTTGCATTTATTTTATTTTAGCTTTGTGCACTTTCATTTGCTCTTTCCAAATGATAATTACACATTGTTGTTGGGTCATTTGCAGTGTTTTATATCTCTAGGGGGAGGGGGGCTGTTATTAGACTGTGATGATGGTGTTATTGTGCGGGTAAACTCATAAGCGTTAATAGGGCCCCATCGATATGGCGGGGTAATCCTCCCCTAAATGGCCATATTGCAGTTTGTGGTACTTTCTACAAAAGGCAATCGGGGTTCGGGTGGGGTTTTGTAGCCATTCGATGTTGGGTTCCTTTCTTACGTATACTGTCAATATTTACACCATTTTGAGTCCCATTTATATTTATATTCAATATAAATTGATCGGATGGGATGCTCTTATTTAACATTATTAAATTTAGCATGTTGTTTGGTTGTTTTTGTGTTATGTTGTGATATAAAAAGTAATGTCTCAAACTAATGGAACTCAGCTGTGATGATGACAAAGCCTAGTGGGCATATAGGAAATTGTTGATTATTTCCTTAATGGTGTGGTAACCCGGACGGCCAATAAGTACTGGCAACCGCTTGTTGCAGCCATGAGTGGGTGGCCAATACTTTCCTAGATGTCACCATTCGGTTCCTGAGCCGGCGACCCCGACTAAACCCCAAATTTCAAAGTTTCTTGTTCTAATATTTCATTAATATTTTAAAGATGTATTCCCAAGACCCTAGACATATGTACTTCACCAACCTCTTTAGTGAAGGTCCTCAACTCGATCTCACTTACGGTAGGCAAAGTGGAACCTCTCCTATGACCCTTAATGACTCTCCACCCTTACCCCATAACGAGACAATCGAGATTAAGAAATCAGTCAGAGGTGTGAACTTCACCCCCGAAGAAGACAAGTTACTTGTTTTCGCACGGCTAAATTGTAACATTGATACCGTTCAAGAAACAGATCAGAAACACTACAAACTTTGAGAAAAAATCTTTGAGTACTTTCAGCAATATAAAGAAACCACAAATGAGCAGACAATAAAGTTTTTAATACATTGGTGGTTGGTTATTCAAAAGACCATAAATAAATTTTGTGCGAAAGTAGCTTAAGTTGAAGGGTTAAATCAAAGTGACATGATCAAGCAAGACAATGTAGAATTTCCATACTCTTACTTATTTTACGAGTAATTTATTTTTTCCGTGGTTGGTTTAACATGGATTTTATTTGTTTAAATGCAAGCTTGAGAAGGCGAAGATTATGTACTAATTGCTAGAGAAATGCAGCTTCCAGTTCGAGCATTGTTGGCACCTATTGAAAGACCAACCTAAGTGGATTTGGCGCGCCACAAATGATGATCTAAAGCGAAGGAAGACGATGTCCCCGTCCCCCGACCCCGACCCCAACTCGATGTTCCTCCGCTACAGAGGATTTAGTTTTTGATCTCGAGACGGAGAATGTGATAGAGAATGAGGTTATCGAATTGAACCGACCAATGGGCAGGAAAGCTGAAAAAGGAAAACAAAAGGCCCAAGGCAGGCAAGCAGAGGAAAATTTCTAACTCAGAAAGATGAAGTATACTCTTTTAGAGGAGTCGCGCGCTCAGGAGAAAGAGTTTTATCGCCTTAAGACCGAGAAGATAGAGTATGACAAGGAGAAAGAGGAAAAAAATTACGTCTTGATGAAGTCCGTAAGCTCAGTTGTATAATTGCTCGACAATTTAGGAAGATCATCATCAAGTTGATCATACTCAATGCTCAGACTCTCACTATCATACTCAATGATCATTGAAGACGCTCGTCTTCAATGATCATATTATGTAGAATAACACATATTTTTCATTATATATGTTAGTTTATTCACTTTGAACATTCGGGAAGGTCTACGAATGATAGCAAATCGTTGTTGAAGTATCCCGAATGCACGCTAGACATCTTTTCGTGCGGATTCTTGTGCTTTTACAAAATTTTTCTTCTTATTCTCTCTTGGTGATGGAATCATCTTCATAAAAGTTCGCCACTTGGGATAAATACTGTTAGCAAAGTAATACCCCATAGTATAATCGTTACCATTGATTGTGTAATTGACTGGAGGAGTACGCCCTTAGGCAAATTTCGTGAAAATAAAAGATCTTTCTAGAATATTAATGTCGTTATGTGAACCGGACATACCAAAAAATGCATGCCATATCCAGAGATCATATGAAGCAACTGCTTCTAAAATAATAGTAGTTTCACTAATGTGGCCAGAGTATATACCTTTCTAGGCTGCGGGATAATTTTTTCACTTTCAATGCATGCAGTCAATGCTTCCCAGCATTCCAGGGAATCCTCATTGTTCAGCAACAACAAGCAATTGGGTAATATTGTTGGCATTTGGAGACCGCATATATTCATCTAAAAAAACACTTACTATTGTCTCAGAGAATTTTTTGAGGCTCTCCATTGCGGTTGCTTTCACTAATACGTATGTATTCATACATAAAATCTCCAGTAACCCCATACGCTATCATTCTAAGTGCTGGAGTTATCTCTCGCATAGAAGATAAATCGAGTCTTCTGCCATTATCTCTTCTCTAGACGAAGTATGGCTCGTAAGACTCTACCTCATTTAGAATACGGAGAAATAGGAGACGGCTCATCCGAAATCTCCTTCGAAATAGATTCGAGGGATATACTGGATTTTCTGCAAAATAATCGCGAAATAGGCACTCGTGCTCCTGAATATGATCACGCCGAATAAACTTACGATGTTGGCGATTGTCACGATGCCTCGATGATTGTCCATCGGCCTCCTCATTAAGAACAATATCGCTATCATCTTCAGAGGATACGTATGTCAACAATTTGCGAAAGAAGGTACGGACCATTTGATGAAAGAAGTGAAAAATTAGGAGAGATTATTGAATTTCGGTTCTATAGATCAAATAAAAGAAGAGTTTGTGAGAATGTGAATATTAGCAATATGCATATTTATGTGAGAAAAAGTTACTGTTGCATATAGGACAAAAAATGTTACCATTTGAGAGAAGACAAAAAAAATTATCGTTGGAGAAAAGACAAAAAATGTTATCGTTATAGAAATGACAAAAAATATTACTGTTACAAAAATGAGTTAAATTTTATATTCAATACGTGACTAGGTATCATCATTAAAAAAAATAGATAATGAGTACTAAATAATAAAATTTGGCCATCACGTTAGAAAATGTATTAATTAAAAAAAATTATTATTTTTATAATACAAATTTCGGTTAAAAAAATACTATATTGGATAGTCAAAATCGTAAAAAAATTTAATAGAAATTAATATTTGAAAAAAAAGATAATAAGATAAAAGAGTTAGTAATTAAGATTATAAATAGAAGAGAGAAAAAAGTATTAAAAAAATAGAGAAATATTATTTAATAGAATAGAAAAAAGGATGAAAAATTAGATGTAGGAAGTTTTTAAAAAATAAATAAAATTTAGAGATAAATTTAAAAAAAATAATTTTAAATTAAATTATTAAGATATAGATGAGAGCATATATCTTAAAATTATATCTTAAAAGATATAGATGAGAATGCTCTTATATCATACACGCCAAATCTCTAGCCCATCAGAGCCGGCAATTTTACCTAGAGCTTTCTTTTGCAAGATAAATGATTCAGAAATTGCCCTGGGTCCGCTGGCAGCTCTGTAATTAACCAATCACCGTGCCGTCCAACTGTTCAAAATAAGCACCGGGAATCTCTGGGCTTCTCTTGCATCCCGAACCTAGCTACCTACCATTCCTAGTTTCAGAAACTTCTTCCGTCGCATCAAACTCCCACCACAATGGCAACGTGATACGGGAGCGAAAATAGGGTTTGTCTCTATGTGTTGCATGAATTCATCAGTTTCTGAAATTGGAATCTTATCCATACGAATAGCTTCGGAATTGGGATTCCGGCCCTTATCTGCAAAATCTCAAACCGACAGCCCGTCCCGTGAGCACCCATATTTGTGGTAATTTTTAATATCCATTCAAGATGTCTATGATGAGACGCAGTGCTTACTTGAATGAATTGATCTTCCTTGTCGAGTTCAAAAGTTCCTTATTACTCTGTTCTAAAATTTCAATAATGGCGGATAATCTGGAAGAATTTATCCAGAGTGAGGACCAATGACCGTTGGCCTTTTTCATTATTATTTTTATTTAAATATAGAAGTTAGAAACTAAGTTTGGCTGAATAATCTTGATGTAGATTACCTTGGTCATCATTTTTTCGAGTTTGATTTTGGACGAGTTTGATAAACATTTGCCGAAATTATGCTTGATTGTGAAGCAGTAGTTTGATAGTACGGTTACAATGTAATTTTTTGGTTTATGATTCTTTTTTAATCTGTTTATTGTGCTCTCTCTCTCGCTCTCTCTCTCGCTCTCTCTCTCTCTCTCTCTCTCTCTCACTCACTTTACCCTCTCTTCTTTCGCCCCGTCAAGGTTTTGATCAATTGTGGAGGAAAGAATGGGACTGTCATCAGCTAGTACTGCTACCGAAGCCATAAAACTTTGCATATTTGATCTAAGGAGGGGACAACAAGAAGGGCAGGAGCTGGACAAGATATTATTTTTCTTTCCTGCTGACTTGCCCTTTTCAACACAGCTTTCAGTAATAGGGCTTAGTGAAGGGCTTATCACGTTTACAAGGTTAGTATTTATGTGGGTGCAATGTCTGTTGTTCTCCTCTTTATACCACAACTTAATGGGACACTTCGATTTTGTCAACGAATAGGTGTAAATAAATTTTTTTTATTGGTGCGTCTTTCAAGAATTATAGTGTTAAGAGAACTTTTTTAAGGGGAGAAAGCTCTTGTATGTTTGTCTTGAAATAGTACTAAAAATAAAAACGAAGTAATTCGACATTTTGTCACACCCTGACATTATTGATATGTTTGCACTTTCTATTATTACTGTTGATTTAGATTTATGTCATTTCTGTTATACAGAATTTTCTCTCCAGAGGCTGCTTGCGAGCTCATAGAAGCAGAGAGGCACTCTCATGTGTTTTATGAGGCAGAACCAGATATCTGGATGGTTATGGTAAGCTGCCTCTGTTTTCTTCTATTTATTCTGCTCCTTTTTTATTTTTTATTTTTATTTTTATTTTTGTTTTTTTCCCCTTTCCCTTATGAGCTATTACATTTCTAAACTGTTAGATAAAAAACTGCTGTGATCACATATTAATGGAGGCATTTTACTTTGCCAGTTGAAAAATTCATTGATGGCAATATGTCCTTTGCTCATTGGAAAATCTGCTATGGTGTTGCTTTGCTTCCTTGCATTTGAATAATTTGCATCCTAAACTGTGTGCTGTGTGTGTAGTTAGAATTTCATGTATGCATGCTTTTTATTTTTATCATGCCTTACTAGAGGAGAAAAAATAGAGTTCTAGTGGCTATTTGGGATTTGGGTTCTTAACGAATTTAGCATGAAAGAATAAATCTTGCACTGACTAAGTGAGAAGACCCTACAATCACCTAGGATTCAAGTTGTGTAGTGTTTTGACCAAGTGAAGACCCTAGAATCAGCTTTTCCAGGTGATTGTACTGCCGTCAAATACACGGCAGCAGCTTTATCATGTAATTACTCTCCTAAGATGCCATGAATTCTCCTACGGAGCCATACTATGTGCTATTTGTGTACTTAGATTTTCATGTGTGCATGTTTATTTTATTTTATTTTATTTTTTTAAATTTTTTTAAATCTTTATCATGCCTTACTAGAGCGAAAATAGAGTTCTAGTGGCTATTTGGGATTTGAGTTGATGAATTTGGCATGAAATAATAGATCTTGCACTGATTTTCATGACAAAATCATTCAACAAAGATGTAGAAATCTATTCGAAGATTATTAGGATCTAAACTTTAACTTTGATAAACTAAGAAAACTTGAAGACAACTCACTTAAATGACCAAAGGGGGGGCAGCAGTAAGGGGGATTGTGGCTGGGGTTCAATAATACGGTTTATGGTCCTTTTAATCAGAAAAAGGTTAGGTTTTGTTGGGCAACCTCAAGGCTGACAAAAATACGGTTTTTAAGTCCTTAAAAGATTTTGAGCTCCTAGGGTTTGGCAGCTAGTCTGAAGTCCTAAAATCTGGTATTTATACCTAGAAAAGAGGGTTGGCAGCAGAGTGGCACTCCTACTCCTAGTAGGAATTGATTTTTTTCTATGACACTTTTGAACAACTTCTAAATCTTCTAGGAAAAATCTGGCAACGCAATTTTAGGAAATGTTGCCCAAAACTTTAGGCTTTATCCATATAAATTGGGTGGTGTCAAATTTGATTGGTCAAGAGGAGTCATTATACAACAAGGATTTCTCATTTTTCTTAGATTCTACTGGCTATTCCTATTGGGAAATGGATTAGGCCTTGAATATGGAGTGGGCCATGTTACACCTTAATTCTATGCACTAAGCTACTTTTCTAATACTTCTTTAAAGCCCATAAGGTAGACTTACAAAAATAGTAATAACAATAATAACGAACATAATTACAAAATTCCTATTTTACCCCTTGAATACAATCTGGGTTGTGATAGAGGATGTAAGAGATTTAAGGGGGGAGATTGGAATAACACAGATTGAGTATAGGAGTGTGGTGAATGGGATCCCACATTGTCTAGACAGAGAAGTTATGCTATATAATAATTCAAAGGGAGTCTAATTGTTATTTTGATTAGTCCTTTTAGAGTATAAGCCTAGATGTTGGGCCCTCATTCGGCTATTACAACTTTGTGACTTTGAAACCAATATCTAGTATAGCATAATCGCATATGAGATATTAGGGCTTGAGTTCCCTCCAGGATATTGTGATAGCCTGGTAAGTTTCATTGTTTGTATGTTTGTGACATCTTTCCTTTATACATTTTGTCTGGATTTTGCTCCATAGCATGAAAAATTTCCTTCTATCCTTGTGCCTTCGAGGGAATGAATCAGAATGGGTGGTAGAATCACTGCTCTCACCCATATACCCCTAGGAGTTGGCTCAAGTGGTAAGAGCCTTGGTCCTACTGGTATGCTTCCTCTAGATCCCTTGGGTGCAAGCAATTTGTAGGGGTCATCGGACTGGGAGAATTTTTTCTTGAATTACTTGAGGTGCATTTGTTGGAAACTTGCCGATGGCCTATGCATCCCTGGGATTAGTTGGGATATTGTTCCAGACACCCAATGCCAATAAAAAAAAAGAATCGCTTCTCTCACTCGTCATACACATGCACACACACTCTAGTTTATATGTTTGTCCATGTTTGTGAATAACATATAGAGCTCAATATATACTATACAACTTTCTGAAATGTCCTTGATCCAAACTGATTTATCTAGAAAAATTGAAATCTTGATCAATGCTTAGATTTTGATCACATGATGTTCAAATGCCGTCACTTATAAGCTTATTGAAGTTCCTAAAAATTAGTTCTAAATTCTGTTCTGTTTTGAAGATTGTGGAGAAAAATGAGTCAGAAGCTATATGGCGGATTGCTGCATTGCAAAAGGTTCTTAAGGAAGTTCATTCCCTTTTCCTAATGTTTCATGGATCCATACGAGCATTGCTTGAGAAAGAACCTGCTGGAGGATTAATTCGAGCTCATCTGCACCCGTTCATGATGGATTATCTAAGAGGTACATCATCAAGCTCTTATATGCTGCTAAATTACCTAAATCTAAATTTCTTCTGTCTATGGTTAAAACTATTTCTTGGTAAGTTACTAAATTTTCAGCCTGTCAAAAATGGTCTCCATTGGATAATTGCTGCTGGGGTAATGCTGAAGTTGCTGTATCAAATGCTGTCTCCACTGGATTTGTTCTACCCACATAATGCTAAGGTTGCCGTATCTCATACCTTGTAATTTTTCTCTGAGGCAGATTTCCTTTTTGGCAAGAAACTCCTGTTACCATCATTCCGTGACTGTTTAAAGGAGTGTGGAACTGTGCAGATGCTGAATGTAAGTAGGGAGGCTGCAATTGAAGTTCAGGTATGTCTTTCAAAAATTATGTTCATTAGTCGTACGTCTTTCAAAAACTATGTTCACTAAGACTTTACATAATTTCCCTTTATTTCTATCTAAAGTAGCTAACCAAAATCTCTTTTTTCTATTTTAACCAACCATTTTTCTAGAGCACCATCCAACAGCTTATCCAAATACCTCCCTATTTTATTAAAGATATAAACAAATGACAGTATAGAGAGAGATAAATGACAGAGAAAATAGAGGTAGAGAGATAAATTTATAAAAAGAAAATTATGCATTGATGAATAGTGTCAATGACTCAATCTCCATTGGTATTGGTACTGTAATAGAAAAAGCATTTGACATTTCCTTTGCATAATCTGATGGAGGCAGTTTTTTTAGGATTGCTTAGTTGTGTTACATATAGATGCAAAATGCATAACCCATTGGGAATGCTCTAATACTCTCTCTCTCTCTCTCTCTCTCTCTCTCTCTCTCTCTCTCTCTCTCTCTCTCTCTCTCTCTCTCTCTCGTGAAGATTTGTTTTCTGCCATTTGGGTTGCTTAGCTGCATTTAGGTGTTTATTTGTTTGACCTGTTTTTAAGGCAGATTTTTGTCTGTGGTTGAATGATTTTCATGAGTGCTTTTTTCATAATCAAACATATGGGTGCTTTGTTGGACAAGACTTCTGATTTGCAGTAGTGGATTTTATGATCTGTTATAATTATTAATTGAATAGAGTCGCATCAATATTTCCTAACGAGTGGCAGGCCTGAAAAACTGCACTGTGTGTAATGTGGAGAGCTTCTATATGTAGATTAATTTTTTACCCTCATGTGGTAAGGGCAGACTTGTAAGGGCAGCCAGAAACCCACCGCCATGGCCTCCCACTTAAATCACAGTTCGATCCCATGACAATGGGTTTCTGTGCTAGTCTCCCAGGTGGTTTAGGTTCCATGGGTGAGTCCTAAGGGCTCTGCCGAATCACCCATCTCTGCCGAACCACCCATCCTCAAAAACAAAAAAGGCCATTTTTAAAATTGAAGTTTCATTTTGATTTTTTAACTATACTTTTAGTATTAGGTTAACAGAAAAATAACAAATTAAAAATAGTAAGTACATACTAGGTAACCAAAAAAAAAAAAATAAAAAATGTTAAAACAACTCCACTAGATATCTAATACACATTACAAATACAAACCAAATTGTCTTAAACACCAATGCACCATTTAAATATTACTAAATAAAATTTTTTCAATTACAAAACATAAGATAGATAATTATTCTTGATTCTTCACTCTTGATGCTTCAATCTTTAATGATTATGACATTTGATTCTGAATTCAACTTTCTATAGAAACATAGATAAGAATAAAACGTCAAATACTAGTGACTTTTGATGATGAAAACTACTAAAATTAAATTATAAAAACAAGTGACTATTAAATGAATATCAAAATAATACCCGATTCCACCAAGGAGCTCTCCATGTTATCCATGGACTCGCAAATATCAATTGGATTCAACAGATGTTTCAACCAATGGACAACTAAAGGCCTCAATGTTTCTTGGAGGCAATGAACTCCAAAAAGGATCAAGCACATGACCTCCTGTACTAAATGCTTACTTGAATGCAACCGTAAAAAAGTCATGGCCAACAAGTCTCGTGCAATCCTCACAAGCATAGGATAGTTAGCCTCATTAACTGTCAACAAAATCAACAAGTCAAAAGAAGGGGTTTAGGCCTCACAACCATTTGATAAATACTGATCCACCTATGTTTTGGCAATAGTAGATCCCAAGGTGGATGATGCTTGATCACACTCATTGTACCATAATGTCTCAGCATCGCAATTACCATAATCTACGATTGTAGATGTCGGAGGGGGCTCATGTTCTCGGCTAGTCATGGTCGAACCAAATGTCGCATTATATTCTCCCCATACAAATCCACTAATTGCTATCTCACACTTGATACCAACTCTTTAGCCCGAGTTTTATCATGGATTTTTTCAAGTGGAAACTAAGAAGCCCGAACTTGTGGATCAAGCACAATTGCAATCAATATCAACAAACTCAGCCTATCTAATGGCCTTCAATATTTATCATATTTCCTTCTCATGCTTGTGGCCATTCTCATCAAACAATGATTATCATTCTGGCTTAGAAGATTCAACTCTTTTTGGAGTTGACAAATCTGAAATTGGTGTTGGTTGTGACATACAAAAACCTAGAAAATCTCCTAGTCACATCATAAAACATCTTTAAAAATCTTACAAACACCCACATTGTCTCCCATTCCTTCCTAGGAGTCCAAGTGTGTCCATCAACAAAGTAATAGAGGAAATTGTAATTCTCACTCTCCATTCGCCTGAAAGCCTTATTAAACTTCTTAGCTGCCTCCAACATCATGTATGTTGAATTCCATCGATTTGGTACGTCAAGAGACAACATTTTCTTGTAATCAATTTTCTCCTTTTTTGTAGATCTTTAAACTTCTCTAATCTTGGAGGGGAGGAGTGCATGTATCTAACGGCATTTCGAATCATTGTGATGGCATTATTACACTCCCTCAAACCCTCATTCACAATAAAGTTTAAAATATGAGTATAACATCTCATGGGATTTGGCAGAAGGCTGCGACATCGGGTTGCTCACCACATGGGCAAACACCCTGTGCGTTCCGCGGAACATTGTGTGCTTGTATGCCCATGATACAATTAAATTAATCACACTGGGAAAAAAATGTTAAGATACATGGCATATCTAGATATATGAGTACTAGAGATACTTAACTCGCCAAAGAATAATAATATCCATAAGTCACATCCACACCATTGTTAAAATATTACAAACTACAAACTTGTTCATTGCCCAAATCAATATATTATTACAAATCTCAATATCTTAATGAGGACAGATCCCTGAAGCTATTCCTCAGGTCGTATTGGCTCCTCCTCCTTGTATCCTGTCTCATTTCCTATAGCTACATCAAAACATAGGGTTATGAGAAGCGAAACCGTTGTGAGATGTGAGATTTCGAGGTAATATCAGCAAGTTATAACCCATAACAGCAGCTATAAATGCAAGATATGGTGATGGATATGAAATAATGAATTTCAAGTAAAACAAAAGAAAGAACATACATATTAAGGCAGCAGCCTCCGTGCAAATAAAATAAACATAATTCAACATAATAATTTCCGAGCACCCAGTGCCCAAAGCATCACATAATCAACAACATGAAAACCATCAACACTCCACTCCAAATCCAATTCAACAGCATAAAATCCATCTTACCAACTAATTTCATTTATTAATGAGTGTGCTATAGTCTCCCTTATCATATAGCCGTATGCACACCCTGGCTCCCTTCTCTGTACCGTTGGTAGTAACAACTGCTTGTATGATTTCGTATCAACTGACACTTGGTTTCGAGGCACCCCATAGTTGACCATGGCATCCTCTAGCCTCTCAAAGCAGAGAGGCCACAGATTCGACCCAAGGGTGTTACCATCTCGTCTGGGCCCATTGTTGTCCGACAACAATCCAGGGGATATCACTCAATTATTTGATTCTCCCGAATAACCAGAGAAGTTCCATCGAGAAATTTCCCAATCTTGGCTTCGGTTCTTGATCCACTCACCCACCCAGAAAAAACATATTAAAACAGGAAATTTGGAACTTTTTACCAAATAATATCAACCCTTTAACAAGAAATCTAGTAAATCATACTAGAGTATCGCGCACGCGGAAAACAAAAACATGAAAGTATGGGGGACAAGATGCAATAGATTGTAACCTAGTGTACTCGTAGTCATTATCTGACATTTCTAGTGTTGTTGTAGGAAATGCAGTGAGTTTTCACTAAAATGAGTGTTGATGAGCTGGTCTCACTTGGTTCGTTGTAGATTTTGAAGCCTAAAACGAGAGAGTGCGAGCGTTCCCTTCAGAGTTAGATTTTTTGCCTTCACATGAGGTTTAGAGAGAGAGAGAGAGAGAGAGAGAGAGAGAGAGAGAGAGAGAGAGAGAGAGAGTTTGTCTTAAGCTTTTCGGAAATCCCAAAGTTTGAAGGAAGAGTTCATTGAGGCATGGCACTGAGCGTTTAGCCTATCACGAGTCTCATAGCTCTCCACATAGGTTGGCTGGTAAATCGGTGAGTCCTCCTTTGCCCAGGTGTACGTTGGATGGATGGGGTGTTAGCAACGAAAAGGACATGCGTTGTGTGTCTCAGAATTTCAACCAAATAGATGAGGAGTGCAGTTTGCTACTTGTGAATGTCGCCCACATGGTGAAAGGCTCTTGTGTCTGGTTGGTGTATTTGAGCCCGTGATCTTTCTTTTCGAGGCATGTTCTTTGTAGAAACGCTGCCATTTGAATATGATCTATTTGCGAGGTGGCACCTAGTTTTTGTACCTCGTTGTCCATTGCTTGTGTGACACCCCCAACTCTCACGTACGGACACGTGGAAATCAAGGCGTCGGGATAATGACAACACGGGTCACAAATCTCATCGCCAAGTGCCAAGTGTGTGTATATGCAACAAGTGTACAATAAAACCACGCAACGAATAATAAAAATCTTATAACTAAGTACCATAATTTTTGTTTAAATACAAACTTGTTTAAACCACACTTAATAAAATATTACAAGTCTTAAATATTGTTTCAAAACCAAAATACATGGCGTAAAAAAAACTAGTAGAGATATTTTTTGACATAAACAACTCCAAGTCAAAACTCTGGCAGAGCCGCCTCCTCGGACTCAGCCTCCTCCTCCTCCTCCTCCTCAACATCTGTATCAAAACTACGGTACCAAAATGGTGCCGTAGGTAAGTAATAATCCAAACGCTACAAGATAAAAATATATTAAACTCAACAATATGCATGAAAGGATGCCAAATGCACATATCTCATAAATCCACATTTTTTTTCACGCACGCCAAAAATTCCATTTTGGCCCAAAACATATCCTTTAAAACCAGTCCTTGCCATTATCCCAGATAATGGCCCAAATCAAGAAAACCACCATTTTCCTAGAAAATAGATCACAATATCCTCATACAAAACCTAGCCATTTTCCCAGAAAATGGCCCGTATCCAGTATCCAAACCCGTTCCAATTTATTGCATGCACCATGATCTCCCCTAGGGATCATCCGCACACTCTAGCTCCTGTGCCACACCGCAGTTAAGGACTATGCATGTGACACCTAAACGAGGGATACTCAGTCTCGCACCCAGCGCGTACCTGGACCAGGCCATCCTCTAGTCCCCGCCAGCCGAGGGACCACGGAGTCGACACGACAGCGTTATGGTATTGTGCGATCCGGTCGTCGCCCAGCGACAACCCAGGGGATGTCACTCAGTATTATCCACTCCCGAGTGACCAGAGGAGCTCTACCGAGATAATACCCCATCCCGGTTTGGGGTCGTGATACACACGCACCCGAAAATCCATTTACACTAATAAAACCAGTATTTCTCAATTTAATACATGCACATGAATGCACCATACAATGCACACCTCAAGACACAATTTATCCAACAAAACTCAACATCAACAATAACCAAACAACTCTGTCCTCAAATCGATCCGACCCCCGACTCTTCAGACTCAGTCCGGAATAACCAACCAGTCAATGAATTTATTGTAAAAGCAATAATATATTTAAATCTAAAATAGAGTTTGGAAAATACTTACAGCGCTATATAATAATTTTTGAAGGATCAAGGAGCTGCAAATGGAGAAGAAAAAGCAACGTAACAGTGTAAAAACACTGTGGCCGTGGGTTGTAAAATACCCACTTTTGAATGGGGACGAACCAAGACTTGAGATTGGTAGGGAATGGCTTAGAGGTGTTTATGAAGTTAGTGGAAGTGAGAGTTGGCTGTGGGTGGCGGAGGAAATGGCGGTGGAAGAGAAAAACGGCAAAAATGAAGTTGAGCTCGTGGGGGCTGCTCCGACAACCGATCGGAGCTGAAAATAGGTGGTTTAGGATGACAAGAGGCCGGCGATGAAGTGGTGAAGAGGTGGTGGCCGGAGGTGGAACAACGGCGGCAAAAATGGAGAAAAACCGTGCGGCTTGGAGGAGCTTGTGGCGGTTAACGGTGGCTCGGATGGAGGTGAAACTTGGTGGGGAGGTGCGCCGGCTGGAGGGGAAGATTTCTGGGTGGGTGGTGTTGTACACGTGGCCGGCGAACGGCGGCACTAGGCCGAGCAACAAAAAGGGCAAAAATGAAGGGGAGAGAGAGAGACGCGTGCGGGAAGGAAACCGGAGGAGAAAGAAGAAAGAAAAAGAAAGAAAAAGAGAGAGAAAAAGAAAAGAGAAAAAAGAAAAAGAGAAAAAGAAAAGATGAGAAAAGGAAATGAGGTCCAGTCCTCACCTCTGGAGTCCAAAAACTGATCCGACGAAAACAACTTTAAAAGCTATAAAACGAATAAAATAATTTAAATACCGCATCAAGCTAAAATATAATAAATAACTAGTAAATACTAACAACATAATTTTTAAATCTAAAAAAAAACAAAGTAAAATAAATTATACAGCAATTTAAACTCAGAATGATAATTAATATAAAGAAAGCTCTATAAAATAAATTTCACAATTAAATATGTTCAATTAAAATACAATAATTTAAAATAAAAGAACCAATGTTTTAATTAAATTAAAATACTCCTTCAGTGAAAATACACGTAAAAAGGGGGTATCACAGCTTGCCTTGAAATGCATCTGCTTTACTGTTGCTCCCCCGTTGCATTCCTATTGCTCGCTTGCTTCGTTACTCACCCGAATATCTCCGTTTGCTTTCAAATTTGCTCGCCCTACTCATCACCTATCCCATATTTTACGCACATGATATAGAACTTGAATCCTTTTCATCGCCTTACCTTTGCTTGCCAAAAATGGCACTTCATTCATTAGTCACTCTTTTCCTTATCCTTTGCCCTCCTAGGGCATGCTTGTTTTGAGTATTGCCTGCTGCTTTTGCTCGCCTTGTCCGTTTGACAGAATTTTCCCTTGTGTCTAGGACGACGAGTCTCTTAGGTTAGGTTTGGCCACTAAGATAAAACAAAAAACTCTCATCTCATTTCATCGTTATAACTTTTTCAAATTTTCACATAAAATATAATAAATAATTCAACTTTTTAAAATCCCAATTCAACTTTTTCAAATCCCAAAATAGTAATAATATTAAAAAATAATATTTAAAACTTTTATCTAAAACAAAAATTCTCATCTCACTTACCAAACCTAACCTTAGTCTCGTACGTGGGGAGTTCCTACCTTTACAAAAGGTGGTTCTCACACACACATTCTGTGTAAAAAACCGTCTCAAATATTCAATTGTAAGATTATTTGAGTTTGCATTATCAACAATTATAATAAATATCCTCTCATTGTCCCAATCAAGGAAGCTCAATTCAACCTACCTCCAAATAGTCTCCCATCGATGATTAAAGCCCGATTTGGATACAAAAGTCCCCAAACTCATCTCATCTAATCATTACAAATTTTTCAAATTCTCACACAAAATATAATAAACAATTCAACTTTTTCAAATCTCAAAATGATAATAATATTAAAAAATAATATTCTAATAAGATTTTATTCAATTTTCAACTTTCATCTCAACTTATCTCATTTTAACTCATCATCCAAACCTCTCCTAAGAACTGAAAAAAATTAAGGACTTTTTTGTGCAATTTCCAATCCCTATCAATGATATGTGCGGTTAGACACATAACTAAGGTTTTGTACTGTATCGGTAGTCAGTGAAATCCTCATGCCACCATCTTTAAACAATTTTTTGAGTTTTCCCTTTTCCGATGCAAACAAATTCATGTAATCTCTTGCAACTGTGACGTAACATGACACTTTAATCCGATGTTCAAGAGACCAACACACTTTCTTAAACCCTCCAACAATAAAACCCTAACTAATCCCAGGGGCGCACAGGCCCTCAAAAAGGAGTTTCCTGCAAGTGCACATTGGATAATTCAATAGGAAGTTCCCCTAATTTGATGACCCCTAGGAATTGTTTGCTCCCAAGGGGATTCAAACCTTTGCTCAATTGGTAAAGGCCTTGGTCTTAGTAGTATGCTCTCTCCATATCTTTTTTGATAAGTGAAAAACTAAAAAAAAAAAAAAAAAAAAAAGATATGGAGGGAGCATACTACTAAGATCAAGGCTTTTACCACTTGAGCCAATCCGTAGGGTTGATGTTTCTTGGTACCTATAAAAAAACCAACGTTTATGAGGATTTTTGGGACATGCATGCAAATGGTTTTACATGGTTGAAGTCTCGTTCATCTTTGAGTGGCAAGTGTACATCTTTCCACAATAGTTATACTTAGTCTTAGGTTCATCCACCGGACAACCCTCCACCTTCTTAAAATGGCCCCAAACAAATGATGGATCCTTTTCCCATTCCGTTTCTCAGGAAGTGGACAAGTACTATTGGTAAGGGCATTCTAAGGTCTTGATGTTTGGGTATCTTTTATATCATCTTCCAAGTTTATGATCGGTTCGTTTGAGTCAACATCAATTGGAGTTAATGAAGAATCCAACTAACATGTGAAAGACAAAAATAATTTCAAAACACAAACAAAACAGCGGGTTTATAGCTGCGTGAAAGTTGTACCTTTCAAAATATGAGCTATGGATGCTGTCTGAGAAAGGAGTGGCTAAACAAAACAAAAAAGAAAACCACAACTACGCCAAAGCTAGTTTGCAACATGGCAAACATTACAAGTCCAATACTCTAAAATCTAGATTTTAGTTCACTCATCTTTCTACAATTTACATAAAAACAACGTCACAAAAAAATCATTACAACATGTTCAATGAACAATAATTTAATTTTAACATTTTTCCATGCAAAACAGAAAACCACAATTACACAGCAACTAATTTGCAACATGGCAAAATCACAAGTCTAAGACCCTAAAATCTAGATTCTAGCTCACTCATCTTTCCACAAGTTACATAAAAACAATTTCACAACAAAATCATTGAATGTGAATTTTCTCAAAATTTGTTCTGCTCTTTAAAATGCTCTAGATCCGATTCTTCTGGTTTAATATATATTTTTTGAAGGCTATCATTTTCTTAAAACAATTTATAGGAGTGTAACAGAGTACCACATGCTAATATTGAGCCTTCATTTACCTGGAAAAATAAACTGAAGCTAGCATATTTGAATTAAGGCGAAACATACATTATTTTTAGCTGATCTCATGTATCATTTTTTGGTTCTCTTTAAATTTGCATTTATTTGTTTAAACTTGAGGTCCATTATAGCTTATAAACTACCAACCAAAATCTTACTAAAAAGGGCCTTACATATTTACCAGGTTTTTTTTTTTTTTAATTTAATTTAATTTAATTTAATTTTTTTGATTTTTGATTTTATTTTTTAATTTAATTAACTCAAATTAATGTGATGGCGAAATGACAATTTTATAAATTGAATTTCTTGCAATTTTGTGTTGTCCTATTTGTAACAATTATATCTTGTTTTGCAGTCACTTGTCAGGCTGCTAGAATCTTGTGCTGGAAGCTCACCATGCTACTCGCTGATTTTATTTCAGGACCTGCTAGTGTCCACTACACTCTCTCCTGTATGTAAATTCAAGTCCTATTTGATATTGATGCTTTTATAATACCTATATTACATACAATATATTTCAATCATAACATTGACAGGATGATCAATAACCAATTCCTGTCAACATAGTTCTGGAGATTTTGGTGAAGGGATTTTATTTCCCACTCTATCCTTCATTATTGACTATTTTGTCAGGTTGACACCATAAACTTGTTTACGTATGCTGTTCTAAGGTTGACACCACGCACAATTTCCTCTGGAGTAAGTTCTTGGTCCTATTTACGCAAAGGAAGTACAGGATCTTCTGTTACTGCTGGCTATACATTGGCCCACTCAGCTTCTGTTCCAGACCAATATTATTGTTTACCGGATACCTCCCCTAGTGGAGATAACAACTATCATGTTGTGAGGCCCTTAAAGCGAGACAGGTGGTCCAAAGCCAAGGATGGTTTTCTTGTCACTGATATATGGAGTGCAGAGGCTGGTAGTTCAACTTCTGCCACCCCAACCATTTGGCTCCAACAGACGGAGGAGAGAATGTATCTATGTGCTTACCAGTTTAGGAGCCTTACCTTAATCCTTGTCGTCCCTGTTGCCTCCATTCTTAATGGGGAGCAACTTGTTTCTTTGGTGAAGCAGCAAGTTCTTGAAAATGTTAGTCCCTATCTGTTCTAATTATTACAATTTTGTCTCTATTTTGATTCCTCTTTTATGGTTTTTTAAACAGTTTCATGACCTTAATGATTGCCCTAACTTGTTGGGGTCATTACCCTCTGACTGATCCATCTATACTTAAGTAGCCCACATTGTTGTTGAAACAAATTTAATTTGTTTGGTGAGAATATTTCCTGTGTCCTTTTAGAGCCTTCGGCCTCTTCTTTTGTACAGACTTTTGGGCCTTTGTTTGTTTATAGAGGGCAGGGTGAGCAAGTGCAAACAATCACATTCATCCTTCTCTTACCTATTAGGGCTATTCTAGGGGATTTAGTAACATCCAATGATATATATCCAATCATCTCATTAATTTTACTCACTTATATGGCATTATGAATACTCAAGCAAGCATGTTAAGCATTCCAATGCAGGCTCAAAGAAAGAATGATTCTGAATTACTCAGCTGTGTGATGTAGATGCACTGCATTGAGAATTGGCATATTTCTATAATGAGCATGGCTGTTAACTCTTGATGGTGTATTTAAATGTTGTCACTTCCTCAGAGGCTTCTGATCATAGTTTGGGGAGGATGGCCAAATCATATATATTGACACAATTGAGGGAATAACTGAGCATAAGGCAGAAAATAGGAGGGGATAAAGAAATGAAAAATATGAAACTGAACATGGAGTTGTGCCTTGTCAAAATGAGTGTTTGTTTTGAAAAGTGAAAGCATCAAGCTCTTTGTTTTCCGAATTTTCTCCTCGCCTCCCGATAATATTTTACCGGAACATTCTAGAAGGGTAGCCATGGAAAGACAAGACTGAAGTATGAGGTTACAATGCATATTTATATTGAAAATGATATTCATCATTATTTTATCATTCCCCAATGTGACATCGAATGATTAGTAGATAAGTAAGAAATAATAAATAGTTCTCAAATCATTTGATGCCCCATCAAGGGATGATGAAAATATGACGATTAAAAAGATTATGAATACCAGTACCAGAAATGCATCTCCTTCGCCTGCGAGTGGTAGCTCTACCTAGCGTGCCACCATGCATGTATGCTTTTGCCATGGAGTAAGAATTAATAATTAGGTCAGTACATGCTGTGAGGAAAAAATAAAGGATGCATCATCTCCTACTAATATTTCAGTTGGAATAAATGATCTTTCTCATTAGTTCGATATTAGATATTCATTCTGGAGCTCCTTCTCAATGTTGATCATATTTTTTTTTAATATATATTGATTATTTAGTCTTATGCTCATTTGGTTCAGCATTCTTGCTTTACAATTTTCATTAAAGGTGGGGTTTTTTTTTTTTTTTTGGGGAGGGGGGGGGGGGGGGTGTTATGGGTTTAGTTTGTCAAGGGGCTCAATATATTATGTTGGGCCAATTTTCTATCAGCTTAAAGACTGAAAAAATCAGTTAACCGACATATTGTATCCAGAGTCAAGAAGCATGTATATCTACTGGCTGATTCTTAATACTCTTTCTTGCTTCAGGCGTCACTGAAGATGCTAAAAGTTGAAGAGAAACTTTCAAAGGGATGGGGTGGTGAGAATGCTTATCATGTTAGTGGGTATCGATATTTACTCGTAGATGTTGACAGAAATGTATCCAGAGCTTCTCCACCAGGAAAGGTTACAACCCTTACAAAGGTAAAGCATCCTAGTGTTGTTTTGTTTGGTGAAAGCATACTTGCTTGCTTGTATATAACACGAGTTCTATGATTT
Source organism: Carya illinoinensis (assembly GCF_018687715.1). Taxonomy (NCBI): domain Eukaryota; kingdom Viridiplantae; phylum Streptophyta; class Magnoliopsida; order Fagales; family Juglandaceae; genus Carya; species Carya illinoinensis. The sequence continues at coordinate 23,186,260 of NC_056756.1, read as the reverse complement.
TCTTTTCCATATATTTGTTGCAAGTGTTTTCTAATGCAGGGAAGGGCAACAAATTTACCTGATTTTTGTTCTCTTTCTTTTATTGCTATTGGATTGGGATGAAACTGCTCTATTGTATCAATTCGTCCTTGGTGTATTAACTTAGGTGGAGATGAAACAGTTCTAACGGGACGTATTATTCCAATGAGAAAACCTTCAAATCAAGTTTCTTTAGTGAAATTAGGGCTGATACCCATCCCCACCTGTGACCCAAATGCGGTGTGGTTTCATCCCTGCCCCCACACCCTATAGGTTGGCATATAGGATCTGGGTGTGTCTGCTAACACAGTACACTGTCATGGGTTTTCTCCTGAAAATCAAAATAGAATATAAAAACTAAAAAAAATCATGAAAAGGAGGAAGGAGACAGATTATGTGATGAATGATGATGCGAATTTTTGTAACACGCTTTTCCAAAGAGTAGTGACGATCTTGATGTCCAACATTTGTTATTGAGCCAAAGAAATAAGTAAAATGGGCTTGAAATGGCAATCAAGAGAGAAACAGAAAGAGACAGAAGAGGGGGCGGGAGGAAAAGTTGTGTGACTACATAGAGGGAAGAAGGGAAGAAGAGAAAGAAGCTCCTCCAACGGAAGGAGCAGGAGGAGGCGGGGCTGCGTAGCAAGGAATCTGATCTTGAGGCTAAGCGTTTAAATATTTAATAGTGAGTCAAACATCAAAATCTGAGGTGCATGTCCAATAAGCTTCTCATTTCCTATTAACACGATAAGCTAAGTATAGAAAAATTCTGCCTGTGGTTTGAATTTGAATGGTGGCTTCATAAAAATTTGAAAGTTGCCCTATGATTTTGCAAGAAATCACATCCTTTGGTGACTATAGACAACTAGACCAGAGATTAAGCAAAATGAGCTTCAATGTGAACAAACTCTTACATGAGCTTGGTAACAAGTTGATGTAAGAGGAAAGCATTCATTATTGCCGGTTTCCTTAAGAAGAAAGGAAGGTATATTTCCTTCTACTCCTTGTTCCACAACGCTTCTCGTCCGGAACTTCTCCCATTTCCTTTACTCCTTGTTCCTTGACGCTTCTCGTCGGGAACTCTCCCATTTTCTCTCTCTTTTCGCTTTCAGTTTGGTTTGCAGTGTTGGTTTGGGCGCGATGGGGTTGCGCAGAGAGGTTCTTATTGGTCAGAAGTTATTTACGTTTAAGAAGGAAAACAAGTGGTGGTGGAGAATCACGGAGAGCAGTCGATGTGTGGTGAAATACATTTCTGTGGACCATGAAGCTCTGGGGTGGTTGGGTTTTATGGTGAAGGAATGCGTTGTGATACCCCGTTTTTACGTGTATTTTCACTGAAGGGTTGTTTTTAATTTGAATAATATATTGGTTTATTTATTTTAAATTAATGTGTTTTAATTGGTTTTTAATTTATTTGAGGTGGTGTTTAATTTATTTTAGTCGTTTTACGGTTTTTAATATCGTTTTCGGCGGATCTGTTTTTGGTTTCCGGAGTAAGGATTGGACCTCATTTATTTTCTTTTCTCTTTTTATTTTTCCCTTTTCCTTTTTCTTTTTCTTCTTTTCTTCTTTTCTTCCTTTTTTTCTTCCTCTTTCCTTCCCGGTTTCTGTCTCCCCGCGCAGCACTCCTCTCTTTTCTCCTTCCCGTCGCCTCCACTTTGACCGGCTAGTTCTCCGCCGTCCGGCCACCGTTTAGTGCACCGCCACCACCATTCTCTTCCCCTTCCACCAGAGATCATCTCCACCAATTTTCAGAGCCATCGGACCAGCCGTTAGTTTTCGAGAGCCGCCGGAAGTCGCTGCACCTGCTCTGTTTTTGCCCGTCGCCGGTTGCTTTCGCAGCCCAGAACCGCCGCTCGCCGGCGGCGTGGCCTACACCACCCACCCAGTTTTCTTCCCCTCTCACCGGTGAACATCCCCACCAAGTTTCACCTCCATCCGAGCCACCGTTAGCCGCCACGAGCTCCTCCAAGTCATACGGTTTTTCACCGTTTCCGGCTCCGTCGCACCACCTCCGGCCACCATCTTTTCACAGCTTCTTCCCCTACCTCTTGCCGACCTAAACCACCCATTTCCGGCCTCGATCCGTTGCAGGAGCAGCTCCCACGAGCTCAACTCCGTTCAGCCCCTTTTTGGCCTTCGATCGCCATTTCCACCACCACCCATGGCCAAAACTCATTTCCCTTAGCTTCATAAATATCTCAAGGCCATTCCCTATCAATCCCGAGCCTTGGTTTGTCCCCGTTCGAAAATGGGTAATTTATTACCCACGACAACAGTGTAAATTACACTGTTACGTTGCTTTTTCTCCGCCGTTTGCAACGCCGGGTGTTTTCTAAAATTATCGTATAGCGCTGTAAGTATTTTCCAAACCATATTTTCAGATTTAAATATATATCGCTCATTCAATTTATTTTATCTGCTGGTTGGTTGATTCCGGATTGAGTCCGAGGAGTTCGGGGGTCGGATGGATGGAGGACGGAGTTGCTTGATTTATTGTATTATGGTTGGTTGTTTGTTTTGTGCTTTGATAATTGCATTTGCATGGTGCATGTACGTGTATTTTATTTTATTTGAGAAATCCTGTTTTGCTGGCGTGAATGGATTTTCGGGTGCGTGTGTCTCACGAGCCCAAGCCGGGATGGGTTATTATCTCGGTGGAGCTCCTCTGGTCACTCGGGAGTGGATAATACTGAGTGACGTCCCCTGAGTTGTCGCTGGGCGACGACGGGAGCGGGGCTAGAGGATGGCTCGGCCAGGTACGCGCGGGGCGCGAGTCTGGGCATCGCTCTACTCACCGACTCCGTGGCCCTTCGCTGGCGAGGGCTAGAGGATAGCCTGGCCAGGTACGCACGGGGCGCGAGTCTGGGCATCGCTCTTTTAGGTGTCACATGCGTAGTCGTTACCTGCGGTGTGGCACAGAGCCAGGGTGTGCGGATGATCCCTAGGGGAGATCATGGTGCATGCATAACCGGTTTGTTTTTATGGTTTTCAGATGTGGGCCATTTTCTGGGAAAATGACGATGGTGGTTTTTGAGGCATTGATCCATTTTCTGGGAAAATGGTGGTTTGGGCCATTATCTGGGATAATGGAGAGACTTGGTTTTAAGGATATGTTTTTATTGGGCCAAATGGGTTTTTTGGCGTGCGTGGTAAAAATGTGGTTTTGCGGGACATGTGCATTGGCTTTTCTTGCATCCATGTTGTTTGAGTTCTATGTGTTTTTATCTGGTGGTGTTTGGGTTTTACTTACCTACGGTACCATTTTTGGTTCCGTAGCTTTTGGTGCAGAGTTCGAGGATGAGAAGGAGGAGGCTGAGCCCGAGGATGCGGCTCCGCCGGGTTGCTGATGTTATGCTTTGTATTTGATATTATATTATATGCGTGTTTTGTAATATTTTATTTATGTACGTTTTGGAATAGCTTTGTATTAAACAAGAAAAATTCTGGTACTTAGTTATTGACTTGCTTTTCGCTGCGTATTTCTCGTGCACATTCTTCGTTTATACACACACTTGGCACATGTCGATAGGGTGATGACCCGTGAGGTCATGTCTCGATTTCCCTGTGTCCGTGCATGGGGATTTGGGGGTGTCACATGCGTAGCCTCACAGGGTTCATCTGAGTTCCTTGGAACTCGTAGAAAAGGAAACCAGGTGATAGTTGTGCAGAGGGGTTGCAATCACAAAGGTAGCTTCTTCTCTATTTTGGTGCTTGGTCACGAGAAGAGGAGAGGCCCGTTAGTGGTGTCGGAAGGGAGGGAGGGGGAGGGATGGAGGAATTTCAGGGATACCTTGAAGGAGCTCACTTTTCCTTCCCTTATTTTGAGTGAGAGAAACAGAGTGGGTGGCAGAGATGGAGGCACATCACGGGTGATTCCTCCACATTCGACGGTAGACGGCTCACGGATGTACAACGAGGTGACCCAAGCTCAGAGGGTACTGCCTTGAGTTGTGAAGCATGCAGTGCTGCTAGCCTGCTAGGATTGACCATTTTAGAGGGTGCTCAGAAGGGTGAAGGAGAGTATGCTAAAGGTGTTGGTTAATATGGAGGAAAGAGTGGGGGTATTGTTGGAAGAAATAAATTGCCTTAAACACTGCGTTAAGGGGAAGGGAATTATGCAGACGAGCCTGGGTTGAGATTCGGGCCCTAAGGGAACTTTGTAAGCAGTTCAGGCTAGGCCTTCTAAGGGCCATGGACCGAGCAAGGCGTCGACACGGGCATGCTGGACCCCACACCGGCACAAAAAGTTTTGCCGGTCGCCATTGAACATTATGGTGGGCCGGAATAGTCACCTCGATGGGAGGAAATGGTGGAAAGAGGGCTGGTTGAGGAGTTGACAAAGGAAGGGGAGGTGTCTGTTGAAGAGCTTAGGCTACCATTAATGAGTTTAAGCCATCTAGTGAGGGAGGATCCATCGAGGGAGCTTGTCCCATGGATGGGTGAAATGGCTGATGACGGCAGTGGCGAGAGCGGCACAGGGAATTCAATAGAGGTGCTGAATGGGGTGTGTGACCTGGCTCTTTCAACAGGGGCAGGCTTGTTAGAAGACTCATTCAAGGGGGCAGAAAATAGTGGTGGAGCTTCGGGGGAGATGGGGATAGACGAACTTGCAGTAGCATTAGGCAAGTGTGGGGGAGATGAATTGAAGGAGTTGGGTAGCCCCACTCCTCTTTGTACTATCCCACCTATTCGAGTTCCTAAGTCATCGGATTGGGTGATGGAAAAAGTGGCGGAATTACAGTAGTGAGTAGGGATTTGGTGTGATGGTTATGAGGAGCAATTTAAAGCCCTTTTGGTTGCTATCGAAGCAGGTGTTACAAGGATAATTTAGGCATATACATATATTATATATTTACTAGACTGTATATAGCAGACAATTAGACTGTGATAACGTAGGAAATACTTAACGTATGGGCTGTAGATAGCGTGAGAAATGTATATTTACTAGACTGTATATAGTAGACAATTAGATTGTAATAACGTAGGAAATACTTAACGTATGGGCTGTAGATAATGTGAGAAATACTTCACGTGTACAGAAAATCTGGTGGCAAGTAGGCGCCGAAATGCTTAGCAACAGATTTGTAACTCTTTATAAATAATGAAAGAAACCCAAGGGAAAAGGCATTCAGACCTTTTGACATGGTATCAGAGCTTCCACTCTGATTATCGTTTCTTTGTGGTCTTAATCCTTGAGAGTTTCTGAGTAGCGACGTTGGTGAGTTTCTGAGTTTGTGGTGAGTGTTTTTCTTGCACGTCTGTGGGTTTCCAACTTGTGGGCTTGTCACCTTGGTGGCTGTCGGCAGTTCCAAGTGGTGTTTCTGTGCCAGTCGGCACTTTCTGTGGTGGTTGACGGCGTCTGTGGGTGGCTTTGAGGCTATCAACAGGTTCTGTGTAAAGAGCTGTGTGGTGGCCAACCACTTCTGGTGGTATTTTCTCCTCTGTTTTGCGTGATTTTGTTCTGGGCAGTGGAGTTTGGTGCTTATCGGCACCTTCCTTTTTATTTTTTTTCAGAAAGAGTTTGGCACTTTCTGAGTTGTTTTCTCAGAGAGGTGTTTTTTATATTTTTGTGGCTGTGGGTTCTCGGCTTTTTCTAAGTTCTCAACATTTTCTGATTTGTGGCTGTGGGTTCTCGGCAGAAGCATTTCTGGGTTGCTTTTCTTTAGTTTGTGTGGGCTGCTATTTATTTGGACTTACTTTGATAATTTCTGTAGGCTTATTTCTGCTCCATTATGTGTTTGGGCCTCCCTTTTATATTGATAATTTGGGCTGATAAATTGTGCTGCAAATTATTTCCATAGGCTTATTTAATTTGCATTACGTCTTTGGCCCTCTCTTTCACTTGAAGTTGGAACTAACTTGATTTGGGCTTCTCTTATTGGGTTCATTTTTTTTTAGTAGACTTTCATCATGTCTATTGAAAATACTATTATTCGATTTACTGGAAAGAATTTTCCTACGTGGGAATTTCAATTTAAAATATTTTTGAAAGGGAAAGAATTATCAACTCATATTGATGGTTTGGGTCAAGTTCCCACTGATGAAAAAGAACTTGCACAATGGGAGGTCAAGGATGCTAAAGTAGTCTCTTGGCTGTTGGGGACGATTGAGCCCCATCTTGTAACCAATCTCTGCTGTTTTACTACGGCTCAAGTTATGTGGGACTATCTCCATCTAATTTATCACCAGAATCACAGTGCTCGGAAATTCCAATTAGAGGTGGAAATTAGCAATTATACTCAAGGTAATTTGACCATTGAACAATTTTACTCTGGTTTTATTAATTTTTGGAGCGAGTATTCTGCTATTGTTCATGCTAAGGTTCCTTCTGCGGCCTTCGTGGCTCTTCAAGAGGTTCATACTGAGAGTCAACGCGATCAGTTTTTGATGAAGCTTCGCCCTGAATTTGAGCATGTTCGAGCTAGTTTATTAAACCGTAGTTCAGTTCCTTCTTTGGATATTTGTTTGGGAGATTTATTACGTGAAGAACAGCGGTTAACCACTCAGTTGGGTATGACTTCTGAGAAAGTCTTTTCCGAGGCTGTAAATGTAGCCTATGCAGCACAAGGGAGAGGGAGAAATAAAGTGCAGTGTTTCAATTGCAAGGAATTTGGTCATATTGCCCGAAATTGCTCTAAGAAAGTTTGTAACTACTGCAAGAAAGAGGGTCATATCATCAAATACTGCCGAGTGCGGCCTCAAAATCGCCAATCCCAAGCTTTTCAGGCTACTGTTCAGTCCTCTTCTTCTTCCTCTTCTGCGCCACCAACTGTAAACTCCGATTCATCTGTTCTCACACCAGCAATGGTCCAACAGATGATTGTGTCTGCTTTTACAGCCTTAGGCCTGCAAGGTACGGATACTAACTCAACCTCCTGGATTGTTGATTCGGGCGCTTCTAATCATATGACTGGAAATACGATGGGTCTCCATAGGGTTCGTAAGTATAGAGGCTCGCAAAATATTCAGATTGCTGATGGCAGTACTCTTCCTATTATTGCTGTTGGTAAATTGGGCTCTTCGTTTAGTGATGTTTTTGTATCTCCTGGATTATCTACCAATTTGATTTCTGTTGGACAATTGATAGATAATAATTGTGAAGTTCACTTTTCTCGTGGTGGTTGTCTTGTGCAGGATCAGGTGTTGAGGACGGTGATCGTGAAGGGGCCTAAAGTGGGACGTTTATTTCCTTTACAGTTTTCTATTCCTAAAGTTGTTTCTCTTGCTTGTACGACTACTGCCAATGTTAATGAAGTCTGGCATAAGAAATTTGGTCATCCTAATTCTGTAGTCCTGGCTCATCTTATGAAACATGTCTTTTTGGGCAATAAAGATTCATTTTCTTCTTCGCATGTATCTTTTGATTGTGCTACTTGTCGTCTTGGTAAAAGTAAAACTTTACCTTTTCCTGCACATGGTAGTCGTGCTTCTAATTGTTTTGAGATTGTGCATACTGATGTTTGGGGTGTGAGTCCTGTTATTTCTCATGGTCAATACCGTTATTTTGTGACATTTATCGATGATTATAGTCGATTCACTTGGATATATTTTCTCTGTTTTAAAGCTGATGTATTTTCTGTCTTTCAAAAATTCGTTATGCTTGTCGAGACACAATTCAGTACCTTTATCAAAACTTTACGTTCTGACTCAGGGGGGGAGTATATGTCTCATTCTTTTCAAAATTTTCTTCAGCAAAAAGGGATCATTTCTCAGCGTTCTTGTCCTTATACTCCTCAACAAAATGGAGTCGCTGAGCGTAAAAATCGTCATCTCTTAGATGTCGTCCGTACTTTGTTGATTGATTCATCTGTACCTTCTAAATTTTGGGTAGAAGCTTTATCTATTGCTGTCTATTTGATCAATCGTTTGCCTACTGCCACTCTAGATTATGATGCTCCCTATTTTCGATTATTTGGCATGTCCCCTGAGTATCAATCCTTTCATACTTTTGGGTGTGCTTGTTTTGTTCATTTGCCACCTGTTGAGCGTCATAAGCTTGCTGCACAGTCTGTTACGTGTGCCTTTATGGGATATAGTCCTACTCAAAAAGGATTTGTTTGTTATGATGCTCATGCAAGCAAATTTCGAATCTCACGGAATGTGATTTTCTTTGAAAATCAATATTTCTTTCAGTTTCAGGTTATTTTTGATCCTCCTATTACTCTTCTTCCCGCTTTTGATGATGTGCTCTCTTCTATTGAGCGATTTAAACCAGGTATGGTGTATCATCGACGTCTTCCTCCTTTAACGCCCCTTCTAGACATTGATCTGCCATCTGATTCTACGGTTCTTATACCTCGGCACTCCACCCAGGTAACACATCCACCAGATAGGTATGGTTTTCCTCATATCTCACTTACTGCCACTCTCGACTCTGTTTCTGTTCCTCACTCTTATGCCCAAGCTGCTACCCAACCGTTTTGGCAGCAGGCCATGCAAGAAGAAATCCAAGCTCTTCAAGACAATCACACTTGGGATCTTGTGATTTGCTCCTCTAGTGTCAAACCTATTGGTTGTAAATGGGTGTACTTAATCAAATTTCGAGCTGATGGCTCACTAAGCAGATATAAGGCCCGTCTCGTAGTTCTTGGGAATCGACAGGAGTATGGTATTAATTATGAAGAGACATTTGCACCTGTTGCCAAAATGACTACTGTGCGGACTATCTTGGCACTTGCTGCATCGCAAGAGTGGTCTCTCCAACAAATGGATGTGAAGAATGCTTTTCTACATGGGGATTTGAAGGAAGAAATCTGTCTCCACCTCCCGGCATGTTTGCTACACCTTCCTCAGAGGTTTGTCGGCTACGCTGATCCTTGTATGGACTTAAATAGGCTCCACGTGCATGGTTTGATAAATTTAGCTTTACACTGCTTGCTTTTCATTTCACTCAGAGTCAGTTTGATTCCTTTCTTTTTCTTCGCAAGACTGCTGTAGGAATTGTATTGCTTTTGGTATATGTTGATGACATTGTGATTATTGGCTCCGATACTGAGTTAATTAAACAATTACGACAACATCTCAAGGCCTCTTTTCGCATGAAAGATCTTGGTCCCCTACAGTACTTTCTTGGCCTTGAGGTGCAGCTTACTCCGACTGGTACATTGTTACACCAGCACAAATACACCCGGGAAATGATCTCATTGGCTGGTCTCCAATAGGGTAACTCTGTTCTTACTCCCTTGGAGGTAAATCTTAAGCTTCGCTAGGAGGAAGGCGAGCTTCTATCAGATCCATCCTTGTATCGGCAGCTTGTTGGGAGTTTGAACTACTTGACATTACTCGTCCTGACATTTCCTTTGCTGTGCAACAAGTCAGTCAATTTATGCAGGCTCCCCGACATCTTCATTTAGCCGCTGTTCGCCGCATTATCCGATATCTGAAGGGCACCTCTACACGTGGGTTGTTCTTTCCTAAAGAATCTTCCTTACAATTGGTGGGGTATAGTGATGCTGATTGAGCCGGATGTGCGGATACTCGTCGCTCTGTTACTGGCTGGTGCATGTTCTTAGGCAATGCACTTATTTCTTGGAAGAGTAAGAAGTAAGACAGAGTTTCCAAGTCCTCCACTGAGTCTGAGTATCGTGCTATGTCTTCCGCATGCTCTGAGATCACATGGCTTCGTGGGTTATTGGGTGAACTTGGTTTTTCTCAGCTACATTCCACTCCTCTTCATGCTGATAATACCAGTGCTATTCAGATTGCCGCTAATCCTGTCTACCATGAGCGTACAAAACATATCGAAGTCGATTGCCATTCCATACGTGAATTCTTTGATAAACATGTGATTACTCTCCCTCACATTTCCACTGAACATCAAACTGCAGACATATTCACTAAAGCTCTTACTCGGCACCGACATCAATTCTTGGTCGACAAATTGATGCTTCTTGATCTACCAGCATCAATTTGAGGGGGGATGTTACAAGGATAATTTAGGCATATACATATATTGTATATTTACTAGATTGTATATAGCAGACAATTAGACTGTGATAACGTAGGAAATACTTAACGTATGGGCTGTAGATAACGTGAGAATATATATTTACTAGACTGTATATAGCAGACAATTAGACTGTAATAACGTAGGAAATACTTAACGTATGGGCTGTAGATAACGTGAGAAATACTTCACGTGTACAGAAAATCTGGTGGTAAGTAGGCGCCGAAATGCTTAGCAACAGATTTGTAACTCTTTATAAATAATGAAAGAAACCCAAGGGAAAAGACATTCAGACCTTTTGACAGCAGGTAGATCAACAGCCATGAAGTCAGCGACTAAAAAAGATAGAGAGCTGAGAGGATTGGTGTGCACTATCAATTGTGATAATAAAGAGGGCAGTGTTGGGCGGGAAAGGGTGAAGGTACGGGGAGTTGTTTATCTTATAAAGCCTAAAATTTTATCGTGGAATGTTAGGGGGATCAACAACGTCAATAAGCGACTTCGCATTTGATCCCTCCTCCGTAGTTGGAAAGCTGATATAGTTTGTCTTTAAGAGACCAAGCTACATTATGTTGACAGAAATATCATTCATAGTTTATGGGGCTGTTCGTTTGTGAGGTGGAGTTATTTAGCTTCCTTGGGGGCTTCAGGTGGGGTGTTGTAGATGTGGGATAGGATAGTGGTGGAACTAGTTGAGGTTTGTAGTGGGTATTATTCTATTGCGGGCTTTAATGTTGTTCGTTTCCCTTGTGAGAGAGAGGGAGGGGGCCTCTTCTTTAACAAGGGCGATGGAGGGCTTCTCAGAGCTGATTTTTTATCTTAACTTGATAGATCTCCCCTTGCATGGGGGGATTTTTACGTGGTGATTTCTAATCTCTATTTCTTGGGAGTCTTAGTATCGAGATTTACATCAGAAGAGATTGCCTTGGTTTGCTTAGACCATTTCCCCATTTTGTTAGATTGTGGGGGCATCTATGGGGTAAACGTTATTTCAAATTTGAGAATATGTGGCAATTGACTGATTTCGAGGAGAGGGTGAGGAATTGGTGGGCTTTCTATTCATTCCATGGCACACCTACTTTCATGGTGACTAACAAATTAAAAGCTCTTAAGTTTGACTTAAAGAGGTGGAATATTGAGGTTTTTAGACACACAGATGAGCAAAAATGATATGAACCAGTAGGATTGAAATCCCTTGAACCCATAATTAATTTGAAAATTCACCCAAGGAAGCTAAAATGAAACCAATAAAAAATCTAGACCCGTTGATGAATTCGTTTTAAGAACCTAGATTATAGAGAATCTAGACCCGTCAAAAAACTTGTCTCAAGAACCTAGATTACAAGGAGGAATGCTACAAAGGTTGTCATTTGCCTTTGATAAGTTCAAAAGTTCATTTAAGAACAAGAGGAAACTCAACTTACAATGAAAAATATTCATCAAATTTCATAAACTTCTGTCAAAGGTGAGGCTACAGTAACTTAAATACCCAATCCCCCAAAAACCCTAGGCCAAATAAAATAAGAGTCTTCCCAAATTACCCTTGGCCAAAATTAAAGGCCTTCTTAAACCAAACCCTAGATGAAATTACATACTTTCCCAAATTGTCCTTGGTTGGGCGGCCCCTCTATTGTTTAACTTTAAAAACTTTTCCTTAAGACTCTAGTTAATAAAACATAAGACATGTGGATCAAGCATCCTCAAGTCCACTTATTCTAGACTAAGTCCTATGACTACTAAATATGCCATTTTAATAAATTAAACAAGTCCAAAGCCTCAATCTCATAAATATAATAATAAGCCCATATAATAAACCCTAAATAATGTTGCCCTCTTCCATAGCTTGTATGACATGGATCAAAATTGGTTCTCCTTCTTTCAAGTCCATCTTGAATGTTGAAGTCTTCCTAGCGTCATCCCAAGTGGATTATACCAATCTTTGCACAACTTCCTTGATCTTCTTAGCTCTTGACCTTATAATTGGCCAATCTGAAACTTGCAAAGGATCTTTAAAACTCGGTTCACCTTGGTGCCTATCAAAAAGAGTCTCCTATTTTTTGGGGGGGGGGGGCTAATGAGGAGTTTGAAGGAGGGAGACAAGTTTACTAAGTTCTGCCACAAAATGGCAAACTCACATAGGTGGAACAACGTAATTGAAGGTGTTCAATCGGGAGATACGATGTATCAAGCATCGGAGGATGTTCAAGATCATATAGTGAGCAATTATGAGGAGCTTCTCAAAGAGATGGCGGGATGACGTCCTAAATTGGATGGTTTGTCTTTCGACCAGCTGGATGATAGTGTTGCTAGTTGGTTGGAGAGACAATTTGAGGAGGCCATCAAGTGGTGTAGTATGTGTAAAGACAAAGCCCCGGGCCCCGATGGATTTTCTTTGGCTTTCTTTTAAGAGTGTTGGGGTGTAGTGAAGGATGACGTGATGCGGGTTTTTCAACTTCGTCAAAAGTTTGAGAAGTCCCTTAATGCCACTTTTATTGCTCTCATTCTGAAGATTGTAGGGGCCATGGAGTTGAAAGATTTTTGACCTAGAAGTTTGGTAGGGGGGATTTATAAAATCATTTTGAAGGTGCTAGCAAGTCGCATGAGTTTGGTGATGGATAAAATAATCTCCAAACCTTAGAATGCATTTGTTCGGGGTCGACAAATCACGGATTTAGTTTTGATAGCGAACGAGTGCTTGGACAGCTGGTTGAGGGATGGTTCCATAGGAGTCCTTTGTAAGCTGGATATGGAGAAGGCTTACGACCATGTGTGCTGAGATTTTTTTTCTTTATATGTTGAGGAGATTCGGATTTGGTGATAGGTGGTGTGTGGTTGGGTTAAACATTGTGTTTCGACCACCCGGTTCTTTGTGCTAGTCAATGGGAAACTGTGTGGGTGTTTTCAGAGTTCAAGTGGTTTGAGACGAGGTGATCAATTATCTCCTTTTCTATTTGTTGTAGTAAGGGAAGCGTGAAGTAGAATGGTGGACGCTGCTGTAAGGGGTTGGTTCTTGGCCGCTTTTTCAGTGGTAGATAATAGGAATGGGTTATCCATCTCTCATTTATTGTACACGGATGATACTTTAATTTTCTGTGATGTGGACAGCGGTCAACTTAAAGCTTTAAAGGCTGTACTCCTATGCTTTGAGGTGGTTTCGGGTCTCAAGGTAAACTTGGGAAAGTCGGAATTGGTCTCGGTGGGGGAGGTGGAGAATATAGACCATCTAGCTGATTTGTTGGGTTGTAAAGTGGCTGCTCTTCCTATGATTTACCTCAAACTTCCTTTGGGAACCTCCTTTAAAGCAAAATCCATTTGGGATGGGGTTGTAAAAAAGGTAGAAAAAAGATTGTCGGGATGGAAGCAGCTTTACCTTTCAAAAGGTGGGAGAGTAACCCTTATCAAAATTATCCTCTCCAATCTACCTACTTACTATCTCTCTCTTTTTCCTTTACCGGCGGGGGTGGCTAATCGGATTGAAAAACTTTTTAGAGTGTTCTTGTGGGGTGGTTGGGGTGAGGAACACAAATTTCATCTTGTGAGTTGGCCAAAGGTGTGCAGTACAAAGGAGGTGGGAGGCTTGGGGGTGCGTAATTTGACTACTTTCAATAAAGCTTTATCAGGAAAGTGGTTGTGGAGATTTCAATCGGAAGTGGATTCGTTGTGGAGAATGGTAGTGGAGGGGAAGTATGGATGTGATCGGGGGGGTTGGAGTTCTATGGGGGGTAGGGGGAATTATGGAGTGAGTCTTTGGAAGTTTATTAGAAAGGGGTGGAAGGTGTTTGCAACACATTCCAATTTTGAGGTTGGTGAGGGCTCAAGAATTAGCTTTTGGTTTGACGAATGGAGTGGAGAGAGAGCTCTATTTTCTTCATTTCCAAGAGTTTTCAGATTAGCTGAAAATCAACAAGTGGCTGTTTCAGATGTTCTGTGTTGAGCTAATGGCATGGTACATTGGAATCTGTCTTTTCCAGAAATGTGCAGGATTGGGAAGTGGAGGAGTTAGTAGGTTTTTACAGTTTTCTTTACTCCACAAAGATAGGTGGTAATAGGAGAGAGAGAATGCTGTGGAAACATTCAGGGATCAAAAAATTCTGTCAAATCATTTTATAAGGTGTTGCAAGACCACCAGTCTATTAGGTTCCCCTGGAAGAGTATATGGAGAGTTCTGGTGCCATCTAAAGTTGCATTTTTTGCCTGGACTGCAGCTTTGGGTAGGATTTGAACGGCTGACAATTTAAGGAAAAGAGGGATGATTGTGTTGGAGTGGTGCTACGTGTACGAAGAATGACGAAATGACCGATCATATTTTTCTGCACTGCGAAGTGGCGAGGGAGCTTTGGGATGGCATAAGAAGGGCTGGGTTGAATTGGGTCATGCCCAAGCGCGTGGTGGATCTTTTAGTATGTTGGAAGAGGCATCATCAAAGCTCACAGCTGGTTGCGATGTGGAGGATGATTCCTTTGTGTTTATTGTGGTGCCTTTGGATTACTTAAAAAAAAAAAAAAAAGACACAAGTTGATGTATTTATAATCTAGAAGTCTACTAGTTATTTAGGTCTTTGAGACGATGCACGTTTTGCAAAATTACTAAAATCTGGTTTGGACAAATAACAGCATCTGCAACTCCTTAGCAGGAATTCTTCATTATTGACCCTAGTGAAATGAGCCAATCCATTATAATTATCCGACGTTTTCTTAGATTATCAATGGTAAGGATTTTCAACAAGGTTGTTGTTCATTAGAAGAAAGCTGCTTTTAGGAGTGTTGTGTCTTCCATATACTCTTCTATGGGAATGAATTAGCATTGTGCATATTGAGAGACTTGTAGAATGATCGGACAGTAAACTGCCCTTTCCTTCTAAGGACTCCAAACAGCCTTATTTGTCTCTCCCACCCTCACTCTTAGGGAGTAGAGAAAATTGTATAAGTCAATGAATTCATCTGCATCCCACAAATCTTATGCAGCTTTGAAAAAGGTGACGTTCCATTGAGGAAATCCACTGGATAGGTCTAAATACATTTGAGGTTTCCTATGAGTGGAATTTAACGTCAAGTTTCTTCTTGAGCTGTTAGTTATTAAGGTGAGGTTAACGTGAAGAAAGGGAGTCTCAAAACAACTATTGATTGAATCTAAAGTCTTTGCACTAACGGTGGAAGGCAGTTTCATTCGTATAACTGAGAGGAGTTGAAAAGTCATGAAAGAGATGATTCTGCGTATGTACATGGGAACTGATTCACTAAAACACTGGAGGATTGTTCAACGGGAGAAAAAAAGGAATTTTATACTACTTCATGGGATGGTAGTAGAAGCTTTATTGCTTGGAGATGTACTAATGCCGACGGTTACTAAATGGCACCAGTAGATTATGGAGGTGGTGGCAAACGTAACTTTGTCTTCATTCCTGAAGGAATGGAGGGTATGGGATAGAAGAAATTGGTGGTTGCACTTAGTGAAATTTGCGACAGCTTGGAGTTTGGAGGTAATGTAAGCATAATAGAGGGAGTTTAGGCTTTGGTCAAATGGAGGAGCTTTGTAGAGGAAGGAGGTCGGCTCTGGGGCCAACAGTGGACGTAAATCAAGGGAACAAACGTTCTTGCATGGATGTGCTTAAGCAGTCGACGGATCCATTATCATCCCGATATCAAAATAGGGGAGGAGGTTATGGTGATTTGGTGGTGAAGGGAGGAGCTACCACTAGTTGCAACAACTGTCATGGTCTTGGGAAGGCTTGATGTACTGCATACAGATCCATGAGTTGCTCAACTGAAAGTGGGCAGTGATAGGCTTGATGAAGGCTTGGCAGAGGGTGGCATATGTAGTAAACTCTATGGGATATGAAGATACAATTGATGGATTTACAAGAGAAAGTAAATAGTTTAATACAATGTATAGAGAAGGAAATGGGAATGGGCTTGGGCTTCGGTGTAAAGTGTGGGATAGGTAAGCTTCTTAACTTGTCAGCTAGTGTGTCCCGTAGATATGGCAAATGGGCAGCAACGTATGAAGCCTAGGGCTAAAGTCTCTAATAAGATGGGCTGCTCCAATGGACCCCAAGTAGTGGGTTGGGACAGGCCAATGAACCGTCGCCGGTGCTCCAGATGGAGAAGATAATAGAGGTGGAGTCGGCAGCAGAGCTTGTAATTGATACAGAAGCGGGCGAATCTGAAAACTCACCATTTTGCATTGGATCTTTGGCCCAGAATGGACATAAAGTTACGATGGACTGCAGGGAAGCTCTTCCACTGGAGTCCTTTTATTGGAGTCCTAGGTGGTGTCATCTCACTTAGCTTAGTAAAAAACTCTGGAGTTTGAGATGGAGCTAAAGAGATTGACTTGGTCTATTAACGATGAGGACAACTCAAGCAGAGGAAAAACCAAAGGGTACCGACAATTTCTTTATGAAGCCTAAGATTGTATCTTGGAATATTTGGATAAAAAAGTATGCTCCGTGAGCCAAAGGCGGACATTGTTTGCTTGCAGGAAACTTGTGGAATTGTCCATATGTTTATTGGGTTTATCTTACATCTCTTAGGGCCTTAGCTGGAGTGCTAGTTATGTGGGATCGAAGGGTAGTGGATAAAATTGAGGAGTATGTTGGGGAGTAAATATTGGCATGCTCCTTTAAGAATGTGGAAGATAATTTTATGTGGGATTTTGTTGGAATTTATTGGCCAAATTTAAACAGCAAAAGAAATCTTTTATGGGAGGAGATTGCTGGATTGCATAGCTGGTGCGACATGCCATGCTGTGTAGATGGTGATTTTAAAGTTATAAGATTCCCAAGGTGAGGGATTGGGAGAGAGTAGGCTTCAGCTTGCAATGATGGAGTTCTCGGAGTTTATATTTGATTTGGGTTTGGTGGATTCCTCTTATAGGTGGAGCTTACATGTGGTCAAACAATCAAACGTGGTCTAGATTGGACAGATTTTTAGTCTTATTAGATTGAGAAACTAATTATCTGGAGTTATGTTAGAAAAGACTACCTTGCCAATGTTTGAATCATTTTCCTATCTTGTTGGATTGTTGAGGTATTCGAGGAGGGCATAGGTACTTCAAGTTTGAGAATATGTGGCTAAAAATTGAAGGTTTTGTGGAAAGGGTCAGGCAATGGTTGTCCTCCTATTAGATCCATGACACTTCAAGTTTCATGTCTAAAATCTAAAATAAGATTTAAACATATGGAATTTACAATCTTTTGGAGATATAGGTCATCGGAAGAAGTTTCTATCCTCAGCTATATGAGGTAGAGAGGGTATAGGAGGGTCGAGCACCATTTATGGAGGAACTCTCTTGGAAGATAGACGTAGGGTCAGTTTGGTTCTCAAACTCATCTCATCTAATCATTACAACTTTCCTAAATTTCAATACAAAATATAATAAACAATTCAACTTTTTCAAATCTGAAAATAATAATAATATTAAAAAATAATATTCTAACAATATTTTATTTAACTCTTAATTTTCATCTCAACTCAACTTAGCTCAACATCCAAACGCAGCCTTAGTTTTAGAACTTGAGAGGGTCACCTTGTTGGAAGAAGATTTCATGGTGTCAAGAATCTCGGGTACCATGGTTAAAAGAGGGAGATTGAAGTACAAAGTTTTTCCCTAAAGTGGCCAACTCACATAGGAGGACTAATACTATTGAGATGCTAAACAATGATTAGGGGTGATGGTTTCCCCTAAATCCGACTTCGACTTGTGTAGGCTCTGATCTAACTCTGGCTCCGACTTGTTGGCGCAGAGTCGGATTTGGACTTTCAATTTTGGGCCTTTTATTTTTAGCTTCATATTTAGCCCATTTTAAAAAAGAATTTTTTGTGGGCTTTCTAATTTCAATTTTTCTAAAATATTAGAAACAAAAACTAAATCATTCACGTTTAATTTAGTTCTATACTAATATCTAACTTATTTTTAGACTTGTATTAAAGTCTCTAATTACATGTTATCATACTATAGTATTACATATTATTTTTAGTGTCTAATTACATATTATATTATACTAGTGTCTGACTTATTTGTAACTTATTTCTACATTAGACTTATTTCTAGTGTCTAATTACATGTTATTATACTTTAGTAAATTAGTATTATGTGTTGTTTTTTTTTGATAGATTAGTATTATGTGTTGTTAACTTATTAGTTATTTCTATACTAGTGTCTAATTTATTTCTATACCAGACTTACACTATAGTGTAATTACATATTATACTAATGTCTAACTTAATTATATACTAGACTTTCTAGTATCTAATTACATGTTATTATACTTGAGTAAATTAGTATTATGTGTTGTTAACTTATTAGTTATTTCTATACTAGTGTCTAATTTATTTCTATACCAGACTTCCACTATAGTGTAATTACATATTATACTAATGTCTAACTTAATTATATACTAGACTTTCTAGTATCTAATTACATGTTATTATACTTGAGTAAATTAGTATGTGTTATTAACTTATCATACTACACTTATTTAAATGCTAGTGTCTAACTTATTTTTATACATGATTATGTATGGTAGTAATACTATGATATTTACATATACTAAAATATCATTAGCCTATTTATATTATAGTATAAATATATTATTTTATAATAATTAGTTCATATTTGTATATTATTGAATTTAAATATATAAGTTCTAGTTATATAACTAAACTAGTATATATGATAAATACATAGATATATACATATTTTTATGGCATACATACAATATTAGAGTTGGAGTCGAAGGGCAGAGTTGGAGTCGGAGTCGGATTGGATCGGAGCTAGAGTCAGCCTAGTGATACTTTGGACTTCGACTCTGACTGAAAAGTTAAAAAAAAAAAAAAAAAAAATATCTGGCGAAGTCAGAGCAGTGTTGGATTTGGAGTCCGATTTTTGGATTTTTGCTTAGCCCTAACAATGATGGAGTTGTTTCTATAGAATTTCCCGTGATTAAAGAGCATGTTGTTGGCAAAAAAAGTTGGATTTGGAGTTAGATTTTTGCTTAGCTCTAACAACGATGGAGCTGTTTCTACAGAGTTTCCCATGCTTAAGAGCATTGGCAGTGGTGTATGCATATGCAAATGCAAACGCATATTTACATAACAAGTATACTTTTTCTACTGCATTGGATTAGCCAGATGCAAATATTTTCCTTGCTATGAACAATATCATTGGATATTTACAGATCTATCTATTCACCCTTCATATAATTGGTGTATATTTGTAGATCTTATGTAGTGGGTTTTAATTGCAAAATATATAAAAAACTTAATAATAAAAAAAAATTTTATTATTATTTTGGCTTAAAGATGCATAATCCAATGTGGGAGTTTTTCTTTAATGGCAAAGGCAATCTCCAAACCATGTAATTTTGCATTTGCATATGGAGACACCAATGCCAAATTGCCAATGCTCTAAGGAGCACCTGGCATGGAGGCCAAACCTCGATGGGCTTGCTTTTGAGACCATTGAGCAGCAGAGCGTTTCCTGGCTGGAGAGGCCCTTTTATGAGACAAATGTTCATGAAGTGGTGAGCAGGATGATCAAAGACAAAGCACCTTGGTCTAGTTGGTTTTTATATGGGTTTCTTCCAATCCTATTCGGAAGTGGTGAAGGATGATTTGATCCAGGAATTTGTCTCGGCCTATTAGTCTTGTGAATGAGATGTATAAAAATATCTCCAAGGTTTAAGTAAATTGCTTGGTGGAGGTCTTGAGGAGGATTATTTGAGACCCAAAGATGCCTTTATAAGGGGAAGACAAATATTGAATATAGTACTAATGGCCAACGAATGTTTAGATAGAGATTAAAATATGGTGATCTGGTTATTTTATGCAAGCTGGATATGAAGAAGGCTTATGATCATGTTAACTAGGACTTCCTACTATATTTGCTTGGGAGGTGTGGATTTGGGGAGAGATGGTGCTATTAGATTAGGTATGCATTTCTACAACAATGTTCTCAATTTGGTGAATGGCAATCTAGTTGGATTCTTTAACAGCTCTCACGGGCTAGTAGGGGATTCTTATATCCCCACTTCTTTTTGTCATCGTTATGGAGGCGCTTAGTAGAATGATGCTATGTTTAAAAGTGGCTTTATGGCTAGGTTTTCAGTTGGTGACAGGGGGGATACTCTTACCATTTCTCATTTGTTGTTTGCAGATGATACTTCCATATTTTTTGAGGCTGAGCAAAATTAGATCCGTTCTTTAAGGGCACTCCTACTTTGCGTTGAAGTTGTGTTCAGATTGAAAGTGAACTTATCCAATTTGGAGTTGCTTCCAGTTGGAAACATTTGCAATCTCCAAATGTTGGCTAAACACTCTCAGATGCAAGGTCTCTTCCTTTTCCATGAAATACCTTTGCCTTCCTCTAGGGGCCTCTTTCAAGGCTAAGGCTTGATTTAGTTTCACAAACCTTTGAAATCATCTCATCCCATCTCGTTTCAACATCCAAACACCATTCAAATATAAACATTTTTAAATTCCAAATTTTCATCTAATATTATCTAATCATTACAACTTTTCCAAAGTTACAACCAAAACACAAAAACAATTCAATATTTTCAAATCCCAAAACGATTAGATACAACTTTTCCAAACTTGCAAACAAAACACAAAAAACAATTCAATATTTTCAAATCCCAAAACAAAAATAATATTAAAATTTTTTTAATACCGTTTTGCTTTAGCTTGTACTTAGGTTTATTCTATTGTATACTTCCTGTGTACTTGGGCTATGTCTATTTACTTGGAATAAAATCTCTTATTACCTATAAAAAAAAATAATATTAAAAATTATATTCTACCCTCTTTTAATTTCATAATTTTTTATTCAACTTTTTCTATCTTTTCCCAAAACCTCATAAAAATCTTAACTCAAACCATTTAATTACTATTTACTAATAACTAATTTCTCATCTCATTTGTGTACCTAAACGAGGTCTAAATCTATATGGGATGAAGTAATATAGAAGGTTGAACCCATATTGGTAGGTTGGAAGAGATTGTATTTGTCAAAAGGTGGTAGGACCACACTAATCAAGGGTACTCTATCCAATTTACCAACTTATATCATATCTTTGTTCCCAATTCCAGTGAGTGGCGATCTGAATTTAGAAAGTATGTTATGATTTCCTTTGGAGCGGGTTGCGGAATGAATTCAAGTTCCACCTGGTAGAGTGGGATAAGGTATCCTCTCCAATCTCTCCTGGTGGGTTGGGAATTAGAATTTTGAGGGTATTTAATCGGCCTCTTCTTGGGAAATGATTGTGGCGGTATGGAGACAAAAGCTTTATGAAAGTTGGTGATTGATTTCAAGCACGGGGGTATTTTTTTTATTTATTTATTTTTGTTTTGGGGAGGGGAGGGGGGGGGGGGGGGGGAGGTGGAACTGTAGTGATGTACAAGAGGTTTATGGAGTGGGAGTCTGGAAGCACATTAGAAGAGGTTGTTTCTGCTTGACATACTAGAATCGTAATGGGGGACGGATCTAGAATAAAATTCTTTATGGTGTGGATATAGAGCCCTTAATGACACATTCCCTACAGTTTTCAGGATTGCGTGTGAAAAGGAGGCATTAGTGGCGGACCTCATGGAGATGGTTGGCGGCTCAATCCAATGGAATGTGAGCTTTATTTGGGCGGCCCATGATTGGGGAAGTTTGCAGCTTTTTTTTTTTTTTTCAAACTCTTGTACGCCATGAGATTTAGAACTCAGGGAATTGACAAATTGTGGTGGATACCGGCTAGAAAAGGTCCATTTTCTGTTCATCCCTTCTATAAGATCCTTACAAATCCACGGCACAATTACTTTCTATGGAGAAGTATTTGGAGAAATAAGGCACCTCTCAAGGCGGTATTTTTCCCTTAGACAGCTTCTTTGGGCCAGATTTTGACTATAGATAACTTACAGAAATGTTGGGTGATTGTTGTGAACATATTTTGTATGTGCAGAAAGAATGGTGAGGCTGTGGATCATCTTTAACTGCATTGTGAGGTCGCTAGGGCATTATGGGATGATGTCTTCAGAAGATTGGTGCTAGACTGGGTTATGCTTGCTACTGTGGTCGAGCTTCTGGCCAACTGGATGAATTCAGGTGGTATTCCACAAAACACAGCAGTGTGGAAGATAGTTTCTATATCTATTCTATGGTGCCTATGGAAGGAACGAAATGATCGGACTTTTGAAGATAAGGAATGCTCATTGGAGGAGATTAGATTGTTCTTTCTTAAAATGTTATTCCTATGGGCTAAAGCTGTAGATTTCAATGACCTAGATTTTCATGATTTTCTTGTTTGTATATCTTCCTCCTAACTAGGTGTTACCTCTTGTATACCCTCTGTGTACTTGGGTTATGTCTATTCCTATTAATATAATCTTTTACTTATCAAAAAAGAGGTTTCCTATGACCTCACAATTCCATAGATTCCTGGACAGGCATCCTTGAGGAACTTGTCGCCACACAAAGGTCATGCCAGAATTTGATTCTATACTTAGCACCCACCTTGAACTGAATCTGTGTAGAGAGAGTTTCCCATCCTCCTTTATGTGCTTCCAAAGCCTCACCTCATGGTTTACCCATCTACCCCAAGTCCCAAATTTTGAATCAATGACTGTCCCCTCCATAGAGTTCCTCTTTCTAGCTAGCATCTCCACAACCATTTCTCCAATAGAGCACTGTTAAAGATGAACAAGTGCCAAACTCCCTGAAATTAGAGCGCATAATGTAGGCCATTTCACTAGGTGAAATTTATGACACCCCCCCCCCAACAAAAAAAAACAACCCCCCAACAAAGAAAGTAGCGCTGCAGCTTAGTGGGAAGTGGAAACAAAGACAAGAAAAGTTGGTAGGCAAGTTGGATAAGTACTCTTTTGCCAAATTCACATGTAAACCAAAGATGGCTTCAAAGAAAAGAAGTGCCCTCAGAGCTCGGATTCGGTCTTTGTTAGCCCCACAAAATATGATAGTCTTCTGCAAATAGAAGATGGGGAAATATTGATTGTGCCGCTATTTCTCTCACCCACAAAATATTTAAAAGAGAATCCAACATACTCGATGCCCGAAATCTATTTTCTAAAAGCTTCCATTACAAAAACAAAAAGTAATGGTGAGAATGGGTAACTTCTTAAGCCCTGGGAGCTTTTGAAGAATCCTTTTGGTATACCATTTCACCAAAATAGAGAAGCAGGCGGACAAGATACAATGCTTAATCCAAGAACACTGTTTCTCCTTGTGGCCACATCTCTCATGATTGTAAAGCAAGAAATTCCAATTAGCTCTGTCATAACCTTTTGTCATGTCCAGCTTGCTAATATTCCTGGCACTCACGCCTTAAGCTTGTTTGTTTGTTGGCAATAAGCACAGAATCAAGAATTTTGTACCTTTTATAAAAGCATTTTGACACTTTGATTTGACCTTCTCCATCACAAAACTTGGTCTATTTGCCACTACTTCCGAAAGGATTTTGTGCATCTCAGTCACAAGTTGCATTGAGGCTCTTTTTCAAATCTTACACCTTTATGGAACTCATGAAACACCATGACATAATCTTTGATCAATTCCCAGCATGTCTTAAAAAAATGCCATGGTAAACCCATCAGGACCTGGAGCTTTGTCACTAGCCATGCTTTTTATAACTTTCTGGATCTCCATCTCAAAAAGCCTCTCTGGCCATCTTTCATCTTCTTGATCTAGTGATTCAAATTGATGCCCATCAAGCTTTGGTCTCAAAGTGAATGATTCAAACAATAGCTGCTAATTGACAATATGATCCATGATCGTAGGAAGATTCAAAGTTGTCACACCGTCCACCAACATTGTCTAAATGATATTGTTCCTCCTATGCGAATTGGCCACACAGTGGAAGAATTTGGTGCACTTATGCCCCTCCCTTAGCCATAGAGCCCTTGGTTTATGTCACCACCGAATCTCTTCCATAAAAGAAACCCTTTCTAGATCCACAAACGCCTGATTCTTATGTCCTCTCTCATCTTCTAAAAGAGCCCGTGCCTCTTCTTTGGCCCCTCCAAGCTCTGAAGCTCCTCCAATAGAGAATTCTTTTCTGATTCCACATTGAAATACACCTATTCATTTCCAAGCCTTCAAATCTTGCTTGAACGTCTCACGTTTGCACGGCATGATGTAGCTTGGAGTACCGTGGTACAGGTAGGAAGATCGCCACAGTCTAGAACTTAAAGCATCTTCGACCTCCATGAATGCCCCCAAATTCAAGAATGATGGGAAAATGATCCGAACAGGGAGGCTGTTTATGGATTAGCTTTGGATTATGTGCTTCCCAATCTAGGGATGCCAAGATTCGGTCTGTTCTTGACCAAGAGGGATGCTCTTGATTACTAGACCATGCGAAGGTGCCACCAACAAGAGGATTGTCCAATAGGTCTTGCTCATAGATGAAGTTAGAGAAGTCTGTCATAGCCAAGTTGAGGTAGGATGCTCTAGATCATTCACTCGGGATCCAAGTGACGTTAAAATCTCCTTTGATGCACCATGGTAAGTCCCATAGGCTACAGAACCCTGCCAATTCATCCCACAGTACCCTTCTTGTATTGTCTAGATTAGACCATAGACACCCCGACAAAAGCCCACAAATTTTCATCCTCAAAATTTTTGAATGAGCATGCCATCGAGAAATGCCCCACACATACTTTCATTTTTTCTTACCACCCTCATATTCCACCTAACCAACACCCACACAACCAATCCCCCCCCTCCCCCCCTCTCTCCAAAACAACAAAAAAAAAAAAGGCATTATTGGAAGTAAATGTGACCAGCCCACTTGATGAGACCAAATTCCTTATTGTGCTTAAAGAAAGAAGTTCCAGTATTGTTACTTGCAGACGACTCTCCATTTGTGCTGCTGGTTTATAATTTTGAGGCATTTTTCCTTCTCATTCAGCCCCTTTCATTCCACAAAATAATTTTGGGGTTCATAATACTACAAACCATTGCCCTTCCCATCGATCTCCCACAGTTAGAATTCCCTTCTCTTGCCTCAAAATTGGCTGTCCAGTTAAGTCTTTTTAATTCTTTAGATCTTTTCTTAGCTGAATTGAGCTCACCTTCTGAACTAGGATGGCTCTGTCCAGCCTCTATGGCAGTGAGAAAGGGGCATGTGTTGGATCCCTACATAGAGTTAGATCTTCTTTACTTTATGTAAAACCCATTCCAATGCCTGTATATTGCTGTTACTGGTTGAGGGTAAATAGTTCAATGGGATGGGCTTCTTCTTGAATTCTTCATCACTGTCTGTTGGATTCATCTGACGTGATATTGAGCCACCTACCATCTCCAAGTCAAGACCTGACACCTGCCAACAGTCTCCCTCCATATTTTGATCATCCCCATCAAAGTCGTACAGAACCAATGCACCCACTGCCTCTGTTATTCTACTTATTCTCCCTTCCCCTGTCATAGACACTTCAGAGCCCCCAAACTTGTTTTTAGCCTTCCCTGAGTTCCACCCATCTTCTGCTGCTTGTTTCAACACACCAGAGGTGTCTCATGTGAGTTCTCGCTGTCATCCTTGTGATGTCCACTGCTTGAGCATCATTTTTTGCTTCAAAACCATGCAGTCTGCGTCCTTGACTCCTGTCGCCGATGGGTACCACTGCTAGTAAGCCTTTGTCCTGGATACCAGGGACCTGATCGCAACCTACCAGTGATGGTTTCTGTGAAACCGCCATCCTGTGATTTGACACTGCTAATGTCCCTTTTGCAGCTCCAGATGAAGAACTGAATTCGAAGGATGAAAACCCAACTTTAACCATCATCTTAGAGTCGAATAGCCTGATAAATATTGGGCTTTCATCTTTCCTTTCTCGGTTTTCAAGAGGCACAGTCCATGCTTCATTCTTTTTTCTTTTTCTCAAGGGCCCAAGATCAAGCCGAAAGCCTTCTCATTAACCAAGTTCAAGCCCACAGCCTGCTCATTGACATCACGCAGCATCGGGCCGTGCTTCTCCAAGTTCAAGCCCATGCCCATTCTCGTGTTAACAATCTGTATTATGCCGTTGACCAGCTCCCTCAGATTCATCATATCCTTTTTTAAACTTTCTACAGTCACCTTTGCTACACTGCTTCCCTTGATAGTGAGCCCCCATCCCTTCTTGGGTAAGTTTTGCAGTCAAGTGTTGCATCATACCCAAAGTTTTAAAAATCATTCCGTTCTGACCGGAATGACCAGAATTTTTCGTGCCGGAACAGTGACCAGAATGGGATAGGTATCTATTCCGTTTCGGGTCAAATTCTGGCCGTTCCGGTCAAATTCCGGCCTTTCCAGTCAATTCCGGCCGGTTTCCGGTATTTCGGCTGGAATAGTAATTCAGGTCCGAAATTAAAATTCAAATTAAAAAAATAAAAAATAGCTCTCTTGTAAATAAGTTGAAAAATAATAGATAAAATTATACTTTTA
The DNA here is from genome assembly GCF_018687715.1 of Carya illinoinensis. Taxonomy (NCBI): domain Eukaryota; kingdom Viridiplantae; phylum Streptophyta; class Magnoliopsida; order Fagales; family Juglandaceae; genus Carya; species Carya illinoinensis. Next base: position 23,159,867 of record NC_056756.1, on the reverse strand, counting down.
GAATTCAAATATCCCTTTCCGTGCACTAGAAGTATTGTTACTTTTAATAATCTGTCTATTCTTTAATTTTCTTCCTTTATTTTTGTGTCTTAACTCAAGTTTGTGATTTTTTTCAATATATATTCATTTTATAAATCTTTAATTCTTCTATATATATACACATATACATGATACACACTTACATATATATGTATTTATTTTATTAATTGTTAGTTTATATATACATATAAATATTTATATATAATATATAATTAATCCCGAAACGGTACACCGAAACGTACCGGTACCGAAATATTCCGTTCCAGTGCCTCAACCGGAATGGCCTCCGGAACGGATTTCAAAACTTTGATCAGACCTCCTTGTTCGGCACGTCATAACGGTCACTCATTTCCTTTTTGAAATACCAATGTTACCCTTCATGACCTGGGTTGACTCCACTTATCTTCTCGATACCTTCATAGCTCTATTGGTCTCCTTTAGTGGCACAAACAGGACATGGAGACAAAATTGCCTCCACATACGACTTAACAGTGTCCTTCACGGGAGTATTCATATCCCTTGTTTGCTGTTTGAGGACTCCAGCCCCTTCAAACTCCTTCACTCCAAACTATCTCATGCTGCTGCAACTGTCATGAAGCTCTATGGCCAATTTCCTCCAACCCTTTCTCCCACTTCTTCAGGGATAATAATGAAGCCTCTTTGCCCACCCCTCTGTATTCTCCGAAGGCCAAGTACCTGCCATATATTCATTAGAGCACCTTTGGGCAAGATACACACTGCTGCCAATGCTGGTGGTTAGTTCCTTCTTACCATACAACCGAGAACACTCCTCCAATGTCTGCACAACCAGTTCACAGTGGAGGAGGATACCTAGTCTGGCTCTTTTACCACCTATATGCTTTGTTTTAAAATGCACAATGATTGACCACCTTCCGTCATAACTTGAAAGACCTTTGTTTCAATGAGAATCAGTTTCAGATATCCCATCCTTAGAAAAACTTGCACCCATAAATATATGTCTGAAAATGGACTAATAACGACATTGACCACTGGCAAACATTGTTGGGAAGAGAGACAAAATAGGCGAAAGAAGTTGTACGCAGAGAATCGTACAGAAAGAAACTTTCCTCAGATTTCAACCATTCTGAAAAATAATAAATTGGCGCATTTAAATTCCAACGACTATTGCCAAATGTCAGCAGTTAAGCATGAAAATGGATCCTGGATTGAGACCCCCTGTGCCTTACTGGCAGGGTTTACCACTGTTGCCTAGGGCCTGAACTAGACTTAGACAGAATGATTTGATGCCTGGACTAGACTTACCATTTAGTTGCAATTTTTTATTGCATATTGCTCTGGAAAAATTAGGAGATTCTGTATAAAAATAAATATTTATTCGCAAATTTATCTTGGTTAAACTCTAGTTTTGCATATTATTCAAACATTTTGCTTTGTGAATGAGGTTGAACGTTGGTTCTGCTTCCTGCAACTTGATGACACGATAAATATTGATGATGACTTGTAAGCTGATTGTTTATGAGATGATTTTAAACCCCAAGCAGGCTGTTTAACACGTGTTATACCGTCACAGGAATCTTTGCTTGCTTTAAGTATGGTTAGAGAAGAGGTTGATTTGGAAAAAGGTCAAATGGCATGGGATAACGCAGGTCAGGAGAAAGATTTAGAATTATGCATTAGAGCCAAAAACAATGCTTGGGTTATTGCTCGGATTACAAAAGGGAAGGAGCTTTATATGGTTCTAGAGAAAGGAAACGAAACAGTCCTTTATGCCTCTGATGCTGTTGAGAAGTTCAGCAACAGGTACCCTGTTTTTATTTTATGCTTCCCCTTGTTTCAATTTCTTTTAATGTTGCAACGACCAATGCAGGAAAAGAAAAAACAAAAATGAAAAACCAACCTCTTTCAATTGACCTAAATACTCACAAAGCTCAAATTATTAGGCTGGACAGATTTTTTTCTACAAACGGAGGAGAATGTTTTCTTTGAAGAAAATTCACTAATGATGATTTCCGTAACTTTTTATATTTGGGGCAAGATATTTCGTGTAAAAAAACTCTCTTTATCTTTCATTGATGAATTCATGACTGGTTCCTAGATTACAGTTGTAACACCCTTTCCCGTAGGTACGGAATGTTACGTTCATTCGTAGTGTAATGCCTAGTAAAGAGATTCCACACCATAAAAAATACCTCATTTATTGAATCATAAAACTACTTAGCATAATTGAGTTTCATAATAAAAACTACAACGTAAAATAACATAAACTAGTCCTACGTGATAAAATCACTTATTAAACTACCTAAGCATAACTAAACCCATGTGTAACTAACACTTAATACAAGGTCTAAGTCTTTGGAAGAATAATCTACTCCCAGCACTCCTGCTCTGAATTCACGCAATCATCATCTGGGACATTAAAACATAAAAACAGAGAAACAATGAATCAAAGACTTAGTAATAGCACATTTTACTGTAAACTTAGCTTAATATTAGGCCTGACTTTTTTTTTTAAAGCAATATTAGGCTTGATTTTGAACACTTTCGTGCATAGTACTACATATACATAGCATATAGATCATCATTAGTATCATAGGTAGAATTAAACATAATCATGGCAGTACATGTAACATGGATGCATGAACGATTGACTCCATGCATTTCATATCATTCATACATGACTTATTTATCTTGTCTTTCACTTCCTCAGTGGCCATCATAACATACGCGCATCAGTCCAATTGTCGTTGACTGCATAGATCATATAGTAAACCACGCTTAGGTCTGTGGCACCGCATAATCATAGCATACATATAATGAACCACATTTAGGTCGATGGCACCACATAAATCATAATTAAGCATGCTTAGGTCTGTGTCACCACATACATCATAGCATATGAACATGTTGACTTCATGACTTTTCATAGCGTCTTACTAAGTGCTTGGCATAGCATTGATCATGGCATATTAACATGAACATTACATAATCATAACATAAACTACATAACATAACATGACATAAGCGTTATTTAGCATAACATGACATAAGGATTCCATAACATAACATAGTAGACACATTCAGCATAGCATACGTAATTGCATCACAAGCATATTATCATAATTCATCAAGGGTTCGTAAAGATGGGCTAACCTTGAATTGACCGAACATATGATAGGTAAATAACAATTTTCCAAGCAGAATAGAATAATTACAGCACACATGAAGGTTATGATCATGCTACTTATCTCGTTGCACTGCTTCCTGAATTTTACTTTATAGCTCATCACCTATATGAGATGCTAAAAGTTACTATACTTTATAGGAAAGCGTATCGTAGCATTCTACTTAATTAAATATGTCATGGAATTTAATTTAATAATTATTCTGACATATACTGAAATTAATAAGCACTAGTATTATTTAAAACCCATAACATATAATTATTTAATTATTAACAACATATTCTAACCTTCAAGTTATAATTTAGTCGGGAATATATTTTAAATCCCTGAAATATTTTCTGTAAAATCAAGTCTATGCATTAAATATATTTATTCAATTAAAAACCAAGCCCATGCAAAGCATCATATAATGGTTTTCTGAAACTATAACTCAGCCCAATGTAAAACGCGTCTAACTTAATAATCCCTTAACATAAACCCAACTCAATACACAAGTCCAAATTTAAACATGAAGCCCAGCCCAATTAAAGCAAATCAGCCCAACTTAAATCAAAGTCCACAATAAAATCAGCCCACTTGAAATATTATAACTGTTTTTGAAATACAATAAAATCAAGCCCAGCTTAAAAACAAGGCCCATGTGAGAAATCAGCCCACTTAGGACATCAAAGGCACTCGGCCAAATGGGCTTAAGGCCTAAGGGCCCACTTTTGATTTAAGAGGGTAGGAACCCTCTGGAAATTAAAGGGCTGAGAAACAGAGAGGTGCGTGAGGGAGGGAGAGGCCATGCACACTAATTGAGAGTTGGGTGATGGCGGAACTCGTGGCTTGGTGAGAATCACGGCGGCGCTACGATCTCCTCTGTGCATGGTGGCAAAGTTCAGAGAGAGAGAGAGAGAGAGAGAGAGAGAACTACCAAAAAGAGAAATCGACAAGAAGAGGAGATCTTGGTAGGGCTCATTGGAATAGCACGAGGTGACGGGGGGCTTGCTTGGTCGGCGAGTTCTTAGTAGTTTGGGTGGTTTTCCGATTCACTCTGCGGCGACTGACAGTGGGCAATGCAAAACCGATACAAAATGTGTTACTGTCAGCAGGGAAATATACCAGAAGATCAACATATGATCAATGATATGGTGAAGGGAAGGAAGACTTACCGTCGTTATCCTCCGTGGTTGGTTCTGTGATGGTTTCAAGGTGGTTCTCTCTTGTTGAGGAAAAATGGTGTCTCGGGCTATCTTTGTAGGGAAATCGATTGCGATGGGGGATTTTTTTTTAAATAATAAAATACTAATAATGATGATACTAATTAGAAAACAAAATTCAATACCCTGATTAAGAACCCGAGTGTTACCACAGTTCTAAAAGCACACAATCTTTGATTATCAAAATTGGTCTGTTGGAATTCATCACTACAAGCTATCTTAAATCTAAAGTATAACATAATCATCTGTTTGACTTTATATATGCAGGTATTGCAATGGAGCGTTTTCTTTGGATTAGTAAAAATTCATTGGTTTCTCATACTGACCATCATACAATAAAAACTTGCTCTGTATGAAGGTGATGGTTTTCTTATTACATTCCTCTTTCTTCCCACGCAGGAGCATCCTTTTGCTGTATAATTTTGTGAGTTTTAAGAAGGGAAAGAAAAATGATCTGCTGCGTGTATTTGTTCATCAGTTTATGGGGAAATGTTTTATTTATTTGTACTCGGACCCTTTACAAGCCTCTGATGTATTGTGCAGAACTGGTCACACTAAACAGAGGAAGATCAATTAAATTCTAGAACTTAATTGGCTGGCTTTAGGAATTTAAAAAGGAAAAAGAAAATGAAGAAGAAAGGGTTCTTTTGGGAGAGTCCATATAGTTAGATGGATTGATATACAAGTTGGCAGCAATAAAAGGGAATGCTTGTTTTCAAGCAATCATCTGATAAGTGAAGTTAACCACTAATACATTTTATAGTTTATTAAATCATATCAAGTTGAATACATAATTATTTCTCTTTTCGGTAAATGAATATTAAAACAAATAAAGGGCTTGAATATTGGAACACATAAAGGGGCTTAGCATATGCTAGGACAATTTATTTGGAGATTACAATGGAATTTAAAGAAATACCAGTTAAATGAAAACTCAGTCTCTAGATTTTCACCGGCAAAAAGCTCATTTGGTTTCAATTTTCACATGTTATTCTTTGAGTTTTCCAATTAAGCCCTACTTTCAAACTCATTAAAATTTTTGACGATGCATCAGCAAATTTCTTAATCCACATCGACGTTAAGTCTTCTTTCAGAACTAAGAGTAGAAACACCTCATAAAAAATTCACACATGGCAAAGAAATTCATAAAAAAATAGTTTAAAATAAATAATTAAAAACGGTAAGAATAAGAATTAAATTAAACAGAAAAATTAAAACTTCAGACCTAAATAGTGCAAACAAAGAAAACTAAAAAACCAAAAGTTAAAATAACAACTCTATTATTTTTAAGAAAAAAACATAAAATTCAAGAACAAATTAGAAAAATAAAACTGGAAAACAGAATAAATTAAAAAACTAAAATTGAAAGATGATAGTCCAACCTGTAGTTAAAAAATCCAAAAACAAGTAGACGGGTAGGCTGTAATTGAGCCGAGTAAGAGTGAGTAGTGTCTGCTTGCTCTAATTTGGCTCAATTATTAAAAATAAGGCTCAAGCTCATTTAGAACTCGAATGAGTTTTTTTGGGATGTTCGAACTCTACTCGAATAAAACCTTCTTATCTCCAAATTCGACTCGATGCTTGACTAAAAATTGAGCCGATCGCTAAAGGCTTGAATTGAACCATTCAATAGTTTTTTTTTAAATATTTTAAATTTTAGAAAGCAAATAAATAAAAATAAAAAAACAAAAGATTCTTATTCACAATATACAAAGATACAAATCTATTCTTACATTCACAATTATTCACACTAATTTACAAATGCAATTAAATAGTTACAAGATTATATAATCACTTGACACTTGTCCAACTCTAATCTATTATAGTTATATAATTTATAACATTTATATAATTATAATAAAAAAGTGAATTCTATATATATTCAACATAACTACTACTGTAACACTTCACCCCCTAGAGTTAAAAATAACGTTAATTTTAGAAAATTAAGAGACGAGAATGCTGCTCACTTTTAAAAAAATTCTTCTTATTGATTCTTATCTGAATTTATATCTTTTTAAAAAATTGAATAATGTTCAAATAATGCCAATAACACAAATATAATTGAATCAATTTGTCGTGTTCAAATAACACCAAATAACACAAATATAATTGAATCGATTTGTATACTGATAAGATGGGAGCAAAGATCAGGCACCAGAAATAAAATTAAAAGAAAGTCTGCGGAAGCTCTTATTAAAAACTTCTCAAATCTGTACTATCAAAGTCATCAAGTAAAACTTTTTGTACATGATCTAGGTCTCTACCTCTTCTCCCTAAGCTCAATTCTATTTGGCAGCCTCAAACCTCACTTTAAGTATTACCTAGGATAGTCACATTAAGGCGAAAATAAGTCGAATACTCAGTAAGAACTACTTCATACTATAAACATATAAGAACGTAAGTTTTTAGTCATGCAATAACATTCATAGTCAATTCTAAAATTAAGTCTCAATCATACGTATACATACATTCTATTTGATTTCTCAAGGTCTCAATGATACCATTTAGTCATGCATTAACATTCAGTGACATTTATGCCTTTACTGTGACGCCCCTAATAGCTCTAGTACTGCTTGTGATTTAGTGACAGCCATGACATTGGGATGTTCACCATGCGGGTTACACACCCCTCGCATTTGTAATAAAAAAAAAAAAGGTGTGCTCACATGCTTTGTTGTATAGCTAAATCATAGCAAAAATATAAAAGGTCATGAATAATTCTAACACATCAGTACCAAGGGAAATTTATAATAAACATCATAACTGCAATATCCATAGGTCACGATGTCTCCATAACAAGAGTTAAATAGTGTGAGGCTCCCCAAACTCCGCTTGGGGATTCGACGGAGCTTAAAGTGTCAGGACATGCAACACTTGGTCACATACCCTCGTTCATGACAGTTAAGGATGTAATGCACCTAGCATGCATCTAACAATATGCAATATTTACAATGGATAATTACGGAGCTTAAAGTGTCAGGACATGCAACACTTAGTCACATACCTCCGTTCATGACAGTTAAGGATGTAATGCACCTAGCATGCATCTAACAATATGCAATATTTACAATGGATAATTCTTTTTCTTTCAGCAATACCTTAATGTACCAGAATACTAATTCCCAAAACATAAACATATTCCCATAAATATTCACATAGTCAAAAGTCACATCATGGTCTATCTAATCTGACAAAACAAGCATAGTACAGGAATTGAAACTCATTAGTTACATATAAACATAAATCTAAACTAGGCGTCAAGTTGCTCACGCATCTATGTTATTAACTCCAACACAATATCCAATAATCGGAGAATCATCTTTCTCATCTCCCCGAGGCTCCTCCTCGATCTATTCGACGTTGTCAAGTCGGGGGTTCGCCGATCTTCTGCTTCTTGAGACATCATCTACCATGGTGAGATTTAGAAAATATCAGCAAGTAAAAATCCTAAGCTACCAACAGTATAGATAAGCATTCATGACTGTAAATATGACATGTATTCTTCATGATGTGGACTTGTGCATGTGTGACATGACTTGAAAACAACTTAACTTAATGCGAAAATAACATGACTTGACATGAAGATGGCATGCTTGCTCGTGTAAACTGAATTCATGCATTTTGATTGAGAATAGGTGATGGGCTCCAATGTGGACCAAGTCGTAAAGATCTTTTGTAAGTTTCAGATGGGTTAATTACAAGATCAAGAGCTAGGAATATCAAGGAAGCTATACATGGAGGCATGTTTAGATAAATCATATCTTGAAGTAGGAGCAAGCCTTACAATTTTTTGATGTCGGGATTTTTTTTTAAAAAAATTTTTAGGTTTAAAAATACTGAAAAATCAAAAAAAATTAAAAATGTTCCATTAATGGTAGGTGATGCTTGGAACACATCCAAAATATATTGGAATGAATTTAGGAAACCAATTTGGGTGGTTTTGATCGTCCAAAAGCACGGGAAAAGTGTTCACCCCCGTG